>NW_021940208.1:7582692-7669222 GCF_001715985.3 Manacus vitellinus | reverse complement strand
GTAGCGCTGCAGGGGGTTGTTGTGGCCAAAGTGCAGGACCCGGCACTTGGCCTTGTTGAACCTCATCCTGAGTGATCAGGCTATTAGCAAGTGATGTGGTGGGACAGAAAGGTTCTGTGGATGCCAAGGACCCTCGGTCTACATCTGTATGTGTTATGTTAGGTGTTTTGCTTTGGACCAAGTCCTTGCACTTCTTGCAATTGCACAATCCTGTGCAATGTGCTCTAGGATGACCCAGCTTGAGCAGGGAGGTTGGACCAGATGACCCGCTGGGGTCCTTTCCAACCTTACCCATTCTGTCATTCCGTGAAATCTTGTGCAGTTGCATGGGCTAAACCATGGGCTTCCATGCTGGGAAGGCAGAGTAAGACTGAGGGGTCTTCTGATCTGCCGGTTCCCCGCACTGAACCCCCGCTGCCTTCTGGGGAAGAGCTCCCACATCCCCTACCAACACTGATGCTGCCCATCAGCCTCACCTCTTGCAGATGTGGTAGTTACACCTAAAATTGCAGTGGTGAGTGATGGACAGCTTTCAGGAGAAGCAGAGCTTAGAATCAGTTTTGGCAACAGTGTAGCACTGAGCAGAACTTTGAAAGACACGGTTGGAAATCTCTTGATAATAAACTTTCTCATGAGATTTTTGGCAACCTTTATGTCTTATCCCAGCGGGAAATGCTATAGGAATGTTTTTCTTGTGGTGTTTTGTCACTCCCAATTTCTGATAGCAAGTGAGAAAACATTTATTCTAACATCAGAGAAGTTAAAAACAGTGGTCTAGGAAACTGAGTCCTGGAACAAAAGAGAAGTGGAGGGGCTTGGGTTCTGTTTAGACACCTTCACTCAGTACTCCACAGAAAGTCATCTGGAAGTTGCAGAAATAAGAAATGAAGAAAGCTGCCCAGACCTCTGAGACATCTAACTAATCTCCTTGCTGGGTTCAGAGTTATTCCTTGTAGTACACTGTCTTTTATTTTGTCAGTCTACTTTTAAACAATTCAAGCAATAAGCCTTCCACTTCTTCACAGGGACACAACAATAAAGCCAGTAAATCTCAGAATTAAGAATTTTTTTCCTTAGCACTTGGCCTCATGAACAAGTTACCCCAGATGAGCTCATCTCTGGTGGTAGCTGCATGCTTGCTTGTAGCACACAAAAATATTCATCTTAGCTCTAACCTGTTTCAGGGCAGTCTAGGGCAAGTGAACTTTTGGGATAAAAATGCACAGGTAAAGAGTTACCATGGCTCTGCTGAAACACACTAACTTGCCAAGTGATGTATGTCTTACATGTGTCCAAGCTTTTAAATCCATCGCTGATATTCCCTGGCTTGACTGGTCAGCCCAGTTCTGTTCAACATCTTCATTAATGACTTGGATGCAGGACTTGGAGGAATACTAAGGAAGTTTGCCAACGACACTAAATTGGGAGGAACTGCTGACTTCTTCAAGGGCAGAGAGGCCCTGCAGGGAGACCTCGACAAATTGGAGGGTTGGGAAATCACCAACCATATGAAGTTCATCAAGGCCAAGAGCCAGATTCTGCTCCTGGGATGGGACAACTCTGGTCGTGTGTATAGACTAGGAAATGAGGAGCTGGAGAGCAGTGCCATGGGAAGGGACCTGGGAGTCTCCTGGTTGATAGCAAGTTGACTATGAGTCAGCAGTGCCCAGGAGGGCCAACCTCATCCCAGGGGGCATCAGGCACAGCATCAACAGCCAGTCGAGGGAGGTGATTGTCCCACTCTGCTCTGCACTGGGATGGCCTCACCTTGAATATTGTGTGCAGTTTTGGGCACCACAATGTAAGAAGGATATTAAGACATTAGAGAGCATCCAAAGGGGGGCAACGAAGATGGTGAAAGGCCTTGAGGGGAAGCCGTATGAGGAGTGGCTGAGGTCACCTGGTCTGTTCAGCCTGGAGAAGAGGAGACTGAGGGGAGACCTCGTTGCAGTCTTCAACATCCTCACAAGGGGAAGTGGAGATGCCAGTACCAATCTCTTTACTCTCATGACCAGTGACAGGACTTGAGGAAATTACATGGAGCTGAGTCAGGGAAGGTTTATGTTATATATCAGGAAAAGGTTTTTCACCCAGAGAGTGGTTGGACACTGTAACAGGCTCCCCAGGGAAGTGGTCACAGCACCAAGCCTGACAGAGTTCAAGAAGCATTTGGACAATACTGTTAGGCACGTAGTGTGACTCTTGGAGATGGTCCTGTGCAGAGACAGGAGTTGGACTCAATGATCCTGATGGGTCCCTTCCAACTCAGCATGTTCTATGATTCTCTGATTAAAACACCCCAGTAAATAATAACTCTGCTCCCAAGGCATTTTTATTAGCTGGGCGCTTTAATTCAGTGCTGAGGCAGGCTATATGTAGTTAACTCTTAATCCTTTCTCATACCTTGCCCCTTCCATCTGCCTCATCTCTTTTGCTGCTGTCTTCTGAATTCCCTGCACTTTCCCCGCTCCTCCAGCTCTATGGACTGCAGCACGTGTGCTCACATCACAGCCCTTTCTGAGCACATCATAAACAGGAGTTTAGTTTTAGGTATGAGCAGAGCTTTGAGTGACCCAAACAGTGCACTTTCCATACACCTAATACTGATTCCACTAAGGGCAGCTGTTAATTTACAGACTAATATATTGCGTATTGTTCTCCTAAGGTTTCCCCTTATCCTTTTAACAACTATCCTTTTCAGAAAGATACGCATCTAGAACTCTGTTGTTGTGTCTCAGTTCCCTATAGATCACATACGATCAACGAAAAGCTCCTCTCTTTGCCCTGCCAGCTCTGCAAGCCTAACCTGGCATCTCTCAATGAAACCAGGATCTTTTTTTGGTTATACATGATTCCCAGGAATCCTGTTTCACCCTGAGCTTTATTATCAATACAATTAAGGTGAATTTGAGCTGGCGTGTAAAGTTTTCAAAAGAGCTTACATGACCCTAGAGGCTGGGGCTTATTTTCAAAAGTGACTTGGTGCACTCAGGAGCCTAAGTGAATTAATTATCTATTAAATTGGTGCTCTCTTATGATTTAAATGCCTTTGAAAAGGGAATTTCAGGTCCCTTCGGCATTCCAGGCATTTCTTACAATATTGCTAATGTTATTTAGGTGCAAATGTATCAGACTTCAGCTAGCACAGCACTGTGAAAGTACCAAGTGTAATTTTCAAACTAAAATTTGAGTTTAATGCTCAGAATTTGCAATTTTATCCTGAAAGCAATGGGAATAAACATAAAACCATTCAGTCCTGACTGAAATACGGTCAAAGACTGAGTAACTGAGACACACTGTGGTGGTTGCTATAAATCCTCATTCAGGGACACTCAGTGTAGCTGAAGGAAGTGATGGGACACGACAACAAATAAGATACTCCATTATATTATAGGACATTTTATTTGAGGATTTGACATTTTTCCTGGGTACTTGCCTTCACTGCAATGAGTTACTTCTCTTTGTGGTTCTTAATATTTTTATAAATATTTATAGTAAATATGAAACATTTAAAATGTGCACATATTTTAAATATTAAAAGTATGAAAGAAAATGCACCATAGACATGAAGCTGTACTGATTTACTCCTGTTTATCTTGAATTTTGCCTAGGAATACTATTAAATGTCCTGAAGTTGACGTCAAGAGAGTTTTCTGCTCAAAAGTTTTATCCTATGTCAACCAAAAAGACTCTGTTCCTCAATCAAAATGCAATTGTTAATAATTTTCTCTTTCTCAGTCATGCTCACTGTGGTTCTTCATTGCTTATATTCTCTTGCCAGAGAATGTTGTTCACAAATAGCTACTCAAATGCTCATGGATGAAAGGTACATTAACAAAAGGATACATTATAAACAACCTTTAGCCCAAGTGGGCAAATTAATTTCCCATGAAATACTACTAATTCCACTGGAGTTAGAATAGAGTGCATCAGTGCAACATATCATTGTTATGGAATGAGGTTCACATTTGAACTCAAAGTGTGCACTGTCCCACACTACTAAAGAAACAAGTTTGTTAGTTATCTTGTCTTATGTTGGAGAAAGATACGAAGAGCTGCTTCACTTCAAACAGATTTATCTTTTCATTTAGTTTCAAGGTTTTAATTGCACTCTCAACTCCTCATCAGTTCATACCCTTGGAGATAAAGTCTCAGAGGTCCTGAAGAAAAAGCACTGCCATACTTTTGTAGGCAAAAAATCAGTTAATTCAACTTATTGTTCAAGATGAGAATTTTATTTTCAGACTTCTCCTTCTGTGTATTTAAACTTGCTTCTGATCTTACAGGGTGCTCATCTTGCCGTGGTTAGGTAGCTCCTAAAGCCAGCATGACTGCAGGAGCAGAAGCAGGATGTCCTGTGGCAGTGGGTCACTGCAGTCTGAAGAAGGGCTTGACGCAGTCTGTTAGGTGTTACAGGATTGCACCAGGCATAAACCCAGGATCTTGTCCCTAGATCTTTTGTGTTTGTGTATTTTGACTCCATGAGGTTAGATGGCATTGGGATGCCAGTCCCTCAGTTGTGATGCAGAGATCATTTTTTTTCAGCTATGTACATACTTCACAGTGGTTCTCGGTGTGTTTTTGTAATTAGGCATATTGAACTGTGCCTTGTTTTACTGCTGTAGGAAGAATCTCATTTGTCAGCAGTTTTAAGCTTTGCCAAATAAAGGCTTATTGGCAAACTGCATTGAGCTCTCTGATAATAACCCAACTTTAGAAAACACACACCCTGCTGTGTTGTATTCAAGCCATGGTGCTGTTGAAATTAAAAGGGGAGACAATGCCTTCTTTCAAAAACTGGAGGTTCTTTGTATTCTAATAAAAGCCTAAATTAATGTTTTAAAAGGTTATTGCTATTTTTTACCAGCTAGCTGGCACTGTGTATAAATCTTATTTAGGCAAAGTCCTACATTATTTCACTGTTCTTAACGCATCAGGCAGTATCATACTGCCACGGATAATCAGTTCCTGAAATTCATTAGTCTAACCCGTTAAATCCCTTTTGTTTTGCTTTAATAGCTGGGTATTTCTGTGTATTCGGAAATCTAATATATGATGTACATTCTGACAACACCAGCAGGGACCACAAATATTTCTTACATAATCTAAAGGACATATGTTTGGCTTATGGCAAAAATAACCTCATCATTCCTGTGTTTTAGGTTGAGGTGTCCATGTGAGGTCCTTTTATAAGAGCAAAGTAATAGGAACTATGTATAATTTAATCTTGTTGGCTTTGAATGCATTTCCTTCAGCTTTTAAAGAGTGCTCTAGGAAATGGAAAAACACACAGTCAGCTATGAAATTCTATGACACTGATGCAGTCAGGCTATAAAATATTCTTTGCATCTTAATTGCATTTTATATAGCTATATAACCTTGTGTAATTCTTAACTCTATAAATCCTAGCTCTGCATCCTGCTCTGGCAGCTTGGTGAGAGCAGCAGAGGAATGTTTCCCACAGTTCATTGTTCAGTTCGGTTGTGTGGGCAGAGCACAAACGTCAGGACTAGGCAGGGAACTTGCACTGAACTTTGCAAACCATCTTTTGCAGACAAAGGATTCTCCTCATCTCTGTGGGTGAACCTGATCTCACACGATGAGATCCGTATCTGAGCTTTCTCCAAAAACAGTCGTGATTTGACAGCCCGGGGAATGACAGAGCCTGTTTTATGTAGTGTGCTTTACTTAAAGGTTTGTAGGACAGTTTGGGGGAGAAGAGAAGGTAATTTTATTGGCGTATAACTGTGAGAACAAAGCAGGGCATGACAAAAGCTAAATACCTATCAGGTGAGAGATCAAGCCAAAGCCAGAACAATCTTTCAGGCACCACCAACCATGTGAAACACTGACATAATGCAAGTGTGCCCGCAGTGATGCTGGACCCAGCAACACAGCAGATGCACTTACCAGTACTTTCTGCTCTCTGATTGCCCTCTTCCAGTGAAAGCTGCATCGCCAGCCAGTGCCACACTCTCAGCCTTGCACTTGCTTCCCCACTGTAAAGCAGAGACTGAGAAACGGAGACCCGTATGCAGAGACAGGAGACTGTGGTTTAAAAGTGAGGAAAACAGTGGGAGGATCATAAAGCGATGATGGATCTGATCTGTTCAACTCTGTACCATATTTCTAATAATAGAAAGCTTTTAGAATGGATAGACAGAAACATAACAGGATCCAGTGGCTGAAAACTGAAGCTGGATAAATTTAGATGAGAAATAATGTTCTGTCTACACTGCAGATTACAGCACAGTGTTGAGATACATGAACATTAAATGAGCTAATTCAGAGAGCAAAAGCCATGCAATAGCAGCAGTAGGGAGATCTCAGATTGATATCACTCAGGAGAATAAAAGAACTTGCCTGGAGGTCTGTGCTACTGCAGTCCAGCCACTAGACCAGGTTGCTCGAAGTCCCATCCACCCTGGCCTTGTTAAGAGCAAATGTAGCTCATGTTGCAACATCTTATCAAGGAATGTTGAAATTAGTGAGTGACATGCTGTGTCGCTTTACACATAAGGTGTAGACAGATTTTACATTAAGGTCCCTTTCTGGTTTTAGGAATTCTGTGTGGCTGCATAAAGTGGATACTGTTGAGAACCTGTCTAGAAATACTGGGGGACATCAAGCTATTTGCATAGTTGAAATTTTCTGCTAAACCAGCTGAAACTCAGAATTTCAATGTCATGGTGAATTTTGATATTTTAATGTTTGGTTTTGTTTTACTTTTGAAGACTTTTTTGGTTTCTTGTAGCACTGAAATTCTGTAATGTTTTTTTCTTTCAAAACACTTTCCCCAAAATATATTGCTTTTGACAAATCAGCATTTCTACAATGGAAAATCCTTCCTGACTGAAAAATTTCCAATTCCCCATCACACAGTTGCAGTTGAAACTCATGGGTTAATCTCCATGAAGTTCCACAGCACCACTGTCTGCAGGAGGGACTTTTACAGTCTCTTTTAGAGAATAAAAATAAAGAGGAACTGACTTTGGCCCAAAGGGATTAATTGGTACCCTTATTTCATTAGGTTATTTAAAGCAAAGTTCTCATTAAACTTTCGTTGGAATAACGTTAGAAAAAATCTGTCAGCTGCAGCTGTTGGGAAGAGTTGAGAGGTCAGCAAATTACCACATGATAACAAAAAATAGTATTAAAGTCTGAGAGAGGGAGAATAAAGGTGCAGAGTGGAGATTTGGGAGCTTTTAATTCTCTGTTTTTATATTTGTTGGATATGCAGGGGCTGGTGGGCCATTTGCTCCACGTAAAGCCTGTTGAGCTAAGGTGGCTCAACAGAAGCTGAGGAGACCGCACAAGCCTGGAGTGTCAAAATAAGACAAAGTTGTTCATGTGGTTTGTCACTGTGGTTGTTTGGCTCTCTCTGGCCTAATTAACTTCTGTGATGATTTACGTTCTCTTAATTCACCCTGTTGAAACCACTGCACCATGCAGCACTAATGGATTAGTCTTGGCAGCCCCAAAGTGACCATGTGCATGTTGGGGTGAGATCAGGGCAGCATGACTGTATGGGGAAGAGAGCAGCATTAAACCTGAGCTCCACCTGCCTTGTGTCACTTACAGCCTTTACATTTCTGAAGCTGGATTTTTGTATTTATTTTTGTATTAGACATGTAAATTCAATTAGAAAACCTTTCCACTGGGTTAGCCTGAGGAAGGCATGAATGATGGTTACTGCCTGATTGGGTTTGGTTACTTTTGGCCCACTTTCTATGCCATTTGGACCTGTGTAAACCAGTGTTTGGAGGGGGCCAGACTCCTTACAAGCAGCTTTCTGGGGTCACTGTTGCCATGAGATGACAGGTCAACAGCACCTGAGGGAATGCACAGTCTGCACTGAAGCCATTGGACATCTTAGCCAGACTGCTTTGCTAGGAACCAGAATGCCTGAGTTCCCATCACAGTCCTGTGACCTCAACCCTCCCCTTCCTTGTGTCCTCCTTCCTCTCCCTGTCCTTTTCTCTGGTGATTTGGGCTGTGCTCCGACTGTCTCAGAGGGACAACAAAGCCCTGGGCCCACCTACCCAGGACCAAGACATCCAAATGCATCCATATGTGATACTGGCTGCTGGTACTGTTCCCAGAGAGCTTACACAAATGTGACCAGGGACAGTTTGCGTTTGGGAGGATCAGGGGAAAAGAAAGGTTCAAAAAGATGTCTGGCTACAGCATCTACTTGCAGTAAGCAATGGGAAGCAGCTTATCATCAAGCAAACTATTTGCTAGAGAAATCAGATTTGAAGCCCTAAGAATTGAATTGATTGTTCTTCCTTTATGGGACAGGAATACTAATGGTGTCATACTTTGATGCCACTAAATGGACTTAATGCTCAGTTGCTGCAGCCAAGTAGGACTCTGCTTCTTTCCCTTCCCCTTGCTGTCCCCCTGCCACTCCCCTTCTGCTGGCACTGACAGTTTTCTGCCCCCACCAGAAAACGTGTTCAGAAAGCTAAATCAGCAGAAAACTAGCCTTACAGAAATGAGCAGAGAGCCGGCAGCTGGCTCAGGTCTCCAACCCAGCTTGTCTGAGGCCAGAAAAATGCCAGTGCACAAGGAAGAGTGGGAGGAGAGAAGCAGAACCATTTTCAGTGGTGGCTATTGTTTAAATCAAAATAGTTTCCCTACAGAACCACAAACTAAGACTTGAAAATGCCAGGATGGGTACCCTGCCTCTACTAAGCCTCCCAGGCTGTCAGTTCCCACAGCTCAGACATCTCACAAGCTCCTCTGCAAGCCCCTCGCCTGAAAGCCTCTTCAGGCGCCAGCACATCAGCAGATCCAGCCTGTAAGAATTCTTGGCTGGGGGAATATTCCTATTTCTACTTGCTTTTTTGTATACTTACATTGTGTTGCAAATGCTGATTGTGTTTTACCCTGGAGATTGTAAATCCTAATGAAGTACACTGAAATCATCAAGCTATTTCAGTTAGCAGTTCCTGGCCAAAAGAATTTTTCTTTTTTTTTTTTTCTGTAAGTGAGGTTACAATCAGTGCTTGAAATTTGGCAACTGCTGAAGTCCTATGTAGTATCGCTGAAAAAGAAATAAAGTGGTCCTGAAGACAGGGAAATCTGACCTCTATCATCAAACACTTCTTCCATGGTCTCTGCACACAGAGAGTTCAGACTCTTGGGTAGGTTAGCACAACTTCAGTAATTGTGCTCTTTGATTACCAGTGGTAACAGTCCATGTGCACACTTCTAGTTCCTGACAGATACATGGAAATGTGACTTAGCATAACCCGCTGTCATTGAAGTGTAACTTCACGATTACTTGAATTTTATCCCATTTGCTGGGGACTATGAACACACAAGTGCGGAGTTGCCGTGACTGAGCTGACACATGCCAACTTGTCATGCTGCAGAAGCTCAGTTATAAGTCTGAACTCATATGGATATATTCTACTGGAGGAGAACCAGCATATCCATACTGGGTCTAATGAAGTTGAAGTAACTGCTCCTGAATTGAATTTTGGTTTCTCATTCTGTTTTTTTATGAAAGAGAAAGGTGAGGGCTGACTTTGTTAGTCTTGCATGTTGCTGCATGAGGTACCATAGATGGGTAGAAAGCCCTGCAGCCACACAGACAGAATTAGAATGGTCTTTAATAGCTGGAAGCTGTATTGAGACAAATCAGTCTCCAGGTTGTGTGTATGTGATGTATATGTACATATATATTGATCTTTAGGAATCTACCAGTGCACTTGTATATTGATAGAGGATCAAATTCTTAGTTGAATTATAATGAAGTGCAATTCCATTAATTTCAGCTGCTCCCTGCCATATCTCTCTCTCAGCTTGAGCATCTTGGGCCTTCAGGAGCAGACTTGTTTACTCTATTTATTGCCTTTGAAAAACAACACTTGTCCTTGATGTTAGCTCCATTTCACCAATAGTGAAGCAGTGGGATTTACAGTGTGTTCCCAGAAATTCATACCCACAGTGAATATAGGTGTTTAAGGTTCAAACAGCTCACTGAAAAAACTTCTACCAGGGCATCACACATGATCAATACTTGCCTCTTTTCTAGGTTTTTACATTATGCAGAGGCGTAGCAAAAGACATTTTTTAATATGTTTGAATAAATAGAGCTTATTTCTATCTTTAGGCTTTGGATTTTGTCTCAGAAGGTTTGTTGACAACACTTGAGACTTGTCCAGCCGATAAGTGAGAATTCCTTTGTCCGGAGTTCCTTCATGTTTGCTCCTCCAGTGGTTGCACAGCCAGAGCCATCATCTGGGCAAGGCACATGCGCAGACCTTCAGTTTCCACGTAGATGATGAACTGTCAGTTTTTCAAGTCCAAGTGTGTGCTGCGGCACCGGTGTCCTCCATGAGGCTGCTCCACTCCTGCTCCCCTACGCATCACACGGTGGGGCTGCAGGGGGCTCTGCCCACCGTGGGGAAGACAGCCAAAGGGCAACTCTGGCATTTCCCTCTGCTTCTTTTTTCCTTGATGGAGAAAGCAGAGTATTCATGAGTCAGTTCCTCGGTATTGCCAACCTCCGTCACTCATAAGTTGTTAATTGGGCATGCAAAATCATGTCACTATGGGCTTTTTTAGGGCTGTTGTGTTTTTTGACTCTCTGTCTTTTGCCTCCTAGGTTGCAGGAGCTTTGTGTGCCTTTCTTTCAAACCTTTTCTGTAGTTCCCAGTTTAAACAGGCAGCAGTTCCATGTTCAGCAGCAGTCTCAGCTGGGCTGCATCTTCAAATGTGGGGCAACAAATTGGCATATATACGTAGGCTGGAGTATGGGATTTCCTCAGCCACTGTTTGATCTCCTGACTATATTTCAGCTCCCAACCCTGTCTTTTGAAGTGTTTGGGTTTATAACCAAGCTACAGACATTATGGGAAGACATCCTGAGCAGAGTCAATGGGGTCTCTTGTATATTATAGTAAGCCAGAATTTCAAATACAGCAAAAAACCCCTACTCACTGTGCTCTTAAATAGCATTAGAATTGCGGTTTTGCCATTTTGCAACTATGAATCATTAGACTCCAGGAATGTAATGCCCATTAGATCATCCAGTTCAGCTCCCAGTCCCTGTCAGATTGTTCCCTATAAATATTTTCCTCATACGAGGTATTGCATTCAGTTTGCTACATCTTAGACTTTCCACTGCTTCCCTTGGAAAAGAGTGGATCAAGAATACTAGGAAACATCAAATCACAGTGAATATGTCATTCCAGACTGTAAACAAGCAAAGCTAAAAATAATTTGAGGACCATGTACAATGGAAACCTTCCACTTCCAAAAAAACTACCAAACATCTCCTTTCAGAGGGGAGCCCTTGCATGTCTTTGGACAGTTGTAGGTTTTTCTTTGTCAGAGATTTTTATTTAAGAAATAAGACCAGAAAGAATATGCTAGAAGCTCAGAATAGTGGTTTCTTTTGAAGTAGATTTGTGGTTCTACTGCTTGTTTACATGTCATCCTCCTTTATTGGTAAATAATTATAAGCAGAATCAAATGATAGATATCTGCTGTGCTGAATTCCACTGTTCTGATTTAGTTACATTAAGCGTGGAGGTTTTCAGTCTGATTTTTAAAACTGTCAGGCGCCAAATGGCATGCTTCATATTAGCTTGCAGTTCTGTACCTAATTTGCATTCAGTTATGCAAATTAAACATTTGACTTGAGTAATCACACACAAATCAGCATGTCTGATCATTTGCACACATGCTTATTCACTTCATTTGCTCAAATAAAATATATGCTCAAACTAAATAGACAGCTTAGTCCGTAACCATTTCAGTAAGCAGCTTCAGGACTTTTGAGGCTGATAATGTTGCTTCTTAATAGGGCAGCTGCAAGCAGTTAATAGTATAGGCATTCTTTAATAACATTTCCCTTGTCCATGTTTGCATGCCTTTCGAATCTGTTAGTGATGGACATAAGGTTGCCTGAATGCATGTAAAGTCAAATGCATGGAAGTTTGCTAAAGCTGACCTTCAGTTGTATTTTTGTCTGTTGGTATGCTAAAAGCAAGTAGGAAAAAACAACCCTGAGGACTAGTTAAGCATGCTCATAGAACATAACCTGGTTTGGATAGCTTAAGCAAGAAGTGCATCTACACATATGCTAGTTAGAAATGTGCAAATTTAGCATTTTCCTGTGTTAAATTAACAAAAAATAAAATTACTTCTGTACCTAAATATTCATTCTGTCAGTAGCATTCCTCTGTTCCAGGAAGTTGCGATAATATGGATTGCTATCTGATGAAAGAGGATCAGTTTTTGGAAGAAATGTGAAATTATTTAGCAAGTGAAGCAGAAAGTGGGGGTTCAAAATATTTCAAAGACATTCAGTTCTTCAGGGAAAAGTGGCTGTTGGCACAGGCTCAGAAAACTGCCTTGATACACTAATGCTCAACAAATATCTTGTCTATGAAAAATGCATTTGATAAGCAAGGTCTTTTAAAATTAAGATGGTTTTATTATTTGTTTGTGTGCCAAATTGGAGTGTAACCAGTTCCTTAAATTAGATAAACAAGCAGTTTAGGAATTAATCCTAAAAAAAAAATTAAAAGAAAATAATATTATTCTTCTGAGGTTGCTATAGGACATCCAGCAGCTGCCCACTCAGGTGGTACAGTACCAAAGCTACCTGCCTGCATGGTGAACTGTGAAGGACTATAAAGGCTGTTTCCCGTAGGTAAACCATGTCTTGTATTGCATTCATGACTGCTCAGGTAGATGAGGAAGGCTGGAACATGTGAACTGAAAGGAGCTCTGTAGTGACTTACAGAAAATTGAAGTCCCTCTGAAACCATAGCAGTGCTGAGATCTCTGCTTCTGCATATACACTAGGATTCTTTGGTGCATATTCATAGGGCTTTGGTACCCAAGGAAATGGGCTCTCAGGAGCATCAGCTGTTGTTTTCAGGCACCATAATGAGTTAGTTTTTACTTTAGCTTACTCATCTGCGTCCCTCTTGGTCAGGTACATTAAGTCCACGGTGGTCAAGGTGGCCTCATTCCTGCCAAAGTAACCCATGGTCAGGAGAGGAGCTGCTGATGTCTATGTAAGGTGTCTTTACTTAAAAATGTACCCCTGCCCTAAAGGTCAGGGATGGTCATGGCAGTGACAGACAGTCCAAGAAACAGTGCTGTTTCCCCAGCGTCTCTCCATGCCATGCCATGCCACACACCTACACAGAGAGCTGCAGGGAGTGTTTAGAAGACCTCAAACAATAAAAAAAACATAGTGTGTAAAGCAAACCTGCAGGGCAGTTTTGATTGGCAGGACTCATGCAGGCCCTGAGCATGGTTTGACTTTGGGGCATGCCTGGTCAGAGGCATGCCACATGACCTCAGACTAAACATCCCCTTTACAAACAATGAGAGGCAGAGATAAGTTTTGCTTTGTTTTGGCCTCCATATTAATTGTGATTAAAAATAGAGCCCTCAGCAGTGGCAGGGAGCAAAACAACGGAGACATTGTTAGCTTTATCAGGAGAAACAGGGAGAGAAAATGATGAAAACATGAGGCAAGCAGAGAGACCAAGGACTGGGTAAGTCTGGACAACCTGTCCCCCTCCGGATCAATCTACCTGCTCATTTTTAGTGCAGAACATTTTCCATGTCAGTATTTGGTGGCTGGAGATGACAAACCTGTTCTTAGATTATTCATTCCCTGCCTCCAGTTCAGGATTACACAACTACAACTAAACCATTTGGTGTTCTCAAGACTTTAGCACTGGAAGTAAAGTCTCAGCCCCACGGGGATTTCCAATAACAACATATTCATCAGTTTCAATGAGTTTTACTCAAGGGAAATAACATTCCAGCTTATTCTGAAAGTCTTGACTGAGTTCATCTCTAGAAGGTGAAGGCTGCAACACCAGAGCTGTGTAGGGAGATGCTTCTGACAGATAAATGCTTACATTTTCTAGTGGTTTGCTTTAATGCATTGTGGATGAATTTGGACTTAGTGATGATGGAGGAGTTTGGAAGCTTCATTTTAAACAGTATGGGACAGAAATACCCATGTGTGCAGAAACAAATCCCATCATTAGCATTCATTAGTGTTTTGTTTTATTACTCCAGCAGACAATGATCTCTACCACATGAAAGCTCCATTTTCATGACTGTTATATGAACATAAATATAATAAATGACATTTGCAGAGTAGAAGAGATGATACCTTAAAAAACTTCTTGTATTTCTTCCCAATGTATTTCCTATATACTCACCCCCAAAACTGAGAACCGTTCAAGATGAATAGAGTGAGCACAAAAAAGCAATTTTTCATTTAGTTTCATACACAATTAGAAATGTTGTGATTTAAATCTCAGAGCAAGCACAGATATGAAATCTGGACTGGCTGAGACCAAAGGTTTGTCTGATTCTGTATGTGGTCACTCTTAATGGTCATTATTATAACAGTGTAATAACCAGATAAGCAAACATAGCCTTCCCCACGATGCTCTTCCAGCCTCCAGCCATCTTTGGCTAAGCATCAATAGATGGAGCATTTGCATTCACAGAATGATAGAATATGCCAAGTTGGAAGGGACCCACAAGGATCATCAAGTCCAGATCCTGGCCCTGCACAGGACCATCTCCAAGAGTCACACTATGTGCCTAAGAGTATCATCCAAACACTTCTTGAACTCTGTCAGGCTTAGTGCTGTGACCACTTCCCTGGGGAGCCTGTTCCAATGCCCAGTCACCCTCTGAGTGAAGAACCCTTTTCTAATATGTAACCTAAACCTCCCCTGACACACTTTCAGTTCATTTATCTAGTTGATTTCTGATTCTATTTAAATTTACAGCATGAATGAACTCCTGCTAAAAGTAGCTTTGTAGCGGTTTCTCACATCAGGACCTCCTTGTCTGCTTTTACTTTGCCATGTGCACATTTGACATGATGCTGTCCAACTCTTGCACTTGAAGATTCACTGATCTCTTTTCATATTTCTCCCTCAAATTTTTCTGTCCTGGCCTGAAAAAATCTTAGTCATTTTAACTTGTTCCTCTATGGAAGCTGTTTTTTTCCCTTTGACTGTCCTTTTTGTCCTTCTCTATGTATTTGTCTGTCTACTATGTTCCTTTTGTGATGGGGGTGGATTTAGACACTGCCAGCATGATGTGTCTGCCTTGCTCTCTGTTCCTGTGCCATCATTCAGCTTGCTGTCTGAACATTTGCATTTCTGAGCATTGAGACGGTGTTAGAGCACAGTTTATTCTGACCTAGGGATCTCATTCCCAAGGAGTAAGACAGAGTTTAGGTCCCATCTCTGTAGGCAGAGAAAGGACTGTTTCGTATGTACTGGATTTTATATCCATTTATATTGAATTCCATCTGCTCTTCTATCGCCTAGATGTGTGTAATCTCCCTTTCTTGTGAGTTTTCACTCATAACTTGGTTTTACCCTTCTGTTCTGCCTTTTAACCAATGTGAAGAGCTTCCCTCTTACTCACAGCAGCTTAATTTCTTTAAGCATCTCTAGCAAGTGATCTTGTTGAGTGCCTTTGGGCACAAGCTTTCCAGGTAAGCTACACCAATGAGTTCTTCCTGTTCACATGCTTGTTATCTTCTTCAAAAATCCTTACTAGAGTTATGAAGTACAATTTTCCTTTGCAAAAGCTGAGCTGGACTTCTCTAGTATATCCTATTTATCCCAGTGTCACCTAAAGATATTATTTAGAAATTTTTATATATACATTTTGCCTGGTTTAAGTATTTTTCTTAGAGCCTTTTTAAAAATCGGTGCCATGTTTGCCACTTGCCAGTGTTCTGATGCCAAGATAATTTTTAGCCAACAGCTGCACACTGTAGTTAGCAGTTCATGTGAATCAAGACGGAAGTAGAAAAAACACTGATTTTTGGTTGGTTGGTTGGTTGGTTGGTTTGTTTGTTTGTTTTGATGGTTTTGTTTATGTTTGGGTTTTGGGTTGGTTTGCTTCCTGGAAAAGAGCTTAGTCTTGCAAGTTTCTGAATGACTTGGCATTTTAGTTTGCTGCTAGTGTCAACCCATAACATTCAGTGATTATCTGCTATTTTATCTTTCGACTATTTGACAAATATTGTGATAAAGGACACTCAGCCAGTCAGAGAGTAGAGAAGCTGACCTGTGCTGAAAGCACTGGAAAACCTGAAATGAAATGAAATGAAATGAAATGAAATGAAATGAAATGAAATGACAAGCACAAAAAACTAACAGTAAACTGGAAACAAAGCTAAATAAAACACACATAAAATAGAAAACTTGGAAAGAGGCAAAATAAAGCAATTTCATTATGAGTCATTCTCAATATTTTTCCATTTCAAAGAGGTTGTTCTTCTCAGTGAAAACCCAACTTTACCATAAGTGTTTCTACTGCTGTTAGAACTGAGCTTGGAGGAAAGCAGTGTGTCAAGCAGTATCTTATTACTCATCGGGGATGTTGTGTATTTGAACTGATGTAGGACTGTGCAACAGAGGCTGGAAACATTAAATAGCATGCAAGTTTGTGTTTCCTTGAGAATATAATTGCCTGACCTCTAAGCAGATGCCATTTGCCAAGATTTTCTTAACAAAGGCAGTGACCTTAGTTTACTACATCGAATGTATTCAAGCTTTGGCACTGGCATATACCACATTCCCTTTCTTTCCTCTGCAGTTTTCCCTATTGTTTAACTCACTCTGTTTACTTGAGGCCCCAAAGAACCAACACAAACTACCTGCTCCACCACACGTATTGGGCTGATATTGAATTACAGTTCCTTATTTTAAGAACTTTTGTCAATGTGCAGTCCTGCAGAGCACTATTTGTGAAATAAGGCTGTTACAAGGTCAGAGGACTAGCAACCCCATGGGATGGTAAATAGCATTGCAAACCATACATTGTTAATTATTTAACGTGTCTTCAGATGAGTGATTTGAACTGAACTGTCTCATCTTTCACAGCTAAATATTGAAGATGACTCAAAAGCTTTTATGGTCTAAATCATCCAGGATAATTTACCTCTGAAAACTGAGATGTTAAAGAAATAGAAAAAGAAGCTGGGCTTCTTACAGATTTGAGTCATTGTCCCTTTACATTCCTTTTTCTTACCAATCACAACATACTCAGTTCCTTCTCCTGTGTTCTATAACATCCTCACCACGTAAAAGACATTAGATGCCAGCTGGATCAATTTGTACCTGTGCCAAGTTCTACTGAACACATGTGTCTGGGTTCAACCAGCATCTCCCTTATCTGGATATTCTCTTTCTAGCCATTAATTTTCATGCAACCTCTAAGAGCTTTACTTCTCTGAAACTCCACCGGTCTGTCAAATCCAAATGGAATGGTCTCAGTGTTAGCAGGGAAAGGAGGGAAATGCAAAGACCCTCAGCAACCAAAATTCCAATGACATTGTGCTCTTCCATGCTTATTGTCTCTGGAAACAAAATGTCGCATGTCAATCATCCAGCCAGAAACATGATATTTATTAAAATAGCATCTTTAAAATAGCTATCTACTTAAAAGTAGGTCATAACATGAGTACGTCCTGCAAAAGTTCACTAGTGACAAGCTGCTTCACATATGAGTGGCCCCTTAAACCTTGAGGGGCAGCAAAAACTTGTCTCCACAAGAGAGAAACGGCCATCCTTTGCTTCATTTCCTCTTTCTTTCTTTCTTCTTTAGTTCTCCAGGATCTTCTGGAGGATCTTGCTGGAGATCTCTTCTTTCACTGAGTTCTGTCCACTGCTCCTCAGATTAAATCATACATTGTCTCATCCTTATCTCCCTGCTTCATAATTTACTTTTTTATTCTCTTTTCCCTGTTCCTCTTTGCTGTCTTCTACTTGAAATTGCACCATGGCTGCATATACTCATATCTTCTAAAATGCATGTCAACCGTGTTGGTCAGAAAGGGGAATGGAGGCCGGCAGGACTGCTTGAGTGGGCACTCAGCCTCAGGTATTCCAGGGGAGTTTAAACAGCTGCTCAGCTTTGACACTTAATCCCCATTAATTTTGAGTAGGATTTAGGGGTCTAAATCCCTCTGAGCCTCTGGTCCCAGGTCAGCAACATTATCCATTCCACATCACAGCCCCTTATCAAGACCCTCACAAAACTTATGCTATTAATGACAGAAGTGGCCAATGTATGTGGCCACTTTTCGCTGTGCTTGCGTCATCTCTCCTGCTTCCTGATTAAACTGCAGTTGTGCTGATTGGCAAGGATGTACTTATGCCTGAAACCATGATATAAGGCTGCTGGGGGAAGAAGCCAAGAGGGGAAAAGCTCAGAGCAATATGGAAACCTAGGCTCTGTGGGGATGTAGGACTGTCAGTTTGTGGATTGCCTGATTTCACCAGGTTCTCAGGAGAATTAAGTCTCTATGCGCATTCTTCTCCCTTTTGCTCTCTCCAACACCACAACAAGAAGAACTGAAGGAAACTGTGAGTAGGAAGGCAGATTTTCCAGTCCCCTTTGTAGGAATGACCCACTTAACAGATGATACAATCAGGGTATTTACTCTTTTGTTGCCACTTCCAGTAAAGGATGTTCAAAAGCAAAATGCCCATTCATTGGGATGCCCAGTGTCTAGATTAGCTGGCACAAAGGAGCTAATCTTGTCCTCAGCAGTCCTATTTGTTCAGGTGCAAAGCAAGTGTCTGCAGTAGCAGACAATCTAAATACAGATACTGGTACCTAAAAAACAGAAAAAAGAAAAAAAAAAAAACAAAAGAAAAAAGAAAAAATAAAGATACAAAGAGAAAGAAGACCATTTCAGACAAACCATAGTAAGCCCAAGCAAGTTTCAAGTAAATTACTTGTGGAACAACAGAGTGCACCATTTTGGCCTCCAAAAATGGAACATATTCCTTATAAAATGGGCATGCTGTGCAGCTCTCTGACATTTCCAAATGAAACAATAGGACCACTAGAATGGAAAGTCTGCAGGAACAGCAGACAAGGAAAGGAAGTTTAGGTTGAACAAAGGTTTTGTTCATTTTTACAGCCCCTGGAGGAAGACCAGTGCTGTACAGAAGCTGTTAATGATGGGCTGGACTGGATGGCTGAAATCAGTGCCAAGATCTAAATGTGTTTTTACTCCAAACTCCTCCCCAGCTGTCAAGATACCCTGCAGAATTTCTAGCTGGTGTGAACCCCATGGGCTTCTGGATCAACACCAAAAAAAAGGGTGGGGGGCAATCCTATCTGTGATTTCACATCACCTTCTCATTGGATAAATGCAATGCACTTGCATGAAATAGCAAATCATTAAGCTTTGTCTGACAAACTTGCAAGTTGCCCTAAACTCTTGGGTTGTAGGAAGGAATTGTGCTCTGCTGAGGGCTTGCTCAGGTAACTATGGCAACTCTGCTTCTCTGTTAGGCTTTGAAAGAATTGTCCTTAAGTGAAAACAGCTCCAGCTTACCATTGCTGTTTAATAAATAATCTGTCAGTGGAGGAGGATTCAGGTTCAGAGGAGCTGTGCTTCCTTTCAACTAAGCTGGAAAATAGAAAAGTAAAATTCAGCAAAACCATTTTCAGAATTTCCATTACATGACTTTGTTCCTCCAGCATGTAAACAAATCCTTCACGCACTCACGGGGCTCAGTGGAGAGGTACAGGCTCTGCGACCTGCTCCTCACAGCAGGTAAATGCAGAATTAGAGCTCACGAACTGCTTTTGCTTGTAATCTGTCTATTGTACTTGAAGTCATTTCAAAGCTGTATGTCATCATTTCAGATCTACATGAGCAAAATGAGATGTTTCTTTGTATTAGTCAGTGAGGCAAAGAAAAAGAGAGAAACCTTTTGAAATTTTTCATTCAAAACCGTCGAGGGGGGGGACATTCAACCTGTGTAATTCTGCGATATGTCAAAGTGCATCGGGGTCAAAAAATAACACTGCACAGTTCCTGAGTGGGAATGATGTTTACAGGCTTTTCTTTTACAAGTTCAGATTCTGCCAGGGACATTACATGAGAACTTACAATTTGTTCTTTATAACTAAGAGCTGTTTTGAATAGTAGCCAGGCAGTCCAGGCCAGGTTCTTCTTTTAGGCTCTGATGCATTAAGGATGGGCCTTGGGGCCCATTATGAGTTTTCTGTTGACTTCAGTCAGGGTTGGGTTACTTGGGCATCTCAGAGGCATAAAGGTGAGTCAACGGCAGACTCACTTCTCCTACCTCTTGCTGCAGTAGAGTGAAGGAGGGATGGCCAAAACAGCTGAGTTCACCCTGCTGCTCTCTGTTCCAGCACACATTTTGTGCTTGACTGTATTGCCTCTCCTTCATGAGACAGAGTGGGCAGCATGATATATTCAGAAGTGTTGTCAGATAAATAGAAGAAAGGTTCTGGGGCCAGTCGAGCATCTTCCACAGAGAGGATCTTACAGATACCTAACAGGATCCAAGGTACCTTTCAGATCTAAGCATTTTAAAACCTGCCTCAACTCAGTCTCCTGACCAGCAAGGACAGCTTTCGCCTCACTTGTGATTTCCATTCCCTCTGTCCATGGACATGCTCTCTGAAAGGCAGGCAAAGGCACAGTGTACCCTTTCTTCCCTCCCTGCCCTCTCACTGTTGAATCCCATCCAAGTTTACCTGCCAATATCCACTGATCTCTGCCAGCATAAACAGTGGCCAAGGGCCACAGGGGCTGCAGTTCCACTTATGAGAAGAGCAACCATAAGAGATCAGTTTGGTCCAGAAAACGTATGGAAGTGGCCAAAATGGAGGCATGACCAAAGCAAAGCAAACACCTACAGAAATGATACTTGTATGACCCCTCCAAATACTGCAGAACCATGACAGGACCACCTCTGCCTTCCCCGGCTCCACAGCCTGGGTGGAGGGCAGCAGTTCAGACCCTTTGAACATGGTCCCACAGGGATGCAGGGTCCAGCATCATGAAGGACAGGCATCTGCCTCAGCTCTGTCCATTGGGCACTGAGATACTGCAGCCTTTAGGAGCATCGGGCAGAAATAGGACCTAGTCACCACCAAAGGGCAAGGCAGAGGCAATGCTGTGGACAATGCCAGGATGAGTAAGATGACTGAGGAAATGGAAGGAAGTGTGTTCTCTACTGAAACCCCCAAATTTGGAAGATGGCTTCCACCCTGTCGTATCTCTGCTTTCTTGGGATCTGCTGTTTCGTGAGCTGAAGATTAAGGCTTGCAGGCTCATAGACACTCTCTGGTTATTGTCTATGAGGCTGGGATGTGAAGTCATTAAAAATAACTCCTCTTGCCACTACCCAAGTAACTCGGTAGGGTTGAATGGCTGTAACCCAATTTGACCTTTTGTCATTCTGAGTGCTGCTATTATGAGGCTGCAGTTTCATGATTTGTGGAGAGTAAATTCCCCTCCAAACAAAGGCCAAAACAGAGCCAGGGCCTCATACACACCTCTGGGAGAGCAGGGTGGGATGGCTATGTCTGAGGTCTCTCAAAGCTGAGGCAGCCCCAAAACCACCATGTTTCTAAGGGGGCCCTGTCACTGGGAATGGCTGAGAACCTTCCACCAGGAGACTCGTCTGGAGTGAAGATTTTTCACTGCAGTCTGTCAACATTTGGGCAAAGTGTGCCTTTGTAGGTGAGATAAAGTTTCTACTCCTGATGGAAAAAGGAGGGAGAGGAAAGGGAGAGAGGCTCAGAGCCTAAGAATCCTAACACTTAGATGTCTTAATTAAAGGTAAACTTTTGCTTTGGGGTGGCTGTGGTTAGAGCAGCAGGCAGAGATCTGACAGCACAGGCTAAATAGAGAGAAAAAAAAGACTCTTTCTTTCTTTCTTCTTCCCACCCCCCCAAACATTCGCTTTGGCCTCAATCTGAAATGGCTTTGAAACTGCAGACACCTTCATGTAAATGTTCTTAATATAGGGGAAAAAAAGTCCACTGTGTGACATTTGTAATCCTTCTGATTTAGATGTTTTAATAATGTGGGAGTTTATCTTGGAATATGTGGCTGACCTGGAATTGAAAGTACATCTCTGCCAACGTAAGGCTAGAGCTCAGGCAGAAGACTTAAATGTAATAGTATAATATGTGTCTGTATGTATATATATATATACATATACACATATATAGACATATATATATGTCTATATATGTGTATATGTATATGACACATCTTTAAATAATCATAAACTCCCTTTAAAAATTATTTCATTCCGAATTAAAGGTATAGACAGCATCTGATTGGCTCAGACACTATAGACTGGTGCCCCATGATATATTCATTTCCTATTCTGGTGTGGTTAATTGGGTATTTCAATTTAATTACCACAGTCAATAGCACTTTCAGTTGAGCGTCTTAAGTGTTCACTTAATTTACTGTAGATTTAATAAGGCAGCGGTTGTATGTAAAGCTGTTAACCATCTGGATGGGCTGCAAAGCCCATCTCTTTTCTTGGGTAGCTGGAGCTTGATCCAAGACACACTGATGTCTACAACAGTCTTTCTGTTGACTTCAGGAGCTCAAGACCTAGGCTCCCTAGGGAGCAGGGAGGTGGACAAATGCATCTGGCTGTGGGCTTCCTGGCTGACCTGTGTGAGGGTGGTTTTTTGAAGTGTTGTTTCTTTTCTGTAGGCAGTCTCATATAGCAGTAATGGCAGGAAGAGCAACTCATGACTCGGGACTTGGTAATTGGGAGCTGATCCTTTTTGGTTAGGATTTTAAGTGAAATTTCAAGAGGCTTCTCACAGCCTGGGTAAGCAGGCGGGTCACACCTAGGAAAATGTAAAATAAACACGCCAATTTGACAAACCTCATGCAACTGAATGATCTATTTTACCCCTGTCACAAGGTCTGGCAGAGATGTTCCTCCTCTCTCCACCTCCTATGACTCACTAGCTCATGCCGTGGGTCAAGAAATAGGCAGGTCTGCAGATTTTCAGATCACTAACCTGCTGGGGAGAAAAAAAGAGGCAGCCACTAGATATCAGCATTGCCTCTCGTGATTTCAGGGACTTTCATAAATGGGAGCATGATTTGTTTAGGCAAAGAATGATATAGCACAGGACTATGATTGTAGGATCTGGTCTTTATGGCCTGGGGATCTGGCCATCCTATCTTCCTGCATAGTCCTATTTGATAATCAGGCTTTGGTAAAATTGTAAAATACCATGGTATTGGATGTTTTAGAGATATACTGCTGCCTAATGATGCTGGCAGGTGCCTGAGTGGATTTCCAGGAACAGCTGGGTCAGGAGTGGCCATACATTGTGTGTGCCAATAATCCTTACCACAGAGACCATGTGTCGTAGATGGATCAGAAGAACCGAGAAAGAAGAGAGGTTTCTGGGCAGAGGATAAGTAGCCAGATTCCACATCTCTGCCATGGAACAAGCAGAAGGAGAGTGTTTTGGGGCATCTTAGAGCAACCCATCAGTGCAGGCCATGGTGACCCCATTGGTTGCCTCTTCCTCCAGTCAATGACTGAGTTTGGCCAGAAACCCCCGTTCATATCCTGCCCATTATATGATGTTGCCCAGACCCAGGGCCATAGCTGGCTGGCTGGCAAGCTGCATGTGACACAGGAGCCCCAAGTTCTTCAGGGCTGTGGGCTCCCATGCTCCCCAGGCTTGTAGTCAGCCTGTGTTTAAAAACAAGCAGTAGGAACGTTGGCAGGCACAGGACTCCAGCACATGAAATCAAGTGGAGAGAAATTCTGCTGCAGAAAGTAGGCAAAAGGCAACTGGAGATGAATAGGCTGCCTGACAGCTGGCAGACATGCAGCCTGTCTGCCATAGATGGTAATATAGGCACTGCAACTATTACGGCTTCTAAAGGCAAAAAAGCAATAAAAAGCTTTAACCTCTGCTACCTAGGAAAACAAACACTGGTTTCAGATGTTGTTGGTGGAGAGGAGCCTTTGTGATGCTTGTGACAGGCAAATGGTAGAGAAAACTCTGCTGAGTTGTGTTTGAAATTAAGGGCCGTGAGTGCCTGGATTTGTGCTTTATTTGTATTAGTTACACAGCCAGTTTAAAAAATTATATTACTGCTGTTATTATAAAGATATTGCTATCACTACTGTTATTTTTTTTAAACATCAAGAGAGCCTGGACAGCTAGTCTTTATTTCTTATGTGAATGCAAACAGCATTTAGATTTTTGTGGAGATCAGACACCAGACACATTCCTACATTCTTGTCCGATGTTCAATATTTTTCCATGAGTCAAGGAGAACAAGAATGGGCATATTGTGTAAATGCAAAACTCTGCCTTTTTAAACTGACACGATGAATTTCAGCCCTGCCTCTTTGTCTCTCTTCTCCGAGCAGGGGCTTTTCAGCCTGCCAGATTTTGTTACTTACTATCCTTGAAAACAGAGGGAGGGAAAAGTCAGTCCTTGTTAATTCATTGTCCCAGTTACCTAGCAGTGCTGTATCCTTTAGGACTGCTGATATTTTTTTTATTTTTGCTTTTCTGAGATGGTGAAGAGCTGTGGCTTTCCTGCCAGCTCCATTCCCTCAGTAAAAGCCTGCAACACTAGAGGCACTTTAAAAAGAAGTGAAGAGTCTGTTGCAATAGGTGTCCAACAAAAGTTCCTGCTGCAATCTGCACTTCCAGTAAATGCCGGTTCATAATCCAGATTTCAGGGTTTGGGGCTGGTTCTTAATAAAACACTGATACAGGTCAGTGTAGCTGCATCTGTTTACGGCAACAGAAAATTTTGCTCACTGTTGAATTGGGATTCAATACAGATTCACAAACAAGGCCATGTATGCAGACAAATATCAGCATATAAGGGGTCCCTGGAATTTAAGTTTCACTTGGGGAATGTGGCAAAACGCTTTCCCACCTCTGTATTTTCGAGTGTGTGTGAAATGTGCCTGACTGATGACCTAAAGACTGAACTCATCCATGCCTGCCAGAGCAACAGCTGCCCTGGAGACTGCTCTGATTTGGTCCAAGTCCCAAGCAAGACTTCATGGCTAGCCTTTCCAAAGGCTTCTCCCAAGTGCAGACCACTATAGACAAAAGTCTGCATGAGAACAAAGACTTTTTTTCTGGACAGAAATATCTTTGATTTTTTTTTTTTTCAGATATTTAATCGGGTATAAAATGCTTATTTCCACTCCATAAATGAGAATAAATATGTATCTACCAAAGCCTGCCTGGTCTAAGTAAAATAAGGAAGCAAAGTTTCACTGATGTGCTTTCATAACCCTGAGTTTTTGGTTGGTTTTTCTGAGAGTGGAAATTTGGTGAGTGCCCTCTGAGCACATTTGACCCAGAGCTTCCTAGGTAAGGCTTGTGAAAGAAAGGGAAGCATATGAAGGGCAAAAGGAACTAATTAGCACCAAGAATGATGTGGTCATTTGTCCAATCTGCTACCTCTGGAGTTTCAAATATAGCACTTTGCTGTCCAGCCCTTCAACTGTAATGATTTCTGGTCACCATTAACTAGTTCTGTAAAGGTGAAAGATTTCACATTAGTTATGAAATGGAAAATTATATTTATCCAGGCTAGTGTTTTCGAAAGTATGTTGGGATCCATATTTTGACACCTAAATAGATGTCTGCTTTTCGGAGGCGCTGAATGCGCATTGGTGTCTTTCGGAATCTAGCTGGAAAATGGGGCTCGTTATTAATGTGTTTGACAGTGTCTAAATGCATGAAGAGTATTTTTCAGAAAAATACATAAAGTCCTTGTCATGGAACCTTATAATCAAGAAGAGAGAAACAAAGGCTAGCAAAGTCCATTTAAAGACTTGTGTATCTCAGTGAACTTAAGATTAGGCTTAAGGAAAAGCATAATGTAGAAATTCAGATTCATCTGATGCAGCATCAGTTTGATGGATCAGCCCTTTGATTTATGTCATTTAAAAACTACTGATCTGATACCTTCCCTGAAGGAATCTGCATAGAAATGGAGACTGACATTTCTCAAGTACATTGTCATTTATTGCTTTCATCTCCTCCTCCTCCCTCATCATATAGATTGTTGACTTGGAGATAAGTCAAATTTATGCATTCCCTCCATTTGTTCTACGTTCAAAATTTTCCAGTTACTTACCAAGTCTGTCTTAGAAGTGAACAACAAAAGGATGAGAGGCAAGGAACACAAACTGCTGACTAGATGTAAAGAAAAACAGGGGAGCTGGAACAGGGCCCAGAGAGGTTGTGGAGTCTTCATCCTTGGATGTGTTCAACACTTGCCTGGACAATGTCCTGAACAATCTGATGTAACTTTGTTGGTAGCTCTGCTTTCAGCAGAGCATGTAGTGACAGGACAAGGAGGAATGGCTTCAAGTTGAAAAAGAGCAGGTTTAGATTAGATATTTACTGTGAGGGTGGTGAGGCACCGGAACAGGTTGCTGAAAGAAGCTGTGGATGCCTCATCCCTGGAAGTGTTCATAGCCAGGCTGGATGGACCTCTGACCAACCTGGTCTGGTGGAAGGTGTCCCTGCCCATGGCAGGGGGGTTGGAACTAGGTGATCTCTAAGGTCCCTTCCAGCTGTAGCCATTCCCTGATTCAGTGATTCTATGTCCAGAGGTCCCTTCACATCTCTGTCATTTTATCCTAAAGGTCTTCTAAGGAGCTCTCCACTAAGGCCTTTGCCACAATACTTTTACTTTCTTTCTGTAAGTAACATGGTAAATGGGCAAGTAGCAAGTGAACTCTATGTGTTAGTGGTCTGCAGAGATGGAGTTTAAGAAATGTGGCTACAGAGCTATACAACTGCAGAGGGTTTCCACTGCATGACTCTTGGTGGGAACTGACTCTAGGTGCCTGAACTCCCTTACCCAAGTCAGCAGAGCAGTTGAACAGTTCTGCTTCTGGCCACACCTGAGGCATCATTGATGTGTAGACTACAAAAGTGATGTAGCACTGGTGGAACAAATCTCGTTTGTAGTTGAGAGATCCTTAGAGTCTTTGGCTGTGCCAAGGAATTCTGTTTCTTGGGATGGTTGTGGTACCTGTGTCCATTCTTGTAGGAATGTGTCCCCTTGTCACAGTGTGTTATGTCAGGAAGGAGACACTATTCCACTCAGTTATTGCCAAATAAAGAATTTTCTCATTTTGAATTTTCAAAGCCAGCGATCACAGTTGACTCTAGAAACAAACTCAAGGCTGCTGTGGAGGAAAATATGACTTTGATAAAGGCTTTTATATTTGAGAGGCCTAGAACTACTACCTTTTCAGTGTCGTTTCTATTCACATAAGTCAACTCCACGAGTGATCCATAGGAAAATAAGGCATATAGGATGCATCAGTTGTAATGAATCCACTTGTATCCCTTTCACTGAAAACTATCATAGGGGCCAAAAATACCTGAAAGTTTTGCGGTGACCCTTTGTCATTTACTACCATAGCTGGTGGGGATGGGCTGCTGACCAGGACTACCAGGAGCATCTTCATCAGCTATTTAGCACCCCGCTGTGTCTCATAAGATTCAGCAATGAGTCTAGGATCCCCTTGAAGAAAGCTGTAGGCAGGATGAAGGCATCCAGTACAAAGGCTCCCAGGAGACTGGATGGCTGCAGGGGCATGAGCGTCTGCAGCAGGGGATTGCACCAACAGTCTTAGTCACTGGCATTGCTGCTCCAAGCCACAAACCACGATGTGTGCTCAGCAGTAGGGCTGTGCCTTGGAGGGACAGGATAAAGGAGCTGAAGGGCTGCAGTGTGCAAATGACATCACCTCATCCCTGGGAAGGTTTGCAAGTCCTGCCTAGGTGTGGTCTCCTTGAACCTCTTTTGCCAAAGCAAATCTTTTTACAAAAGCCAGGCTTTTGCTATATGCAATATTCTCTTTGCTAACCAGAGAGAAAAAGAACAACAGAAAACTTATTTTCACTTTATTCAAAGATGTCTCCGTGCATTTGACTTGTGTACTTCTGCGAACATCCTCTCATCCTTTTGTGCAAATTCATTCTCTCCACTCTTGTTGTCATTTCTCACATTTCTTTTAAGCATGATCTTGTAAGCTTTTCAGTACCTGAACTGAGGAGATTTTTTCGTCTCATAGGTGCTTTTTTCTTACCCTGGACTGCTCCTAGTCCCCTCTATTCCCATTGACCTTTTCCACCTCCTGGAGCATTCCTTCCTGGGTGAATGCTTGTTTCTACTCAGCCTCTCTGGCCATTTTCTTGGATTTGGATACTCTCAACCTTCTCATCAAGATGGTACAAAAGAAAGACCAAATAATGAAAAATCACCTTAACATGTACTATTCCAAGACAACAAAGCATTTAGGGTTCCTGTAACCTGCTAGTGATCTTCCATAATGATTGTAATTCCAAATTGATCTTCCATATTTCATATTTCATCATCTTCTAGATACTGGTCAAATGAATCCCATTTTTACAGTTTTCTTCCAGACTTGTGTCTTTCTAAACCCTGTGGCATCTCATCAATAGCAATGACAAATATATCAGGGGAAGATACACAACCACCTTGATACGCCTGCGAAAACCACTACTCCTCCCCTTGCCTCTTTTTCCCCTGCTCACTGACAAGTGCCACCAGTTCCCATGAACCATAGACCAGTTTGAACCATGATATTTAATATTTTTCATCCCCTTCTACATATGGTATCATCACCTTTCATAAGTCAGCATCTTCTCGTTTCCAAACAAACATTAAGTCCCTCTTTAGATCTTGCTGAGCTTTGAATCTCTCATACAGTTCCTCAGAATCTATCCACTTTGGATGAAAAAGTGTATCATTTCACTGGGATTAAATTTACTGCAGATCAAGCTTGTTAAATAATCTCTCAATCTGCAGTTAATCAGAGTCTTATTATATAAACTTTCATCATTTTCTCTTTTATTTGTCCCTTCTATTGTCCATTCTCTTCATAGGGGTATCTTCAAAGCTTTTAAATTGTTGTTTCAAAATCCTCCAAAGCCCTCTAAATCTTTGCCTGTTCTGCTCATATCGGTCAAACTTTTGGTGGGTTGCATTTGGCCTGTCCTGACACTGCATGTTTAAGCTGAAGGTTTTGAAAATGGCTCTTAAGTACTGCTGTTACTTTATGTCCTTAATGGGATGAACGTGCATGATGGGGAGAGACAGGGTGAAGATGCTAATACAGGTCAAACTCAGCCATCAGGCAAGTGCAACAACCTCGTTAGAGACATTCTCTTACCACAGGTCTGAATTTGATCCTAAATATCACTTTTTCACTGAAGTTTTTGGCAGAGGATCAGGACTCCTTCCTTCTAACACGAAGCCATTTTGCCAGTTGCTCATTAATAGCATTAGCTGATGCATGATGGAAGGGCAGCTCTCATTGGCGTGGGCCCTCCTTGTCCTGGCTGATAGAGTCTGATGCTGGAAGCATGACTGGGTAATATGCTGAAGGGATCTTTCTTTTCCAATTGACAAGTGATGACTGTATCTCCTATGAACTGTAACTTGCCCTGCAGAAGACCTCAAGGCCAAATAGTTGGCTTGAGCATCCTGTGTGATTTGCAGAAAGAGAGAAACAGTCTAAGTATTTCCTTATTTTCCAAGGCTAGATAGATGGCTACTGTCTTCCTGCATTGATTGAACTTTTGATACAGAGTGTTGCAGAGGAGATAGGTGCTTAGACAGGTAATAAAAGCCCACATGTGGGCATGGATATATGCCCTAATGAGCCTACAAAGCCTTCACACAGACAGTTTGGGAGCAACAATGAGCAGAATACCAGGACCAGGCTGCTCTCAGCAGTCTTTCCTTAGGTGAAGTCTGCTGTGCTATTGATCTCTAAAAGGCAAATCAAATAACAGCAGTCACATTTTTAAGGATTAGGAGCTTCCTGTGCAAGACAGTATGTGTTTTAATACTTTAAGCTGACTTATGAAACTGGTAAACAATGTGGAGGGTGGTGTTGGATGACCTCTTTTACATGCCTGATCATCCTGTCAGCATTTATAATGCATTTGATATTTCCTTCTCATCAGAATAGGATCAGTTAAGCAGTTATATTTCCCAGACCTCAGATTGCATTAGGCTTTGTTTCACATTTCATAGTAATAAACGTTGACATAAATGTCTATAGATTTCACACAAAGTGATTGTTAATTTATTTGTGGTTGAAAAGGATCATTGAAAAAACCAAACAAAAAAACACACAACAGAAAAGACTTCTCCATAAGACAAATACACAGCTTGCAAGATAAGAAATGCAGATCTTTCATGCCTATTTGTTTTGCACACAGTAATGACTGCTACATTCTGATTAGCAATCTTGACCTAGTTAAAGTGCTATTATTTTTCTGTGTTCCTATTCTTCTGAAAGGCTGTGACTAGACATGATATTTTATAATCCATCAGATGTAAAATCTGCATAAAAAATATAATTATTGTGCTTCAGCAGCTTGGACCAGAGCCCTGACGTTATGTTTATAGGCAGTACACAGTGAATAATATGGATGCATTTTTAGGTTGGTATGTTCAGTTGGCAAGATACATAATTTTTCCATAAGTGAAGGTAAACTGTGGGATTTCTAACATGCTGATTACTATTCTAGCCTTTTTCCAGATAATGAGAATTAAGTGGATACTTGTCAGCCAAGGAACATCCTTATTTATTACTACAAATTCAGTTTTAGTGGCACTTATTACAGTAAGCAGGGAGGAAAACGTGTTGCCTCTCAGTCAGCATTATTATTGCTGGTGGTGCTTACACCCAAGGATCGACCTGACTCAGGACACCACTTCAAGAGGCCTGTATAGGCACCAAATCTCTTCTCAAACTGCTTATGATAAGAAGGACAGGGATGGGCCTTGGGAAGGTTTGGGATATGTAGAGCAAAATTCTCACGGCAGTAAACCTTGCTTCTGGTCATCCAAGTGGTCTCAGGAACTGATTAGCTAAATAGGAAAGGAGTGAGGCAGGGTGGAGGTGTGCTGTCTCAAGTGCCCTGCACTCACCTACAGTGTGGGGCTGAAGGCATCTGTGCCTCCTCATCCTCACTGCTTAGAGAGAGCAGTGGGTCCCCTTCCTGTGAACACAGAGGGGGCGGCAGGAAGCACCTGGAGCTGAGCCTGTGCAAACCAGATTGGAGAGAGAAACAGCATCTGCTACTCTTGCACAGGTCTTTGCACCCATGGAGGGACCACCTTGACCTGGCCATGGTGCTGTGTGGTGCTGTGAGGACACACCAGCTTTCAGGACTGCCCCCCATTGTGCACTGTGCCCAAAGCCTCCTTTTTGTCACTCAGTCTGACATAAAAAATTAATGTTGCTTCCCAGATCCAGCATCATCCAGCAGATTGGACTTTCTGAATTTGGAGTGCTAAAATCTCTCTGAAGACAGTTGTCATGCCTGCATCCTCAGCCATGTCAGGTAGATGCTGCAAATGAAGACAAAAGATTAAAAATAAATATACTCATGCTGGGCAGAGAAAGTGCAAGCACAAGAGGTTCTCAGAAGAGAACCATGCTATTGAGATCTTCAGGAGAGATGTCAGGGTGAACCTGATGCCCCTGGGTGTGAGCCAGAGCCACCAGATTTTGAGAGATATGTAGAAATAGAGGCAATGGGAGCCCTCGTGAGTCTGTAGTCAGAAACGGGCCTTGAGGATGCATGTGTGATTGTGGCATTAGGACCTGTGATGGCCCCAGAGGTGGCATCTCAGGACAATGGCCTCTCCTTGTCCTTGTGTCAGCCCCAGGGTGCCTCTGTGGCTTTGCAGCTGGCCACAGTGTGAGTCACCACAACCATCCTGTTGTCCTATTGTGTCTGGCTGAAGGGGTAAGAAAACAAGGAGAGGCACCTGGTCCTCCTGCACACTGGGATGCCTGCAACAGGGAGGCTCTGCTCTGGTGAGCCCCAGTCCCTGCCTGCAGAGCCACTCACCAGCTTGGCACAGCCACAGACACTGCAGAGGTGACACTGCAGAAGTCTGGCAGCAAACATTGCAAACCACTATTTTGAAAATGAGAGTTACTGTCATTCAGGATCAGGCTCCAAGCCCCAGAAGTGGCTTGCTGGGTCAAACCCTGCAGTGCAAAGGTGCTTTCACAACATAAATAAGAAGTAGCATTCAGCATGTTTTCCTCCTTTGGAATGAATTTTTTTGGGCCTCTTTTCCTTGTTTGAATATTTTTCTTATTTTTCCTGTAATTCCTTTTCCCTTTTGCCTCCCCAGATACGTGAAGGATTTTGTTTACAGTGCAGCCATAGATACAGTCAGCACATATTGTGAGAAACTCTAGGTAGTTCAAAAGGGACCTTTTAAAGTAGATTTTTCTACTGCTTCTATGTTAAAAGCATAAAATCTAAAGCTGGTTTTTTTTTAACATCAGAAGTATCACTCCCCACGAATCGCTAATGCTGCCACACTGCCTGGTTCATAAACGTGGCAATCGCATGGGGTTCCAGTTAGCAGCATCTTATGAGTTTCGTCACGATTGTTCAACCACACGAGCTAAGAAAGCTGCAAGCCTTAGTTGGAAATTGTGAGAGTCGGAGAACAAAGGTGGTAGGAATCTTCTTTTTATGTATTCAGCTAGTAAGGATTACTGGGGACCTAAAACTATAACGCTCTGGTATTTTCTCTGTATGTTACGTGGGACATTTTGGTGTTTTGGTCCAGTCTTAAGTGTCCAGCTATAAACATTTTGAGGTGACAGTCAGATGTGTTACTAACATTTGCACTGGGAATTTTTTTTATTTTTTTTTTTTTTGAGATCTGCAGGCACTATGAAGGTACTCGGGCAAGTCAGAGGGACAAGCTTGTTTTTCACTTGTCCTGAGAGCTGTGAAACTCCAGGTGCTGGATGGTTAATCTAGGACTTCTGTCAAGCACTGTGCTTCTACACAATGTTAAATAAGATAAAAAGAAAATTCTAAAGGAAGTCCAATTGCAGAAGCTGTATAGAGTGCGCAAAAAAATAAGACTTTCATTGAAAGTGAAACCAGATAGACTGTGCAATTTCCTGCTGACACAGACAATTCTTTTCTTAGCCATATCGAACAGACCCTGTGGAAAGGAATGCAAGGTGAATTCACATGAGTAATGTCAGAATTGTATCAAATATGTGATAAAAATATTGTTAAATATGTATATTTTGTACAAAACAATCTCTAAAATTTTTCATTGACAATTTGTGCTTTTAAATCAAAAAATCATTTGTTTCCATTTTTTGAAAAAAATTTAAGACAGAAAAAAATAATCAATTTTCAGCAAAATCCTCTAGTTTTACATTTAGTAAAAAATTTCAACCAAAAGAAAGGTGAAACAATTTTTTTTTTTTTTTTCACAAAAGAGGAATTATTTGTTACCAGGATTTGATGCACCCTCGGTATTAGCTCGGTAGATCTCCTGCTGATTTGGCCTGGTGTCAAGGAGCATTAGAGAAGAAGCTGCCTCTCTTAAATCCCTTTAAGACTCAGAATAAGTTATAAATATAAAACTTATAAATATTATATACGTCCCTCTGCACAGGATGTGGTGTCATACTGGCTCATTTAGACCAAGTCATCTCTAGAGTTTTGCCCTCTGCTGTTAACATCCCCAAGCCATTTGGCCACTAACAGTGCTGGGCTGTCTCACAGACATGATCTCCAGAGGCTCAGCCTGTGCAGTTTTAACTTCAGAAGATCAATCATCCAGCACTGCCTCGCTGTAAGTGTGTGAACACACACTGACTCACCAGAGCCTGCTCAGCAAAAGGTCTCACAATAACACAGGCTGCCAGGAAATGCCTGTACTCTGTGATGGTTCATCCAGTGCTACACAACGACCTGTGGGATGGAGCTGGGTATGGAGGGCTTTGTCCTCTCCTACTTACTGTCATGTCACTTGTTTCCCATCACAGAGCCTTTCAGTATTATGCAGTTTAAGCAGTTTGAGATGTGTAATCGCAAGCCTGTTTGATCGGAGGAATGTGTCTCTGTGTGTGTTATGGGAACTTTTGCTTTACATTTACTGACCCAAATCAATCCTGGCTTGCAAATTGGAAGAGATGGAGCCTGAAATCTGGCAAGTTCTCTTTTTTTTTTGTCCTCCTGAAGAGTCTGTGGTTTGCTTGGGGAAAAGGGGCTTGAGTAGTGATTTCCAGTTGGTAGTTAAAAAGTGTGATTGTTAGAAAACTGCAAAGATTTGAGTGATGGAACCATGGTCCGCTCCCTTCTGGAAAAAAACAAAACAAAGTACATGTAATGCTGGGGCAGCAGTGTCCCTTCGAAGGCAGAGTTCAAATGAAGTAGTGAGACGGAGAGGCTTGTGATGGACACTGCTTGTCTCACTGAACAAACACAGACCAGTCCCCTGCAAACCCCTCGATATATAATTGGCAACAGCTCACTGCAAGGAGGCAGAGGAGGCTTCATCCCTGTGGGCTGCTCACATCCTTCCCATGCCCTTGCTCTCCATATCCTGAACTCATGGGGGATGTGAAATCAGGACCTTTTTAGCAGCATCAATGAAGTCCCCTGAGACTCCCTTGCACCTTGCAGCCTTGCTCACTCTTATTTTTGCTTTAATGTGAGAACATCTGTTGGGCTACGTTCAAGGTTTTGAGGAGACGTGATAAGTTAGCACTTGTGATTTCTTCTTTAGAAATACACAGTGCCCCTTTTGGGAGGCACTTCAGCAGAGCAGATGTCATGAAACCGGGAGTCCTCCAGCCCATGTCGAGGGAGGGAGTGTTTGGTTAAGGGATGTGTCTGGGGACCATGGAGCTCTGCCTGGCTCTGATGCTGACTTGTGGGTGGCAAACCACTTCCCAGCTCAGCCCTATCTGCTCACCCAGGTCACCCTGCTATCTGCTAGAAGCTACTTCAAATGCAGGAGAAAAGCAGCTGCTATTCAAAGCCCAATGTAACATCTGCATTTTTACATGTATGAGAAAGCCTGGTGCAGGTGCCCTGAAAATGTAGAGACTTTTTAAACAGCTCCCTCTGCTTCAAAATGTCAAGCAAACTGGTATTATCTCAGAAAGTCATATTAACCACATAAAGTGTATACATATGCAGAGAATATATTTTTCATTATCTGTTCAGTCTTTCTGTCAGCAACAAATCTGAAAGCAAAATGTGCTGCCAAGTCATGTATTCTGATGACCTGGGAACTTCCCCATTTCCCAGGAAGATGAATTTGGGGGCACAAGAATGATTTCTAATAAACACACCGACAGCAAAGATGATGGTAAAAGGAAGTGCAGCTGACCTTTTTTTTTTTCCAAAGGAAAGTACAGTGACTCATGTGTCAGAAAGACATGCTAACCAAAGACAGCCTGTGCCTTTTGCAATGACCACACAAACCTCTCCCCCCTGAGGGACACCTAGTGACAATTAGTTACTCTTGAAGGCACACGGTCTGTACAAATAGACACCAACATGTCTGTCCTTACAAAATGAAAATGTGAATCTGTGATTCAAAAGCTATTCCGGAAACTTAACTTGAGATATGAGATGAAATTTTCAATGTCAAAGAGAGAAATTACAAACTTTATTTTAAGGGCTAAATTCAGTGACCTTCTGATGCAATGGAAGGATAGGTGGGTATGGAGGAAATACGTATTTCTCAATTGACCTCTTTTCAAGCAACTCATTGGTATTTGCATCAGAATAAAACTGTTCACATCTGGAGTTATCTGGGAAGAGCTTTTACCTATAGATAAGCCTGGATCTGAGGGGCATAGAGGCCACAACGGAGTATTATGTACCCATGGACTTCTGTACATGAAACAGTATGATGCAAATAATGTGACTGGGAGATCTCATAAATCATCCTCCCTGACTTAACTGGAAAATTAGAGTTCTGAGTTGTCTCTGCCCATCACAGCCTCCCAAGGTATCACAGTTTGTACAGGCACCATTTTCTCACTGGCACACACAGGTATTTGTCAGATGGCATTGTCTGATGTCTCCTGGGTCATTGCACTTCTACCCAGGTGCAGAAAGGCAGAAGATGAACCATGTTTCACTGCTTAGTTTCCTGGCACTGCTAACGGCTGGAACAGTGACACCGTGCACTGAGCGAGGGCTGCGGCGCACAACTGTGTGTGTGTGAGTGTGTGTGTGTCTGCTGCTCACACGTGTGACCCCTTTGGTCATAGAATCATAGAACCATTAAGGTTAGAAAAGACCTCTACAATCAAAAGTGGAGAGCTAAATATAGGACAGCTGCCCTTTTTAAAGTAATCTGTTCTTTTATGAATGATGTTCAACTCTTCTTGAGGGCATCAGCATCTTATTAGAGGACATATGCACCAAGTCCAAACTTTTCAGCTCATGGGATTGACATCTCTGCTTTCTGTGTGTGGAGTGGGAATTTGTGTATACAACCACAGCAGATGAGAGTAAATCAGGTAGACAGAGCCATGAACTTCTTTTCCTTCGGTAGGTCCACAGGGCTAGTGAGCAAATTAAAGTATTGCTGTAAATATCCAAGAAAAAGGAAATAGAGTTACAGGTGTCAGAGCAGTGTTATGTGTGTTTTATGGCAGATGTTTCAGAACAAAAAATAATTAGGGCTTAATGTATTAATATACATCTCTGTGAAATAATCCATCATGGGGAGGGGAAGAGGGTCTGTGATCAACAAGAGGCAGCAGTGCTTGAAAGATGCTGGTGGCAGGGGTGGTGATGGCAGGGAGATTCATCGCTTAGAGCATATTTTCCTACAGTTCTGCAGTTTCATTGACTGAAAAAGCCAGGAGAAGCTTTATGAGCTAAGCAATACTTACTTGCCTGTTGCCTTTCAAGCAACTGGACTATGGATTGTTTCTTCAGTGTTATCTAATGATTATTCTTTTTGTCTCTGCTTCTTTCAGCTCCAAGGCTCCTTGAAGAGAAAGTTGGTGGTTAATCTGTCACCTGTCAACAACAAGAGGCCCAATGGTGTTTCAGAGAGCTCTTTCCTTGACATTAAGAGGATAAGAGTGGGTGACAATATTGCAGTGGGACAAGGTGGACAACATGCTAACAATTGCCAAAGCCAGTCAATGTCAGGAACTATGACTGTGGGGCAAGGATCACAAAGAAAAGCCAGCAGCCTAGCAAACAATACACATGCTAGTGGGAATGGCATGTTTAATATGACTTTGAAAGAGGTAAAGAAAGAACCAGGAGAAACAATGTCCTGCAGCAAACACTTAGACGGCCAGACATCCCATGAGAACATGTTCCCTAACAGATATGGGGAAGACTCCTGGGACCAAATGATGGATCTTGAGCTTCAGGAACTGTTTAATGAATTGACTAACATATCAGTGCCACCAATGAGTGATCTTGAGCTAGAGAATATGATAAATGCCACGATAAAACAAGACGAGCCATTCAACATTGACCTTGGGCAGCAGAGCCAGAGGGGCCCTGTGAGATCTCTGCAGATGGATAAGATGGTGATAAAAAGTGAATATGCACCAGGCATGAATCAGGCTCCTGTGGGCTCCCCACAGATGAGGCCTTCTTCTACAGGTTCAGCCTTCACTATGGCCACCACTGCCATGTCCACCTCTTCACCCATCCCCTCGGTGCCTCAGAATCAAACACAGGTATCACAGGTTTCTTCTGCGTCCAGTCGGCCATTGCCCAACTGGCAAGAGGTGTCTCATGCACAGCAGCTCAAACAGATCGCAGCCAACCGGCAGCAGCATGCCTTGATTCAGCAGCAACAGCAGCAGCAGAACCAGACAGCCAACTGGTCCACGCTGTCTCCATCAGGACCTTCCCCTGGACCCTTTGTGCAAGAGAAAATCCCCAGTCCTTCTTTTCGCCAGCAGCAGTTCAGCCCACAAAGCTCAGCAATGCTTGGGGTACCAGTGAATGGAAACCAGTCAAAAGGGATGAACAGCTATGTTTATAAAGCAACCACTCCCCAGAGCAATCCAATGGATATAATCATGCAACAAAAGCCTCAGGACCTCAACAGGAACTTTATTAACAGCTCTCAGCCACCTCTAGAGCAACATCATGGCAACACAAAGCCTTTGTTTCACTTTAACTCAGAGCAAACAAACCAGCAGATGCCTTCAGTTTTGGGTTCCCAAAACAAGCCTGCCCTTCTGCACTACACCCAGCAGGCACAGGGTTCAACTTCCATGCAACAGCCACAGCAACAGCAGCAGCAACAACAGCCACAGTCACAACCTGCTCAACCTCTCCCAAACCAGTCTCTTCAGAGGCCGCCTAATGTAACCCTAGCAATGCAGCAAAAAATGATGCTTCAGAAAATGCAGCAAAGCCAGCAAATCTCAGGTTTGCAGTATCCAGTCTCTCAGCAGCATAGACAGGTAAGGTAAACGGCAAATTTCTCCATATTTGTTACAGAATCATTCTGGTCCAACTAGTAAAAGGCTTTCCCAGCCTGGCCTCATTCCTCCAAGAGATGTTAATGACCCTCTCAGCACACACTTCTACCCAGCTGGTGATGGCACGTTTAGCACCTATTTAGGTGTATCATGAATGCATGTTTAGAAAAATTTCAAGAAACACATGCTTAGTGCAATGGAATGAATGTGTCAGTGCTATATATTATGTAGATACCTGTCAGAAAGGTGAGATAGTAGGGCAGATTATTTTGGACTCCTATCTAAGTTTTCTAGCTTACAAAAATTTAGGCTCTTTTGAAAGTCAAAATTTTAATGAATTCCCATGTTATCTTAGATAATGTATTTTACAATGTTAATTTTTATATCATCATTTTTCTCAGGGAGGCAGGGTCAGGAAATTCTGTTTTTAGATATATTTTGACTGATATGACAAAAAATATTGTTTTCACATTTGCTATCTGTTTAGCAAAGAAAATCAGACTTATCTGTGAGCTTTATAAATGCCCATCACAGTTCTGGGAATATTCTGTGGACAAAATACACGTTTAGATATGAAGGAGAAGGTTGCCACAGAAATGTCTACAATTATGTACCACGTGGCCATCTCCCACTGTGTTATCATAAGACAGTGATCTGACAAAATCTGCTTTTATAGCTTAGTTATGCTATGCCAAGTCCCTGTACACCGAAGTCTCAGATCCCAAGCTTCAGACCTGCCAATCAAAATTAGAATGTGCAATCTCACTGTACTCCAGAATCTAGAAACCAGCTGCAAAACAAGTAAAACATATTTGACCTTGGGACATTTAAGCAACTCTGAGTAGTTTCAGTGGGACTTTGGCTCAACACATTTGAAGATATGAAATCAGAATATAGGTGTGGAGATCATCTGTGGATGTAAAAACAGCTATAAGAAACTACTGAAAAATGAAAGCCTATGTTTTCCATGGAGTCCGAGAGAAGTAACACTGAATTAATCATTCAGGACTGGAGTTTCTTCACCAAACTCTTTGGGTGAACAGCCTGTTTTAAAAAGAGTAAATATAGTTGTATGCCTGCACACCTTTCTACTTTTAATTCTTTTAAATTTCCTGACCAAATAACCATGATTTTCTCCAACAGAAAATCCCTTAGCAAGAGGTACCAGGTGAAACCTACAGCTAGGTTTGAGAAGTTGCTTTGTTGAAAGATGCTGGAGAATGAGTGTTGGCAGGATGCAAGCACAGTTTTGCTGGTTTGTGGGAGCTGGCTGTTCTTCTTGGGCTACTGTGTGCTCTCTTCTTAGGTGCATTTCCCCATTCTCTTAATGGACTGGTGGGTAGATGAATTTTAACAGTTTCTTCATTCAGCCATGATGAACCTTCCAGCAATCTGTCAGCACAGGGGAGACAGGCAGGACTTCTGCAAACACTACTGTTTTCTGAAAAAAAATTGCAAGGTCACATTCTGGAAAGAAATAAAAACATTGAGAGCAACTCTGCTTGAGGCAATGTTAGCTCCTTGCTCTGTGTCCTCTTGGGCTGCTGCTCAGGAAGGCCAGCCAACTAGATGGGACTTGGCACCTTGGCCCTGGTAGTACTTGCAAGATTTACCATGAGTGTTGAAAAACCTCTCACCTGTGCAGCCATGAGATCTTTTGGCTTAGGAAACTTGTCCTAAGTGAACTTTGCTGAGTGCCAAACTTTAGATATTACATCAAGGAAGGAGTTTTGCCTGTCATCACAGACTTCTGCAAACTAATTTTCTGAAGTTTCTTGTCATCTGACCACTTTACACAGTTTTGTCTGCAGGATGTGGCTACCTGACCCACAGCACATCTGAGAAGCTTGAAAGCTTTGTAGACACACATTACAGGGCCTTTGCAGCAAGAACACTGTTTTTTCTATGCTCTAGAGAGATAACTGGATTTTTTTTTTAGAGATCTTTAGCAGTTTTTCCAAAGTGCTGATGAAGTTCAGAAAATCAATTAGGTCTCTCTCAGCAGAGTATTTTGTAGCTGCTGGAACAAAATTTAGAAATACAATTGGTCTGTAAATTACAGAGTTTTTGAAAAGTTTGACCATAACTGTTTACCTGCAGTATTTATGAGTTCTGTGGACTCCTTTAGTGCCTGCCTGCACATCTGCAAGAGTCCACCAACCCCTTGGTCAGGGCCCGCTTCTCCCATAAGTCTGAATATTAAATCAGAGGCAGAGGAGGCATCTCTAGTATTATCTTCCAATAAAGATAACAAAGGTCAAAGCAACCTTGTGGGTTGACTGCTGCTGATTTTAGCAATGGGGACATCAACTCATTTAGGCTGCACGGTCTGCTTTCCTGAAGGATCATCTGCCCCTTCTGAGGATTCCTACACATCATTAACAGTACTGCACGATTAATTACCAGCATTTACTAATTAACTTCATGATTAATATTTATTTTACTGATGGTCTATTTCTTCATGAGGAATCAAGGTTTGATTCTTCTTGGTATGATTCAGCTCCTCCTCAGATCACTGTCATCATCATCATGGCTAGGCTTCGCGAACGAAGATTTAGGTGAGATCATTGTAGTTGTGCGCTGTAAGGACCATCTCAGAACTTGCTGGCATGCTTTGTAGCTGGTAATGTGAGTGTATGTTCATAAAGGGCTACTGTGACATTGCCATCAGATATCACTGACTAAAACTCTATAAGTTCACATTTTTAGAGAACCAGCTCATCCTCTGGGTTTTTACTCCCCAAGCTTTAAGATCCCCAAAACCCATTTGAACTTGGCTTTATCAGTCCAAGCTGGCTAACTGGAAATGTAAGGCTTATAATCTCTCTGCTTGTCATATTCCCTTTGTGTCAAATTGAAAGAAACTTACAGTGGGATTTGCTAATTAGATGTCTTTTGCCTCTAGGGAAAAGTCATAAAAATGATGGAAACCATCTTGGTTTCCTGGAAGATTGATCTGAATGAAGGGGTTTTTTGCCTCTCTCTTTTATTCTCCTTTGTTATGGGAAAGATTCCTTTGCATTGTCTATTAGAATGCAATATGCACATAGTCATGAAAAATCTCATAGAAATTCAACACTGTCTTTGTTTAGGGAATAATTAGAAGCTCCAAATTCTACACAGGAATAATCAGGTTTGCAATACTTATACAGACCCTGAGCTGAAAATCTGTAACTGGGCTTGGGTAGAAGTTTGAAGTCTAGCTTTCCCCTTATGAGGAAATTTAGTCCAGTCAGTGAAGGATGCTTCAAAGTAAGACTTAAGGTTTTTGAATGAAAAATTCAATGTTTTTAACTAGTCTAAGAAATTCCGCACACATTTTTGAAAGCTTTTGATAATACATAAGACTTGTTCAATAAGATCCATTAGTTTTTTGTGAAGAAGTCAAAAAAAAAAAAAGAAAAAGAGCTGAATTTTTCTCCAATGTTTTTATTCAACTTCATTTGCTCAAGGGAAGGGAGAATAGAAGGCTGAGCTCATGAGAACAGGAACCCTAACGGAACAAGGCCACTCCATCTGCTACGTGTGGGCGTGTCCTATTTAGTCTTGGCTTTGGAGACAGGGATAACATGAGGGATCGTGAGAGCTTCACCCCCCACTTTACATGAACAACCGGTAGTCCCTATTTTTAAGGCTTTGGAAGCATCTATGTAGTTACAAACGACAACAGTGTTTGCTTGTGCAAAGCTGAGGTCCTTGTTAGTCCCTGTTCCTTTAGAATGCTTTGAGCATATAGTCATCTTCTTCTTTTTCACTTCTCTATTTTCATTTTCAATAACCTGGGAATTGTGATTAGTTGCAGTTTGGGGGGTGATGTGGGTGGGTGGTGTTTCCATTACTTGCCCTAATTGGAGCATGCCTTAGATAATTTTCTTCACCAGGTCTCAACAGGCTCCTTTTAAATCCAACCAGTCTTCCTTCTTACTGAATACTAAGCAGTCCCTTCTCTGGTACCAGCTCCAAGCATGTATTCCCCATACATGCCTCTTGCCTCATGCTCTCTCCAGGAAGGCTTTCTATTTTGCCAATGGCCATCCAAGTGGTCCATGCCCCAGGGACACAGCATGGCTGCATCTGGCTGGAGAAAAGCCACAGGGCAGCACTGCACCACAGGATATGCCACCACAGAGGAGCTCCAAGTGCTGACCCCCCCTTGCAGACCATTCCTTTACACCAGCCTTTCCAATGCTCAGAGCTTAACTGATATGTATTCATCACTCTTAAATACCTCCAGGTGATAGAGATGGTATTTCAACTAACCTGGCAGCTCTGTACAGGTGCTGAAACAGATTCTCCTCTCATTTTCTCCAATGTAAAGCCAGGGAAATTTCATTTCAGGACAGTGTAATTGGACTTACCAGTAGCAGAGTAAGCAGTAGGATATGACCTTTTACCTTTTTGTTTTAAAGCATGAACAGCATATGGATTCAATAAAAAGTATATGTTGAACTGTCAGATAGTTAGAGTGCTATGAGAGGAAGAAGCACCAGAGCAAAAGAGCTAGTGCCTTTTTTGAAAGTGCAGATATATAGAGACTCTTGTTACCATTCACTCCTGATCAGTAATTTACATCTCTAATTTAGCCCCTGCAATTTCTCAAAGAAAATGTGGCTTCTTCAAATGATTCACATCAAAACAGTATTTTCCTAGACCTTTGTATTTACCATTACAGAAGAAAAGAAGAACACATTTTGGTGAAGCAATCTCTCTGTTTTCAAGTGTGAAGGAATTATTTTGCAAATATTTGTGAAAGGAAGAGAGAAAACTTAGAATGGCTTATGGTAATTGGTACAAACCAGGACTTGAATTTAACTGAGATTGTAAATAACAACAATTCCAGGCTGTTGGAATCTGTAATAATAGAAACTGTTCCATGGTGTAAGAAAAAAACAATGTGACCTTCTTTCAATGCTCTCTATAACAATAATATTTGGATGACAGCTTTTATTGATAGCTCCATTTTGGTCACATTCCCTCGTGCAAAGACTTCTGAATTAAATAATCTGTATAAAAACTTCAGTATGTCCCAATACCACCATCTGTTGCAGGGTCACAGCTGATTTATGAACATGAAACTAGAAAGAAAATGTCATAAGTTCCTGTGTTGTCCTGACATACAGTTATCTTGATAGTGCTTTACATCATTCATGCTCAGTTTGCTGAACAAAATGCCTAGACAGTCACACTGTGGACAGTCAGTCCCTGAGGACATTGTAACTCAAAATTTCAGGGACCTTCCCAGTTCCATAAGGTTTGTTGAACTCTTTGCGTAAAGCATTTACACTGGAAGAATAGTAGATTGTTAGCCATGGTCAAATGCTTCTGAGTTAGGGGATTTGGACAGTAGATGACAAAGTTCCTGAGGTCTCTTTTGAACCGCTTTTTGAAGGTACTTTCATTAAGGTACCAAAGAAAACCATCATTGCGCTTGCCTGTATGAGTTATTTGCTAATGTCAGCACACTTGAAGTCTTATTTATTATTTATTAACATTGTGAAAGTGCCTGGGAGATCCACTGATAGGGCAAAATATTGTCCTATGAAGAACTGCATAAACTCAGATTAAAAATGTCACCCGTTTTCAAAGGAACAGCGTTGAGCTGGCTTTTTTAAGAACAAAGATAAAATGGGTTTTATGGAAGGAATTTGATAGATATGAACTTCTATCTACCTGCAGGTCTAGAAATGTTGATTTGAGGACAGCAGTGATCCAAGAGGCCCTTCATGACCAAGTCAGCTGTCTTGGCTGTGAGGGAAAAAGATGCTGTTGCAGACAGGAGGTACAGTAAGGTTGTTACCTGCTTCACTCCTCTGGTTTTACTCCACGGCCATCTGGAAGACAGGGGCTGGGGAAGGAAAGCAGAGGGACAAGGTGTGTGCACAGGAGAAGATGATGATGCCTCCAAGGAGAAAATGGCAAGTGAATAGTTCCACAGTGCTGGTGGCTAAGAGTACAGTTTACAGGCTTGAGGTAGTAGGGTAAATTAAGGAATCATAATCAAAAACAGGACATGACTTTGTGCTTATTAGATTAACAGGAAAGAAAGTCTAGCAGGGAAGAATGGGATAAGGAACTGTGAAGATTTCATGCTGACCAGAAAGAAAGAGGCCAGGGATGTTTCAGGTCTGGTTCTCTGCTAATAGGAAAGTTAGTCTATCTTGACCTGTGAACTTGTCTATAAAGCTATGGTATCTGCAAGGGTTTCTTACCTGGTTGAAGTGAGGATTCCTGCTATTGCTACTTGAGCATTTGAGGCCAGAGTCAAGCCCTGAGACAACTTCCTGCAGGGATTTTGGAAAGGCAGCCTGGAAAAAACAATATAATTCCACAGCCATTTGGAGCTGGCATGGTGAAAAACCTTTTCCTGTAAGTTTTTACTTGTTTGTAGGCAATTTATGAATACCTCAAGAAGTCAAGGAACAAAAAAAATTTTAACAAGCCCCAGCTACTATTTCTCTCCCTGGAGTTTTCCTATTATTTTAATTCCCAAAAGTGCTCAAGAGTGCTCACTCAGAGTAATTTGTCTCTCTAGGGGTTCAAAACGAAGGAATATTTTAATGGCAAATATTTATTCCTCCACTCAGCCACCTTTACTGCTGGTGTTTTTATGGTGGAGACCTGCCCCAGGCCACAGATGACTGTTGTTAAGACAGAACAGACCTAGTAATATTCCCTTAATGTGAATTTTCACGGGTGAATTTACCATTTGAATGTGATGCTGATCCAGAAAATCAGCCAGATGCTCCAACAGAACTATTCCAGAACCATCTGCCTGCTTCATTTGCTGCGTACCTGTTTCTGGTAATGTACACACAGTGTAAAAGACAGTTTTTGCCCTGAAGAATTTATAATCTAAATAAGAAAGCCAGCCAAACCTTAAGACGAAGGAAATGTTACTGTATATTTTATATATTCTTGTGTATTTGGGGAAAGAGAGGAGGAAGATGTCATTCAAAGCTATTACAATCATTGGAGTTGTTGGATAAGGGTTTATCACTGCAGAGAAATCCTCTGACAGAGTCTGGAGTTGAAACAGACCCAGTGAATTGGTAAAAATGAATTGAGTAAAAGAAGGGATATTTATCCCTCTCTATCATACCAGATATATGTATTTAATGTTAACCCCCTAAGCTTTCTGTGTAACCAGTAAGGAAGGTGCAGCTCAGAGTACCTGAGTGAGACACAAATGTGAGGGATAACCTCTCTGAAGGAGACTCAGCACCCATGAGCTGTGCTGCTCTGCCTGAAAGACATGTGCAGACTGAAACTACAGAGCATTGAATTGCATGGCGATATGGTGAAAGAAGGGGAGAGCAAGGGCTCTGGATGCTCTTAGGTGAGGTTTCGTGGGATGGAAGAGCTGATGTAGAGGCTGGAAGCTTCAGAAAGGGACAAGAAGTCCCCCCTCAACCCAGCCCTGTCTCCACTCCTTCCTCTAGCACCAGCTCTGGCGCTTGTCTGAGCTCTCACAAAACTAGCAGAAAACTATCCTTTTTCTCTCTGCGTAGGTTTTCTCCTCTTCTAGTGACTTTCTTCAGCTTGTGGGGTCAGGCAAAGCCAACACTGGCACAAGGGAAGTGGTGGGAGCACATAGCTGGAGGCCAGAAGCAGAGATGGGATTGCTTCTGCCAGTGACAGCGAGTTGTTAACTCATGTGACAGATGCTGGGGAACCTCAGCTACCAGGGTGGCTGGAGAAGGAGTGGAAGGTGAACAGCTGGATGCAAGAGGGAGTCTGTGTGTGGAAGGACAGGATAGGGAGAGTCAGGGAGTGGAAAGATTAGTTCAAGAGAAAGAAACAGCCAGGTGAGACTGGAACTAGAGAAGGGCAATTGTGATGGGGTGGACCAAGACTGTGAAAGAAGGTTGTGAAGGAGTAAAGCACAGGAAGAGTGAGGGTCTGAGGGTAGGAAGAAGCCTGGAAGGCAGTAGTACAGAGTTCAAATTGAGTTTAGATGAGAGGGAAGCAGGGGGAAGGATTGGGAGCTTCAGAGGAGAAATCTGAGAGTAAGTCTGGGTGCAGACAGAGGAGGAGACGAGATCTAAGGGTGGGAAATAGTTTGGGAGAAAATGGGGCAGAATAGGAGCTACTGATGCACAGGGGACAAACACCTGCAATCTTCTCAAAGGGGAGAGTAGAAGACTGGTAACACTTAAAAACTAATTATTTCTGTATCCTATGCCAGGAATAAGTGAAGGGGCCTAAGGGCTTTGTCTCCAGTAGTTAGTTCCCAAAGCGTCTGCAGGAAGTCTTCAGGACAGGGCAGGAAATGCAGCCCTGAGCCCTTCAAATTACTGGTTGAAAGGACGCACTACATATTTCAGGCTGCCAGTCTCCATCAGTCAGGGAGACAGAATAAGCAGCATATTTGCCCCACTGGAAAACAACTAATACAAGAAGTTCTCTGATTTTCTTCAACTTCAGGGGACCCTAGAATTTCTCTACCATCTACAGATGCAAGTGTAGCCATTGAATAACCACCACGAGTAGAATAGAATAGAACAAAACAGAACAGAATAGCATAAATAGAATAGTTTAGTTGGCAGGGACCTACAATGGTTATGTAGTCCAGCTGCCTGACCAGTTCAGGGCTGAGCAAAAGTTAAAGCAGGTTCAAACAGCTCCTAAACATGACAGGCTTGGGGCATCCACCACCTATCTGGGAAGCCTGTTTCAAGATTTGACGCTTCTTCCTGCCTTGCCAAAGATATACATGAGGAAGAATGATGGAGATTGAATAGTCCTTTCAGGTCTTCGTAAGAAGCTGTGCAGTCCACCTTGGTTGAAAAGTTCCCCGTGATTGACTGATGCCAAAATACTTGCCAAGACTAAGGTGTGAAAATGAGGAACGATGGTATTTTTGTGGAAACAATTTGTTGTGTAACTTGTAAGAGGGACAGGGACTTTGAGGGCTTTCTGTAATTCTCTGAAGATGAGTTAGATGTACTCTCAGAGACTTTTCTTTTTCCAGTCTTTTCTATAATTTGCAGTGGTTGCAAGCCGGGCCATAGCCTGGCTCCAACTGCGTGATGAATGACTAAAGGATTTAGTGCTTTGGTTCTGGTTAGAAAAGCATCCAACTTTATCCATTGCAGAACTAGATTTCTCCGAAGGATTGTTAACTGCAATCCTAGCAAAAGCAAGTTTTGCTGGGGTGACTCCAGTCTTGTCTGGTTTCAGCTAGAATGGGGGGAAAAAAAGAATTACTTTTTTTTCCTACTGGAACTGGTAAAAGACATGGGAAAACAGAGGGATTAGCAAAAGTATTGGGAGCTTCACAGCCTTAGTGCAAAACAGAGTGGGAAGAGGGAGGGTGGGAGCAAATTCTGGCTATCCATCCTTAATCCAAAGCTGCCTTCTCCTTCCCAGGCTGTACTTCACTGTCATACACTTGCAAATTCACTCCAGGAATGAAAACAGACTAACTTTAAGCTTGTTCCCAAAGCTGCAAATTTGTCCCTGCTGGGTGTTAATTTAACTGCTTCCAGGGCACCAGGATGTCTACTGGTGTTCACTGTGCTTGCTTTCTTCTTTTTTTTTCACACATCTGGTGTTGTGAAAACTTCCAAGGCACCACACAGAAGAGTGATGAACTGACCACTTTTAACCCTTTCTGCAGCCTGCTAAGTGTCTCCCTCTACTGTTTTCTCCCTATAGTGGACTCCATGGGCTTCACTACACAAGGGATCCACAAACTCTAAAGTGGGTCTTATGAGCATTGTACAGGCTGAGAATTTCTTCAGCTCCATCATCCTCTGTTTTTCCTGTGAACAAACCTGGCTAAACAGTAATAACTGGACTTCAAAAATTTCCAGCAGGAAGAAATGTATTTGGGGCAGGAAGAGGTTTTTTCCAAAATACTTCTTTTTTTCCAATTGCTTTTATCTGGTGTTGCCACTTCCCAGCAGGGAGGACGTTCACTGCAGTAGTTTTGCTCACATTATGGCAAGTGATGGCCTTTTCCTGTTGGTTTTTGATTGTTGCCATTTGTTCTGTAATGGCATTAACTGTTTATCTGCTGCATTGACTGAACCAGAGCAAATCCAAAAGAATCCAGGTGTCTCATTTCCAGTCACAGTTGTTGTACTCTACCAGACTTTCTCCACTTTGTTTGCTTTCTGTAGAACAAGTTGTTTGCATGACCAACTCACTTGTTTCACTACCATATTCCTAGCAACCGCATACAAACTGGCTTTTTTTGTCTTGGCTAGGGCTTCCTTGGCCTGTTGTGCAATACCAGTCTTATGTCACAAGGAGTATGCAAAGTCCTCTTGTGCTGTCTTTCTCTCAGCCCTATCATTACTTTTAACCCCTGCTCTCGTGCTTCCAGCACACTGACTGTCCTTTCTCAGCCCTCGTTCCTCTTCAGCACCCAAGTCTGGGTAGCTGAAACACCATTGAGAAACATCCATGTGGGCTGCTAAACACAACAAGAAAGTAGCAGCACTCATCACATTGATGCAGAAGACCCAAGCATGCCACAGTCCTTGATTTTGGCATCTTCTCTTCTTCACATAGGGTTTTCACTACTGAGTTTTATTTTTAAAAGAAGTAAATAGCTCTCAGTCCACAAATTACAGGGCTCTGTGGTAAATATGAAAGCTAGTTCATGGGCTAAGTACAGTACAGCTGTGTTGTCAAAATCTTGTTTCATATTTAAAGTGCTATCAAGGCTGCCCTTTTCAGAAGCAGCACTTCTTGGTGGGCAAAGCTCCAGGGCCGCAGGAAGCATTGGAGCCATTCTTCAGAAGGGTTTTCCATAGACATATATAAGTACTGCATAAAAAAAAAAAAAATCAGATTTTTAATCCTCCTGAAATGCTATCTGGAGTGTTCTACTCGTGATCTGAAAATACTAAGGAAAATAGGGTTGTGGAGATACAAGCATTCATCTCCCTATTGTGGCTGCGCTTTTTAAAGCTGCGGGGTAGGACTTACGTGTCCATAGCCAAATTATTTATGCAGATCTAGAGAATGTTCTTCCAAAAACCATATAGCTTTAACATATCCACCTCTGTTTTTCTTCTAACAAATTTTCCAACCCCTGCATCTAGTAACCACCTTTGACATTGGCCATAAGTAAATTTAGGCTGGAAATTAACTGCACAGTCCCACCAATTTGAGAAATCGTTTGGCTTTCCTGAGGAGAGTGTTGGTACCAAAAACCTAACTGCTTTTAAGATGAAATTTAAAATAAATGTTAGATTTATTATAGCAAGGCACTCAGATTAAAAATGGAATCCTTTTTTACTCTGCTTTCATAGCAAAATACAAACTAGTCCTCTGACTGTCACCTCATGTGTCCCTTTCTCTTTAGAAAGAACCAAGTGGGGACCTGTAGAGGCCACTTCTAAGCAAAGTGGAATAGATGGTATGGCTAGAGACACCAGATAGACTTACAGGCATTTATTTGTAGTATTCATTTAAATGTATGGTCTGTTATGAACTCTGAGGATATTTTCCCTCTCCTCCTCCCAAAAATCCAAATCAAATTGAAAGCTAGTCAGTTGGCACAGTAATTGTATATAAATTTGCACATGAAACATTAATTAAAGTCAAGCTGTGGAAAAAATAAAAAAGCTAAAAGACCTTTGGACATTTGTGTGAAGATCACTGCGCTCGATACCGGAGAATATAGAAATGTTTGGATTGTTTGCTCAAACAGGCACAATGTTAATGAATCATTTTAATCACCTTCATTATAGTCTTTCAAACAGAGCTGACTCCTATGCAAAACCAAGCCTGACAAAAACAACATAGAAAAGCCAGAGGCAATTTTGAGGCTGCTAATTAGATAACTTTGTCTTGATGTTTGCATTTGAGCCTATGGATCTGGACAACACAGTGTGCTACTCTCAGGGCAAGAAACAAGCAAACGGCTGCTACCCCATGTCCTCTCAAATGACATTTCCAAGGTGCCCTTTGGTCTCTCTGTCTCCCGAGTAAACATTTGGGATAGTCATTATTGTGCTTTTCCCAAATTTTTCTTACATGTCTGGTCTTTTTGTGGCAACAAAACAACGCAGAAGCTGGAATTATGCTATAAATGTTACTGAACAAAAAAGACAGAGAATGCCCAGATTTTGTGTTATTTTAGCCATGCAAATGCTACAAGCAAAAACTAAACCAAATTGAGTTCATGCACAAATATCAGCAGAAACAGAGATAGCAGTGATAGAAGTAATGAAATTATGTAATATATGCTAATTATTTTCTACACACTAATTCATCCATAAAGGTTCTGTGAAGTGAGTAACTGTTCTGTAAAGGTTAAAAATTGAGATGGTGAGATCAATACTTTCTTCTAACACAGCTGGTGAAGTGAAAGCATTTGAAATATATGTGGTGCTTCTAAATAGGTGTCTTGGTACAAGGTGACTGAGTTGAGGAGAGATGAAGTAGATCAGTTCTTGTGAAAACTGGCCATCTATTTAGATGCATAAACATCTTTAATTTTAGTCTCCAAAATAGGGTTAGATTCAGAATTACCAGAAACTTTCCAGTTTTTATAAATTTTTGAAATAAAAATGTTTTGACCAAGTACTCCCCTGTTAAAAGTTCAGACAGGCAAAGATTCCTACAAATGTCAGAGTATTTTCAGGAAACTTCCTTTTAAAGATTTAGAGGTTTCACCAGCCAAAGTGATCAGAATTTAATTTCATTAATATTTAAATATATATAGCTTAAACCATTTTAAAAATTCATAGGTTTACATTCCATGCTGCAGGAGGCTGTATGTATCAATACTCATGTATGATGGAAATAAGCTCATGTACACTACAGTAGCATCTTAGCACTTCACAAAATGGCAAATAGATGCAAGGTAAGAGCTACACTTCAAATGTAGATCACGAGAGGAATTGATTTCACACCAAAGCTTCTGAATTTGCATCTCAACTACTTTATAGATGTCTATATATGTCTATTTACAGAAAGGTGAATATATTTTCATGTGTGATGATGCAGAGGGCAACTGAAATGTTAATCAAAATATGGTTCATAATTGCTATATTCCATAAACAATAGTTAAAAACAAAAGGTACATTTAAATATTTTAATTTTCAGACCAATGCTCTGAAATATTGGGAAAAGCAGGTTTTTTTCTCCTGTTTTGTACAGACTCAGGTCTATCTTTTTGTTCATTGATTCAGAGTGCTACTGAGTTTCTGTGAGAAACACAGGGCAAGTTCTGTACTGAATGAGAAAGAAACAAAGACCACACTCACCTGAAATACCCTCACCAGTTTTGCTCAAAACAGCAACGTGAACAGCAGGAGTCACTGTGATGGAAGTGGGGAGCACACACACACACACACACATAGACATATATATACATATGGGATAATGATGCTGGTTGTTTATACCTCAAGCAACCTCTGTGTCCATCTCAGGCAACATATGGAAGGGAAGAAACATCTTCCTTGCAATTAGTCTGAGACTTTTCAGACCATGAGAGGATATGAGAGAGGAGATATAGACAGAGATCATGAGTGACATGGGGAAGACAAATGGAAAAGAATTAATCACTGTCTCCTAGCATGAAAGTTGTAGGCACCTACTGATATCATCAGGCAGCAAAACAAGCAAGAAGGTGGCATCTTATCCCTAACACCAGGGAGCACTTTCTCCAGGCATCTTTGCTACACAACATTGTGGATACCAAAAGTAAGCATGGGATCAAACCTGGAGTTGGGCAAATTCAGAAGAAAAATTTCTGAAAGGCAGTCAGACAGTATGATGTAGAGGCAAAGTTGCACTCAAAATGCCTAAATTTGGAAGATATACTGGACACAATCCCAGCATATAGAGGCTCTGTTCCTACAGTCCGTCTTTGAACATCTCTTGATCACTCTAAAGGTGACCACTGTAACACACAATTCTGTTTGGAGCCATAGAAATAAGGGTGCTTCATCACAGCAGAAAAGATTGCTACTGATACAAAGAATGCCTGAAATAGTGTCCTGTTTGAGGGAATTAATCTCAGCCATGTCTTCCCCAAAGAAGTTTAGGATCACCTAACCTACAGCCCCTCATTGTAGCAGTATTTTTTCACTTGACTGGTTTCAAGTTGACCTGGCCCATTTTGGCCCAGCAGCCTCAGGGCTTTTGACAGTGGATCTGCTATTTGCTTTTCAGCTCTGAGAGCAGGCACAGGGATGTGATTGGGAGCCATGACTCTTGGAAGGAGTTTTTTCCAAGATGGGAGCTCTGTGAGAGTTTAGCACCCCCCAGAAGTTTCTACTGCCATATGTGCTCCTCCTGCTGCTGCCTTCAGGGCAAGTTTAATGACTGCTTTCACGGGGTAGCACAAATGTCCCAAGGAACACAAGCAACAGAAGGGAAATGGTGATTTTCAGCCATTTATAACTGATCCAAACTGGAATGGCATTTCATGGAGAAGCCAAAAGCAATAGTGTAAAGGTACTAGTCTTGTTCACTTTCAAATGTTTCTTGCAAAAAAATGAAGGAAATTAGATTTATAAACTAATTATTGCAGGATCCTTTTCAAGCCAAGTATGTAAAGCCCCCATAATACTAATGTCTGCTTTTTACATTATGTTCAAAAGACTTCTGCTGATTACTAGGGTGATCTGGGGAAATAGTGACAACAAAAATGTTTACCCCTCCCTGCTATTGCAATTTCCTAAGAAAAAATTTTGTCTCTGATTCTGATTGAGGCAGAGATCCCCTTTGTATCATTATGACCACAGAAAAGAGCTTTTAATCGAAGAAAAATTTAATTATATCTTCAGACCACTTTCATGTATCAAGGACTTAGTGTTAATAAGAATCAGGCTTTAGGTGTTCCAAATGCTCTTTAAAAATAACATAACAATGTACAAAGTAAACTCCTAGTTATTAATTCAAGATCAGTATGAGCAGCAGCAGCAGTAAAGAAACCCAATATATCCATCAATCAACACTGTGGAACCCTATTTGTTTGCACTAGTTAGAGAGTGATGAATAGGTCCTCTGTGTAAAACATTCAGCTACAGTGCGAGAGGGCAATAAATTATGTTTGTTAATTTTATATGCCATACATATAAAAATCACTAAAAATTGTCAGTACACTCTGATGGTGACAGAAAGGTTTGGCGCTGTAGGAACCTCAATGCAGTGCTTTTTCATCTCCACAAGGGAAGGTCTTTTTTGGCATTTCAGGGAATAAAGGCCTGGAGGAAGAATTTTGCCTACTAATCACTTAGGTTCCAAGCTGCCTCGCTGAACAATACTTATCTAAATATGATGCTTCTCACGCTTATAATCCCCGTTAGTAAAAGGAGAGACAGGGATCTCCAGAGAATGAGTGACTCTGTCCCCCAGGAGGTGCCAAGAGCAGTGGTGGCGTGTGTGGTGGTGGCAGAAGCGGTGGGGAAATGATGCCATGGCTCACCCCACTCTAGAGAGCCAAGGGCAGATGAGGTGGATGCCCAATGCCCCATCAGGGTGGTGAACAGGCAGGCATGAGCTCAGCTGTGGGGCCAGCCTGTGAGCAGAGTCTGGCCTTTAAGCGACCAGCAGCGAGAGTTTGGTCTCTGGCAAAGGTAGAGAAGAAATTTACCCCTGGGCAGCCGGTATAGGCTACATTACCATGTCAGCCTAGTATTTCTCAGGTTGCTTTCAAGCCGCAGCTGGACCATGGTCAGTGGGTGCAGTCTTTTAAGCCCAAGTTAGACTGTTGCAGTTTCATTCATCTTTATCTGTGTGAGCTCTTTCCACTTTTGTCTGTGCGCTTTGACCAGGACAAAACTTCGCACACACACATCCTGTCTTCTGTCCTACTGCTACACTGTTGTACAGCTCTATTCACGTTTTCACACCCAATTCTGTAGCAACCAAGACTAAGCTTGCATGTGTGCAGCCTCAGCCCTGCTCACATACACTGAAGCTGCTTTTCAGAAATCTTTCCTGGGTGACATCGTGTGGTGTATACTGCAGAAAGGTGCATAGTCTGCAGTGATACTAAACAGTGCAGGCAAAAGTATGTTTGAGTATTTTTTAAACCATCATCGCAGAGGAGAAGGCAAGTTTGACAAACCACTCTGCTTTTTGAAAGCTTGCTTTGTGGCAGTATTTATTTTTCAAATCATGTCAGCAAGAAAATTAATCTAATGCATGAGATCGTTGCCATGTTATTAAATGGTATTGTAAAAGCTGCACTTATTTTCATGGGAATGAGGTTCTTTGCCAAAAATGAGATGCCTCAGCTCCCCTGTGGGACTGCATCCTAGTTTGGAAGGAATGGAGGAAGCTGCTGTGAGCAGTCAGAGCAGATAGCAGGAAGGATGGTGCATTTGTGGCAGCTTGTTTGTAAGGATGGAGGAGCAGCTCCACCCTTGGCAGCTGATGCAGCAAGCCTGGCACAAGGTGAGGCCAACAGATCCACTGGGTGTCCCTGCCCTCACATGCCAGCAGCTATTCCCCAAACTGCTGCTTGCTTCTTCCAACACTTGCGTGTTGCTCCTGCTTATACCTGGGTGCAAATCCGAAGTCATTGCACTGAAACTTACACTTTGCAGGGCACTAGGACAGGGCCGAGTTCAACCTGCACACACAGCACAGCATGGCAAACTGCCTGGTACCTACAGGGGAAAATCAGGAAGCCTTCACTGATGGCAGCACTGAGCTTTATCCGCCAAGCTGCACAGTAGAAATGAATGTAAAAATAAAACTAGCTTTGTTTGATTTGTTAAACACAAATAGTTTCAACCCCCCTGTCATCAAAAAGTAATTTTTTTCCTAGCTATGTTTTTTTGCCATAAATGGGGAGAACTCATTAACACTGGTGTTTTGAACTGTAGTTTAATGGAAGGCGGACTAATACAGTTTATTAAAATATGCATGTTTGATGTTAGAGGCAATGTTTGCATAAATCCTTGGGGAGAGGATACTGTAGAGCTAAAATGATGTTTTTCACAGCCAAATAGCATAATCTCATTACCAAAGTTTTGTGATCAAGATGAAAGGTACACTTAGTAATTGCAAGGGATAAACAGTTTTTTCTCCATAACTTCCCTTATTACTCACAGATAACAGATCCAGAGCAGACTGTTACATTTCCTTCTCTTCTCTTTCTGTCTTCTTTCCTTTACCACCCACTTTGCTTATGATTCACCAGCAGTTTCTATGGATGTAAGGAATGAGGGAAATTTCTGTTCTCCTATTTCATTGCAGAAGAACATCCTGAAGAGATACATTTGCAAACGTTTAGCCTGGTGAGGCAGATATTGCTCAGGGGGGATAAAATTTTAAAAACTGAAATTCTTTTCCATTACTTTCCTCCACCTTCTAGCTTTCCAGCAGGCTGCTCAGCACACTGCTCTTCAACTTCTTCCAGCTGGTGAATCCACATTATTTCAAGGAAATCCACAGACCCAGTACAGCAAATAGAAACCTTGTTTTCCTTTGTTACCTTTTTTCCCTCAGAAGTAATCTGTGACTCCTGGGCATCTGAAAACTAGATTTAGCAGATATGAAGGACGAAGGGTGCTTCTGTGAGAAGAGTATAGCCCTCCTAAACATTCCTCTGACTACATTGTCCTTGGAGAGGAAAAAGAAGTCCTTACCTTGCTTGCAGGATATGGGAAAAATCCTTTTTTGCCTTTAGTTCAGTACTGCTGCAGCAGCAGTTGGGGTGGCCTTTGGGATGTATTTTTATACAAAGCTGAAATGAAACTGTGCAGTCAAAGCACTGGACTCTAGTGTGATATGGCAGGCGTTAATTTTACATGTTCTGGTGGACATTTTGTTGAGTACCTACTGGCAGTTTTGGTTCAGAAAAGAAGATAGATTGCACTGTGGGGTTTTCTCCTACTTTACAGCTAGCTTGTCATATCTGCAACTGAGGCCCTTACATCAGGAACTGACACTGTTCCCATGTCCTAAATGATTATATGACTCTGTAGTATTGAGTGATGTGTTAAACTTTTCTAATTATCCTATACTGTGTCTCTTGTGTTCAAACATGGTCACAAACAGGGCTGTTTCTGCTCCCATAGATGTAGATGGCAGAAAGCCAGCTGGAGCTGCACCAGGTGCCACTTGTGGCCCAGTGACCATGTGTTTGGGGGGAAATGGAAGAGCTTAAGTTCATGGAAGATGCAAGAAAAAAGAAGTTGGAGCAAGATGAGATCTAAAATGATGTTTTGAAGGTTCTGTCTCTTTTGCAATGTGATTCCTCATTCATCATGCAAATTTATAATTTTCATGCGATTAAAAAATAATTTTTGTTATGAAAGTGCATTTGATTAGCTTGTACAGTTGACAGCTAGTAAATACTCACACACAAAAAAACTCCTCTCCTAATGGGAAATTTCACTTTTTACTAGAGAAAAGGCATATTTTCCTTATCATAAGCAGAGAGAGAGGATGAAAATTTGTCCATCTCCTTACTGGTTGTAACCCAAGAACTTTACACAGGTGATCTGAACTTCTTGTGTCATGACATAAAGCCATGACTCAGATATGTGCCTAGCTGGATCCTCATCAATGCTGCCACAGTAACTATGTACAAGGGCATTCAATTAGTTGTAGAAATCAGAGTCACTCCTTGTCTTAAAGCTCTTGATGCTCCCAGAGTGATATCAGTGTGCCACAGGGTAAATAAAGCCCAGACTCATGAAATTCAAATACACAGTGGCCTGACCCAGAGTCCCATGGGGGCCAACACAGCAGTCCCAAGAGTGTGTACTTACCATCATTCCTTCTCCTTCTCCCTGGTCACAGAGCTGGCTGAAGCACTGGGGTGGATACATCTATGCTGTAAGACAAGTGTTGTTGTCAGCGTAATTTCTGTCACTCATCAGCAGTAATGCTGCCATCAGGACTCCTGTCAGCATACAGTGAACCTCCACTGGGGGCAATGCCAGAGTGTCTGCTGTAAAAGAAGCATCCTGCTGTGGACAAGCCTGGGTCTCCTTCTGCAATTCTGAAGGAGCTTTGGAGCATTACCTGGTTGTACCACCCCCTCTTATACACAATAGAGGGATTTGAAGGTATCTTAACATGTATCCAAGTCAGCAAAAGTGGCTAGTCTTCCCAAGCCCTCAGCATCCATGGTCGTAGCCAAATCTCCAGAAGTGTTTATCAGCTTCTGAAGCTGTGCAATGGAATGCCAAATGCCTGCCTAGGACCTAATCCTGCTCAAAACTACAGGACTCCTCACTGGAGCGATACAGGCAGAGGGGTCACAGCACTTACAGCGTCTCAACACTATCACAGAGATGTCCAAATTTCACCCTCATGCGTCTCATGAATTTCTGTGTCATGCCTCCCTGGAGGCAGACCTCCATTTCAGGGACTGTGGTGGCCTCTGCCGCATCTCAGAAGAGCCCACACCTGTCAAAGCTTCTTGGATGGATTTGTGATCCCTGAAGAGCTGTATGCACAGCGGACCAGAGGGTCTGGGACAGAAAACAAGCCACAGAGAAGCTCTGCTGTGGGAGATTTACCAGTGCTTGCCTGCTCCAGCAGCCTGCTCAGAAGCCACACCATGGCCTGAGATGGTGCTATGAGCCGTCTCTGCGACCTGGGTCCTGCTATGAGCCATCTCCATGTGACTCAGGCACATGACCAATACACCAAATGAGTGCTGCATGATTCAGCTCTATAGAGCTGCGAATGATGGAAGGGGCAAGAAATGAGAGCTGTTACAAGTTAAAAGGTTGCGAAAATGAGAACTCAGATGACACATTTTTTGTTGAAGCTACTTAAACTGGAGGTCAGGTTTTCTAGAGCTCTTCACTTGACAGCTGTCTGTCAGATGCAAATAACTTGATTTTAGCAGTGCACCTGCCATCTCCATCTTTTCCAAAGACAGCGGTGCCAAAAGTCAAAAATGAGGGATTTTGAAAAGCTTATCCAGAGCTGCTGGTGGCTGTCATCCCAGTTTTGATGTTGAGTAGCTACAATCTGAAAGGGTGGATAAATGATTGGTTTAGACTTCGCTGAAGTCCCTTCAGAGAGGGTTTTGGACTACTGATCGATTCCTTCAGCTAGAAAAGGTCTGTAATCCAAGCTGACAGGAATCTTGAAGTTGAAACATAATTCAATTTCAGCTCTTGGCAGCACGTCTCTATCAAAACATGATACAGTCACCTCTGGAAAGAGGAACAACTAGTTCCCTTCTAGTTAGACTCAGATGTGTCAGAAGCATAGGAAGAAAAAAGCAGGTAAAAATAGTGGAGCAGGAAAATAAAATTAACATCTGTCTTGACATCTGTCTTGTCTAAATTTCTGTTTGCCTTCCAGCTTGTAAGGTTTTTGGAGAAAAACATAAAAAATAAGCCTTTGACTCTATGTAGCACTATTGTGATACACATTTTGAGACCAAAGTGTCACTGGTTATGGAAAGAAAGGAAGGGAGTGAAAAAGATACCTTCTTACCAACTAGTCGGTCCCTGATGTGCATTATGAGTCATAGCTTCTTATTTCACTAAGACAAACAAGTTTTTACTCTTTTTTCCTCTTCCTGTTAGCAATACATAGCACTGACAGCTCAGGGAGGACTGACTGGATCACGCTCTGGCTCTTAGGTCACTAACAGCAGAGCTAACTACGTTTTTATTGCTGCAATGATGCAGAGGCTAGAAGAACACAGCCTGACTTTCAGGCCACAGGTAGTGTTCACATTCCTGGCAGCTGGAAGACACAAATGAGAGATTTTGCAATGGAACGAAAATGTGAGCCCAGCCCTCTGAGTGTTCACAGCAGATGCTATACAAAAGCATGGCTCTAAAAAACCCCACAGATAGAACAACAGACTGTTCAAAAAAAAGAAAACTGTGGGACAAGTCCAACCCTTAGTAAATCCTAAACCAGCCTATGCCCTTTTTGAGAACAGAGATATGGTCTTGAGGGGCAGAAACAAAGCTGAAAGAGAAAGCAGTGGGGCAAAGCAGGAGTCAGAGTTTTCCTGACCCGAGGCCAAGTGTCCTTTCACCACAGCAGGCATCACTATCTGGGATGTGCTGTGGGAAGATGCTCTATGCTCCCTCCCCAAGAAAATCTCCATAGCTAGATTTGGGCCGTGTAAATTATTTTGTTAATGATAAAGCAACTGGTTGGTTGATTTGTCATCTGAGGAGGTTCATGCCAAGAAAGTCCTGTTCAGTCTCCTCCATGTGCCATGAGTGTGCATTAAAAGCCTAAGGGCCAAATACTCCAGTCTGTTTCCAGTGTAAGAAAACAAGATTTAAACCAACAGGTTTGCTAAACTGGGACTATGGCAATGTATTTCACACAATTTAATCTGTCTCTTGTATTTGTTGCTAACCAAAACATATTTCATTTAACCAAAGAATTAAGCTGGTCTAGTAGGTGCCAATTTTGCATGAACCTTATTCCTATACTCATTTTCTTACTCTTATCATTTTGGCTTTACTACATGTGAATGGGTGTGGGTGCCAGCAGTCTTTTTTCCCTCTCATTTCTGCAGAGCTTGCCATGTGCATGCTATGTACACTTACTTACATGCACTAGGAAGCGGTCCCAGCGGAGTTGCTCTGAGTATGTTGCCAGCACATAGCAGAGGTGAAACTGCCTGGCTGCAATAAAAAGTTTTGCCCTTGAGGCAAAAAGAGGGATGGAGACAAAAAGCACTTATCATTTCCTGTCACTGTTATTGTCTCATGGTTCCTCCTCAGCTAATGCCAGACCTCTGGCAGTGCACTGGGGAGGGATGGCAGAATTCAAGCTGTGCATCCATTGAATTAACAGTTTGAAGGAAGAGGCTTCCAGTAGCTCCTTGAAGAATCGGTTAGAAGTGAAGCTCAGGCAATTCTGCTCATTATGTATGTCCCTTTGAAGGGTAGGATTTGCCTTGTGAATTATTTAATTTAGTTTAACAGAAAGCTTTTAATTCATTCAACTAAAAGCACTTAAATCTACAGGCTCATTGAAGTCAATGGGAACTCTTTCAGTGACTTCAGTGACTTTGGTCCTATAAAATAATTTTTCTAATTATATTTATTTCATTCATTTAATTGTATTAAAGATTTCTGGCACAGGAGAAAAAAATCTCTTGCTTTCTGAATTTAATGATAATTCTACTTTCTTAAAGTCGTGTTTCAATGAAGGACTTCATTCTGTCATCAAACCAAATGAAACATCCATGATATCTGAGCTCTCCTAATGTTTATGAAGTATGGATGCAACTTGAATATATAGCAATCATTTCTATTAGGACTAGAATTTAAAATTTATCTCTGCACTTTTTCTGCATTTCAATATTAAGCATTTAATTTAGTCCCACCAAATCTACTAAAGAAAAATCCTCAACAAAAAAACCATTTTGAAATATCAATGTCTCAACAAAACATTGATAATTTGAAAACTATATGCTTGACGCTTTCAAAATTTTCATCCTCATTCATACACCAGTAGCACTTTTATTTTTGTAGCAGCCCAAAATCTGGCAAGACACTCATCTCTCCCACTGACATCACTGAATCATGGATCAGTGCACATAGGCTGGAAGCTTGTGATTAATATTTTCAGGCTAATATTTATACACTTACCTATATTTTACTCCTAAGAATAATTCAACTACCATCAGAACTTTTTGGTTCATTGTATAACTTGAAGTAATTATTTCAGTAACTGAAATAATTACTTCACCAAGTACATACTACCATTGTAAAAGCAGATAAAGGCAAGCCAAATTACTGATGTGTTGTCCTCAGTGCACTCAACAACAAAGTAAATGGCAGTCTCTGCACTAAAAATTTTGCATGTTCTTTGACTTATTTTTAAACTGTGACATGCCCTTGATTTTTCATGTGTATACAATAACCAGAAATACTCATGCATATGTTGCTTTAGTGGAAAGTGCTGCAAAAACATTTTTGTTATCTATCCCCCAAAAATTTGCTATCACTTTTTAACTGTAGAAAGCTACAAGATAAGTCAGAACAGTTTCAAAGATTGCTCTTCATCAGCTTTAAATTAGTTGCTCTTCAGCCAAATTTCGAGGTTGATATCTTTTCAGTTTTGAAATAGCACTTGCACATCTTCAGCCTGACCTCTCAGCCAGTATTTAGTAACAACAGGAGTCCAGGATCTCTTCTGGGAGTCTGCAATGCCAAATAAAATCACTTCATTAAAACCAACATTGAAGTGGCATCAAGTTAAGGGGACAATAATTTCTTAAATAGCACCAAGTTATTCCCTTGCTACCATCTGCCTATGGCCTGATGCTCTTCTTAGGGCAATTCTTTACCATTGCCATGCCCTTTCTGGCATCTATGTGTGTCCCAAGCTATGAGAAACAGCTTGAATTATTTGGTTTTGCTTACCCTCATTTTGCACTCCTGCTTTTAGTAGCAGAAGTGGTCCCAGGCACTGTGCAGCTCTCAGTGTTTTGCATTTTTTTACTTTTGTTCTTTCATACTTTTGCTGTGACGAGGGAGGAGAGTCTCTCTGCCAGCCATGTATGCCTAAGCAAAACTATTTGGGGCTTTGAAGGCTGAGCCCAACACAAAGCATTCCCAGTAAGATCTGTTTCGTATATATCATCTCTTAAGTATCCTTTAAAATACTTCATTAATTGTGAGGCATTAGTACAGGCAGGGAGGAATAACTTTTCACTTAATCATTCATGACCAAAAGTTTCTTGTAAACTGGATTCAGTCTCTCATGTCCAGACTTTTTATTCTTGTATCTTGCTTCTCATTTGAAGTAGCAATCTGCTACTTATCCTGAAAACAGTTCTTTCCAGGCCAAAGGAAATGGTATGAAACTACTTTTTCCTTCTCCCAGGCCTACATCCAGGACAAGAGAGTCCAGAAACTCGCTACTGAGTGTCGGACACAGAGTCCCACCAGGGACAGGTGCTGTTCAAGCCCACGACCTGGTTCAAATCTGGGGAGATGAAGTCTTTCCCCAGTTGCAAATGTCTGTTACTTAAGAAGAAGAGCTGGTGTCCCCTTTTACTGTCAAAACAGAAAAGAAATCTGGTGAATTATTTTCCATGAAGTTTGTTTTATTACTTACCTTGCTGGCTGGGTGAAAATTCCTCTGAAGTTCATAAATTTTATTCTTTTCAGTTGCTTTTTGGGGTGATGGGACCTCATTGAGTCAGTAGGTCTCCTTTATCACCCTCGAGCTAGAAATGCAAGGAAGAAAAGAAAGAATTAAAATTCTGTACAAAGGTCAGAGAAAGCTTAAAGTCTGCAACTCGAAACCACTGGCACGAAGCTGCAGCACTTCATATTTCTGCTGGGAAGGGATCCTGCTTGTGGAATCAGAATAAAAGAAGTTCTTGTGAATCTTACCAGTGAATGTAGTGATATATACAGTCAAAATTATATATATGTGTGTATATATACATGCACATTTGTTATATATATATATTTGTTATATATATGTGCATGTATATAAAGATGGAAACCTTTAGGGGCAGTTTTCATTTGAAATCCTTGCTTACTCCTGGGTGATTAGAAAGGATAATAATAACAGTAAAAAAACCTCAAATGGGGGATTAAATCCACAAGAGAAGAAGTGCTCCATTTATTGGAGCTTTGCTTATCTCGCACAGAGTAAGGGGATTATGCGATTGCTTTTGTGTTCTGAATGATTGTGGCTAGACGGTTTCTGACATAATAGACTTGCCTACTGAAATAGAAACATTACTGTGAGATGGATTTGCAGCTGGCTGCAGAAAAGCGTTTGTCTGAACAGAAACGTCCCTTGTAACTTACTGAAACACTTGCTCTGAGTGTGGAAGTCGGGCCTTTTGGGGAAGACATACACTGCCTTATGCTAGATTCACAAGATGCCATAGCCTTTGGAGACACTGGGGCTGATGCACTGCGGAGAAGGGACCTGTGTTCATAAGCCCTTTGAATGGACAATGCAACCCAACGCTTGTGGACTGGAGGCAGGGTGTATAAGGAAAGCTGGTTTTTGGGACATGTTGCTAACAGATGCAATGGGCACCAAGCAAGGAGCTGGATTTGCAGGACCACAGTGCAGTTACATGGTCAGCTGGCATAGGCTGTCCCCAAGAGCAGGTTTTGCAAATATTTCTGTGCCGGAGCTCCATCTCTCCAGACATGCAGAGTACAGACTCCTTTGTGATAACCATTAGCTTCAAATACTACTTGGGAGACTTGGAGCTGCAGGGCTCCCTGCAGACCTCACAGCCTTGCTTTGCTTGTTCAGACTGACCCATGTGCTGTCCTCCAGGGCTGCCGTCTGCGTTTTCAGGATGGCATCGTGTTCCTTGGATGTATTCAGTCCTGCTTTACTCTGGTGTCATGATCACAAAGGGGCTTTTTGTATTGGACACAACTTTTATCAGAGCAGAAGGAAGCCTTTGAATCCTTTTCCAGTCAAGGACATGACTTCCCCACTAAAGGTGATACTGGGGCATGAAGAGCAGGGGGCAGTTCTCTGTGCCCCTGCCTTTCCTTGGGCCACTTCTTTCCCTACTTTGGTAGCTCAGTAAATCCCATGGGACAGAAGAGGTGCTCCCATCCAGCATGGCCGGGCAACAAGAGAACCAAAACCCCAAGTTGGGACTTTTGAAGCTCTCAGCGTGGGGTGGGGGTAGTTGGCTTCAGAGGAGCAGCGCAAAGCCAGTGCAGAGCATGTGGGAAAAATCCTCCCCCTCTAAATCCGAAACAGTGCACCAGGGCACAATGCCAAGTCAGATCTTTGGGCTGTGCTTTGCTATCCCTCCCACCAAATCTCAGTATGTACTTTCCAAACGTTTTGTCAAAATAAAGCCTGATCCCAGGGCCTCTTATGTGCCCATGGCTGGCTGTCCTCAGGAAAGGGACAGCCTGGGAGGGATGTGCCCCAAGATGCAGCTCCATGGGCCCATCTATCCCTTTCACAGATGGAGCACACTCCCGGGTCAAACTATTTTGTGAGGCAAGGCAGCCCGAAGCCACGAAAGTGTCAGAAAGGGACAGCAAAGAGTTAAGATGTTCAGGCAATCACAGCCACATCAGAGCTACTCTCCTTTCCTGTTTTCATTCATCTTTGGCCACTTCCACCAACACACCCACTCCCACCCCTTCCCATAACCTGGTCACTTTGTTTGGGGAAAACATTAACTTTCTGCAGTGTTGCTCTTAGAGTGGTGTGGGGGTTTTTTTGCTTTAAGATTATGTCACTTTAAAATCATTTCACTTCTAAAAATGACAATAAACTTTACACTTTCCTGCTGTAAAACAGGCCAGTGCTGTCACTAGTTTGCCCATTCTGGGGGATTTATGGCCCCATGTCTGATGTGATGCAATCCCTTCAAATGAAAAATCATCACGACTGAGCCTGTAGCACAAAGAGACGATTTAAGAGGAGCGGGAATAATTAAGGCTGGCCCTTACAAGCCCAGCACAAAGGCATTTCTCAGAGCAGCCTGTACTCACAGTGAATAGGCAGAAGGGGATCTTAGTTGTCCAAGACTGAAATCCCCCATGGTCTCCACCACATCTGCGAATGAAGGCAAACCTGTGTCTTTGGATTTTAGCCAGTGCCTGGGGAAAAATGAGAATGCAATTATGGTGGGTTCCTTCCTCCTTGAGCCCTCCAGACCTTCCTAAGACATTCCTGGTGAGGGGAGGATGCTGAGCATGTGCCAGTAGCAGCACACATGCACACACACAGCTCTGCATCACCCTGCTCTCAGTTGTTCCCTCAGTAAGAAACTGAGACCATCATATGGCCCCACATATTTGCATAAATAGCAGATAGGACTTCAGTTCGGCCATGGCTGGCATCCCTTGCTTAGTAACTGCTGTCTCACTTGAGCTTCTGACTTGAGTTTGGCATCCCTTGGATTTAGAGACTCCTGCTACCATGCCTCCTGCATGGGCTGCTCAGTTTTGTGCCAGTCTAGAGCAGGATTCTTCTCGGTGTCCCAGAAAAGCCCAAACCAAGAGCTTTTTAAAACTTGTGATTGTTTCCCAGGGTCCTGGGGACCGTAGCTGTGTTAAACCTCCCAGATATCTCTCTTTCTGGTGGTCCCTGCTGCCTTCCCCTCAGGGACCCAAGCGCCAGGTCACCACCTCCTGCTGTGCTCCTGGGGAATCAAAAAGGTCCTATGGTGCTCCAGTCTTCCCCTCTGTGTTTACCAAAGGCACGAAACTGCCTGTGGAAGGAAAAATTGCCCAACAAATGAATGTCCTCCTGCCCATTTACTATGTGCTTGAAATCTGAAATTTGAGAGCAGTTAAAATTCAAACAGGGCATTTAAGGAAGAGAAAAAGGCATGTTTGAACTAAAATAATAGCTTAGGTTATGTTTAAAAAGTCCCCACCAGGACAGTTTCCCCAGAAATTCAGGGGATTTTAGACTGCTGCTTTAAATGAACCACCAAGGATGCTTTGAAACTGGCACGTGTTGCATTAGCAGCCCTTGCTGATGGGCTGCTCTCTCTTTGGGAATGGAATTCATGTCCAAAATGTTAAAGGAAATTACCACTCCAGTTAAATGACAGGGTGGTAGTTTCAAAAACACACAACTTCAGTTTATCTGCCCCTCTTCAACCAAAAAAATTACCAGTGATTGCAATAGGAACAGGTTCTGTTATTAAATCTCACTCACTACCTAGAAATGTGACTGAACAGAAAACCAACAAGCATGCTACAGAGGTCCAGTTTTTGTTTACACAGTATTTTGAACTAAAGGATATATATAGTTTTCATCTTCAGTTTCTGGCTTGACTCTGTCTGCCTTTCCAAGAAGGAGACTTCAGATTATAAAAGCCTTAGGTCAACTTGCAGCTGAAAGCACTCTAAGATCACCATCTTTGCAGCAGTGTGCACACAAGTGGTACAGTTTAATAACGATAATAAATGAAACAAATATAAGAAGTGTACCAGTGCTAATCACATTTCATATGAGTAAGCTTTTTTAGCCTTAATGCAGGAAAAAAATGTATCATTGATGCAGCTCCTCTTGTTTTCTATGATTTCTGTGTCTGGTTTTTTATGTACTTCTTAAATCCAATGCTGAATGTGACTCACTGGTAATCTCAACAAATTTCCTTCAGGGAAACCATCGTGTCAAAAGTTAGGTCTGAGAAAATGGCTCATTTACTCTACATACTTACTCTCATTTTCTGTTTGTAGGCCATCAATGCAAATTCCTGCATCAGATAATTGCATTGCTTTATTTTATCTGGAAGCATGTTTTTAAACTTTGGACTATTCATGAAGAATTCTCAGTTAGCATTTCATGGCCGAGTTGTGATAGTTAATTCCATGTGGTCACATGAGCCCAGTAGCATTGTTTCTGTTTGTTCATTTGGTAGCCATGACAGCCAAGTTTGAAAAGGAAAGATCTATATTCCTTCAGTATACTGGTTTTCACTGGTCAGGGAAGCAATGCCAGCTATAGATAGAATAGGGTTGGACTTAGCCAGCATGGTGTTACAAGAAGAGGTAGTGTCCTAAATTTTTCCTGCAGTGCATTCCATCAGTACATCCTTCACATTTTTCCTAAAAGCTTCCCCCATCATCCTCCTCCAGACCTCCTCTCCTCAACTTTCTGTCTCCTGTCCACATGCCTGTTTCTTTCACAACCCACAAGAGAACTGGGCTCTGAGGAGCAGTTGGAGGTGGATCCATAGATGTGAAGAGCTGACAGTACTGCTATGGCTGTGCCAATCGAAGCTTTATCCAAATCCTGCCTATCTAAACTTATGAAACCATTGGGACAAAGGTCTTGGTGTCACTCAGTCATGCTCACATTGTCCTCAGAGGTGAAATGAAAAGACAGTATGCAGCTACATAGAGAAGGATAAGAACGTGTTCTCCTACTGCATGTGTTTATGCAGTATCTGGCTGAGGGTTGAGGGTTGCAACCATCCCAGTTCTCCAGCTGTTGCTTAAGAAGGGAAGGTCTCCTACATCAGCCTTATTGACCTTGTTATTATTGCTTTTCATTTACTAAATAATAGATTATACTCCATGTTAGAGTTCCTGTTGTAATAGATGCAAATGATTTGCATTCTTTGGTTGTTTTTTTAGAGATGATCTGCAAATAAACATTGGGTCTTCTCCAGCAGTGAAAAATCCATAATTGTCTGAATATTGAGAGAAACATAGTAGCTGGAGCTGCAAAATGAATGTGTAATGGTGTAGATTCATTCCTGTTAGCACTTTCCTTGGGCACGTTTCCTACACAGATAGAATATAAAATTGGTTGTTTCAAAAGAAAGTGGGTGCAGGCTCTGTCTTCGGGCACATGGTGAGCTCAGGTAGAAGTTGGGAGGAGATGCCATCTGCTGGGAAGTTCAGACATTGTCAGAAGGAGAAGCAGAGTTGGAAGCAGCTGTGAGCAAATGATACGGAAGATTAAATTAATGCTTTATGTCTAGCCACTAGCTAGGGATGAATCCCACCTCCCACTTTCTCTGCAGCTTGGAGCACTGAGGCGGCTGTTTTCCTCCTGGTGAGATGGTTGTCCAGCCCTTGTTGGCCAGGTAGCTGCTGAATCATGGCTACCACTGCTGTTTGCAGGTGTAGGAGCCTCAGAAGGAGCATGTGGAAGGCAACAGAGATAGAGGTCAAATAGGAAGATTTAGGACTATTGGTAGGAATTGGTATAAAAGAGAATATAAGGTTAAGAATCTAAAAATTTAAGTAAGAGGGGGGAAAAAATGAGCCCATAGAAACCTTGAAAGGGAAAGTTTTTAATAGCAGGAACCACAATAACAGTAATTGTTATCAGTGGGGACTGAAAAATGTATGTCTCTAATCCAGCAAAATGTTGAATTTCCCTGAGTAATACTACTAACACCTTAGTCAAGCAGTTATGCAAATACCTGAATGATAAAGATAAAATTAAACCAAAAGCAGGAAACAGCATGTCAAGAATAAAACTGTTAATTGTTTTTTTATTTAATCCTCTGATTCTCATTACTGCTTCACTCTACAACCCACTGCGTTTTCAATGTAACTTTCAAACTTTCAAGGTGGTTGTAGAGAAGTAGGTAGAGCTTAGTGCTTTCTTCATTTCCCCCCAGTGTGTGATTGCACTAAATGTGTTTTTAATATTGCTTTTTACCACTTTGATTTTTTATTTTGTTGTTGTTGTTCACATCAGAAAACCACAAGACAGACATTAGATATGATTTATCAGGAAGTGTCTGGGGCTACGCCAGATGATTAAAAAAGAAAAAGAGAACAAGCACAACACACATGGGAGCCCATCTGAATAAGAGTCATTGAGCTGCAGTCATGAGAGAAGTTCTCTGTAAACTGGAGTTGGATGAGCTGACAGCAACAAAGATACCTGTGTCATTTTGTCATGGGAAAGGAGAAATGCCCATATTCATAGGGATTCCTTCCAGTAGTTGAAGGGGGACTACAAGGAAGCCAGAGAGGGACTTAGCAATGACTTGCAAAACCATGAATCACTAGAGATTTGTAAGGTTTAAGCTCTTCAAAGATCATCTTTTAAAGATCTGTAGGAGCTCAGGTATAAGGGTGATGAAAAATAATAGGCAGTCACATAGGCAGTTAAGAAAGTGACCTTTGGATAAAAGTTCATTTCATCCATGACCATTTGCTTGAAAGTTCAAATCTATTCTCCCTCACCTGGGTCCTGAAACTGGCCACTGAAGGATTTGCAGTTTGTTGGGGCTGTTATGCTGGTGTCCATGAGGGGTCACTCCATGAAGCACCTGCCCCCTCGGGCATGGTCTCACCTGCTCTTCTGCTTGAGGTGAGAGGATGGACTTGCTCCTTCAGAGAGATTCAGAATGCAATAATATACCCAATGTAATTACATTAAACTACTGCAATGCTAATAATAACTCCAATAATAATAGTAGCCAGAGGAAGAAGTGAGGTTGTAAATCTTATTGTTTGAAGAATTCTGCATGTACTCAGAGCCCACGAGCAACGTTGCTGTTTTTGGTGCTACAATGCTTCTTCACTCTCCCACTGAAAAATAAGGTACCCTCTACAAAATGTGCCAAGTGACGTGTGAGTCAGTTCAAGCACTCTGAAATCCTGTCTGGAATGCCAGGGGAGTAGTTCAGCAGCTGCCTTATTATTGTCATAAAACTTGTTAGCTTTCTGCAAATACGTACAAATAATATTTTGTTTACTTTTCCTGCGAACACATGTACTGCCAAAAAGTTCCAGCAAAGTTTGGTACTAACTCTTTCCCATCTTCATTTGGTTGCTTATCAATTTGGCAGAAGGAATAGACAGGATTTGAAACAAAACAAAAGTAGTCACAATCTCATTTTCAAAATTGACAGTTTTTAAGAAATAATGAAGAGTGAACATCTGAAAGTAAAAAAAAAAAAAATAGGGCTTTTTGGGGTTGGAACAAAAAAAAGGGGAAGGATAATGAAAAACCTTCATTCACTGTTTAAAACACGTGCTCCAAGCAGGAAACTTGGCACTTGAAGCTTTTATTAAATCAATTCAGAAGGATCTGTTTTCAACAAATGAGATAAATGTCAAGTTGAAGTCTTTAGGCACTCAAAGTACATCACATTTTCCTTCCTTGAGAAAGTAGAACAAAAATGTGCACAAATAAAATTACTTACATATGTAAAAATCCTGTTCAGTTTAAATAATCTTTTCTTCTTGCCTGGATGTATCAACGGTGTATCAGAGCTTAATTTAATCTTTTAAGAGTGTGATTATTTGAGAATGTTTTCATCCCCTCTACTCCTTATTGTTAACCTACATCAAAGCAAACATATAAACACGTATTTATCTGGATAGCATCTTTATTTTGGCCACAGTGGTTCTGGATGCATCCCATGTGTATATTGAAAGGGACGTTCTGAGAAATCATAATTCGTTACAATTTTTTAGTTTATTTTCATCTGTTTAGCAACCTCTCTCTTTTTGGTCAGTCTCTCATCTCCCATTATGTGCTTTTCAGACTGATCCACCCCCTGGAATGTCTGTTTTTCTGCTGCCAACTCTCTGCTAGCATAGCCTAATGCTGCCAGGTGTATTTGTTGTGGGCAGGAGGGCGGACCTGGCATGGAGACAAGGGCATGCTGCTCTTATCTGCAGCTTCCAAACGTCCACTGCCTGTTAGTCCAGGGGTTTTCTGGCAATTCAGTCCTTTGCATTTTAGTAGAAATGTGGCAACAATCTTAGGTGCATATGTTCTCTTTTCATGGAGAAAACAGAGAAGGTGCAGTTTTAGAAAAAGCTAAAACTCTTCTGGATCTTATGAAATCAGAAACTGTGGGATAATGCTGATCTGTTCATGCTGCCTTGGTTCCCTGAAGATCCCAGCGTGATGCCTAAGCAGCCACAGGAAAGTAGGAATTTTTTTTTCCACTGTTTTTATCAGTGTACTACCTGATTACGCCTTTGCAATACCGGGGAGGGAGGTTACAAACAATTTACAGAGGTGGAATCTTCCAATCCCAAAGCACTAAGATTTGTAATCCTTACTCAAGCTGGGGAAGGCTATTGTCAATAGTCCCTTGATATTTAAGCTCTCCAAGCCACTGAGTCATTGGGCCTACTCATCTGAGTCATTACAGAAGGGAGGGAGCACTGCTGTTGCATAGAGGACTTTAGCAAAGGCCAGTTTTCAGGGAATATCCCACTGAACAAATCCTCTCCCATCTAAATGTGAAGGACGTTCAAAACTCGACAGGGTAGAGCAAGAGAGAATCAGAATCAGGAAGGGGATGGCAGGTGAGTGATGGAAAGCAGGGGTGTGAGCACAGTGGGTCAGATGACTTCTGTCTTCTCCAGGGGATGCTCAGCCAGTTTTCCATCCCAGCTTCATATGATCCACCTTTGTTCTCCCAGCATTACTAATGGGAATCTCAAAATATCAGAGAAGGGATGAAAAGAAAGCTTGTTCCTTGCCAGGACAAAACACTGGCTAGGGACACCACAACTCCAGGAAAAGCCACAGAAGAGGAAAAGTATAGTCTTGATGGCTTGCATTGCTGGTTAGAGTTTGACCGAGCCATTAGCAATCTGAATGAGCTGTCTGGCAATGACTAGAAAGGCCAAGTGGTCCCGCAGACTTCCATCCTGGGAATCTCTGGCACAAGCATTTGTCAGGTTGACCTTGGCTGCTGTTTGGTCTTCTGATGGCATTGAAATATGAAACTCTGTCTTTTGAGGAAAAGCTCGTGGAGGTCTTAGAAAGCAAATGAAGAGGTTTTCACTTCTGTTACTGTCACTGAAAGCTTTCTGTGAAAGATTATTTCTCCAGGAGGCAGAAGCTTGTCTTCCAGATCTTTTCATATCTCCTATAAACCTGTAATCTCTTTTTTCACCTCTTCCTCTGAATGTAATGATCCTCTGGCCTGACATATCTGGAGGGGTGGGGGAAGCCCATATCAGTCTTTACCTTTTCAGAGCTTATGCAAGTGATCCTGCTTCAGTCTCCAGTCCATATTTCCCTGCACAAATACCAGCTGTATGCTTGGTTTGGTCCCCAAAAGATTGCAGGAGAGGTCATGATGAGAAGAATGTCTCGATGATCCTTTTATTTATCTCACTTCTCAAAACATGCCTGTGATAATAAAGAACCTTAAGGTAATAATCTAAACACTAAGGTAATAATCCAAGTGTGGCAGCTTTATTTCTCCCCAAGATATGAACATTGACATTGTGTCCATTGTTTCAGCACATTGGGTTTGTTTTAGCATATACCTGTTTTCTACTACTTGTCTTGCTTAAAAGGAAGTTCCACTTCCTTTCAGTTGATATATAAATAAGGAGATGTGGAGACTCTTATCTAACAAAGTTCAGACTATCAATGGGCTAAGAGACAGCCAGATCAAGTTAAGAAAGAAACTGTGGGATTAAATAGTCGGGTTCTTAATTAAGTTGTATCATTGGGATTAATGCCAGGATCTTTGATGTACAACAGACAGATCTAGAAAAAGTGGCAACAGAGTGATAAAGTTTGCTCATAACACAGATTATTCACTGTAAATCCAAATGCCAACTGAAAGAAGAAAAAATAAAAAAAAAGAGAGAGGAAAGGTTCTTGACAAATAAATGTCTATGAAATGGTGTAAGTCTATAAATCTAGAGTAACAGACATGATTAAAAGAAACAGTCCTGTGTATATGTGCAAAACCATGAGCTCTAACTTAGCTGCCACTGCTCAGAAGATATATATTGTGTTGTTATGAGTAGTTTTCTGAAAATATAAGCGTCAACAGTTATCAGAAAGGCAAATAGTAGATACAAAGTATTGGAAAGGGAATAGAAAGCAGACTACAAAACATCATTATCCCAATGTTTAAACCCATAATTCACTCACATTTTGACTACTGCATTGCAGTTCCATTCTCCCTAGAAGAGGATTAGAGAAAGGCAGCAAAGGTGATCAAGAGAAATGTGGGAGGGCCTGATGGAAGCATGCAGGTATGATTGACATGGACAAAGTATATGAGGGGGAGAAGCACTCTATTTGCACTCTATTTCCTGTAGTCCAGGTATTTATTACCAATTGCTGTTGGAAACAGGATACTCAGGTAACTGGAGCTGTTTGCTAGCTCTTATGCTCTTTTATTTAGAATAGAATAGAATAGAATAGAATAGAATAGAATAGAATAGAATAGAATAGAATAGAATAGAATAGAATAGAATAGAATAGAATCAAATCTGGGATAGGAGAAAGTGCAACCAGCAATAACTCATATAAGGAAACTTGTGTTAGATTTTTCTGTGTTATGAATGTATCACTGATTTTTGCACAGGGCAGCGGAGAAGGTCAGGCCAGCGTTTCTGCTGAGGCATCAGTTACAATGAAGAGAAACAAGCAGAAGTTTAGCTTGTGGTCAGAAATTTCCCAGAATACATTGGCGGCTGGGCAGAATTAGTGCTTTGGCTTAGGTCCCAAGCACACTGGCTCTCCGTTCCAGCACAGGAACAAACCTATGCAGTGTTTTGTAAGATGGATCAAATTCCTCAGAATGGACACAGTTCAAAAGTATCTGCTAGTCCATGACTGTGACACATCTAAGGATTGTAGCACCTCTTCTAGACAGGGCTACAGGGAATCACATGTTGATGCTTAGTGAAGGCATCTCTGTTTTCTAAAATTGTCAGGTGTCTATCAGCAATTAAGAGAAATGCAGAATTTAGAGCACTGTTGTTGTAATTATTGGTACATGCTATCTGTCATCATCACTGATAAGCAGTTAACATGCCCCTTGTTAAGGAGCATCATGAATAACTGTTTTGTCACACTGATACTACTAATAAAAACTAACAAATTTTGTATGATTACAAGGGCTGTCAAAGTATGTTCTCAGCTGAGTATTTCACCTATAGTTGTTGTGATCACCAGTGATATGTGATCACAAGGGACCTCAGTTCAGATGAGGATCCCACTTCACTACCCCAGTGTCACAACATTGCAAGGACTCCCATTACTGGGGCATCCCCATTGCCATGTAAGAGATGGAAAGTGGTAGGATGAGACAGGGTGCTCACAGCATGGCTTTCACTGGTGTTGGTTTTGAATTTGGGGTAGATCTGTTTCCTCACAGTACAGGAACACTGCAGGAGTAGCTCTGATACTGGTTGAAGTGCTTTGCTAAGGAGGGAGGTTCACCTCTGGGCACCTTGTTAAGAGTTAACTTGTGGCACTGCTTGAGGTTGGTAGCAGAGAAACTGGGAGTGCCTGAGAAGCTAATCTACATGCTGGATATTGTGTTTTGGGAACATTAGCTCTACCCAAACTAATTGTCCTTGTTTCTGGGTTTGCTCAGAGCTACCGCAGCATCTCTCCAAAGCATAACATTGTGGAGTTCTCTGATAGTACCTCCAGAAATCACATGGATGTGCTGTCTAAAAAATGGGAAGGAACTAAAGGTCCTTGCCAACACACTTTAGAACTGACTGTGTCTTAATTTATCCATGACAGAGTGTCTAACTCAGTAGGTGAGAATTTAGCTATGAGTATATTGAGTGGCAGCCAGCTTGGAGCATGAGTCTAATTTACTGTAACTCTTTCTACATTCTCTCTGATCATTATCGTACTGAACAAAATGTTTTCAAAGTGCTTTTATAGGGTTGAGTGACTTATTCAATAATTTATACCATTTTGGAGGGATTAGAGGATGAATTTAAGTCATCATATAATGCTATTATGGCTCAATGACTACATTCTTTATCAGGAAAAAAAAAATCAGTTGTAATTATGCTCAAAAAGACAGAGACCCTTTATTCAGCAGTTCCCCCAAGAACAATGATATCAAAGATGCTGATAGGTCTCTCAGCTGTAAAGAGGGTTGTCCTTCTTTGTTAGGAAGGAATATATCATCTGCTGTCTGCTTATCTGTATATCCATTGTTCCCTTTATGCCACATATTTTCAGTATACCATGCCTTTAAACATTTGCTCCTTGCAGAAGCCAGGTATACTTCTCAGTGTAGAGCTGTGCAAACTCTTGAGGAGCCCATGTTCCTGCTTAAGTTGCTGGAAGTTTTGCCCCTAATTTCAGCAGAGAATTTCTGTCAGAGCTTATGGAGCGAAGTAAAGGCAAAGTCCTTGTGTGACTCTCTAGAGATCTTTACTTACCCCAGATTGTAAGGTGTCTGCCTGACCCTTGCAATTTATTTAATGTTTCTTTTCTCTTTCATTTGTTTTTATTTATCTAAACTGATAGCTGCTCTGGCCAGGGGACCAAGAAGTTGTGCTTCCTGCCAGTGGAGTGAGCATTGGAAGCTTTCATTGGACCCAGCTTATGTCTAATGCTGGCAGACTAACAGTGTAACCCAAAGCTTTCATTTTCTCCTTAAAGATATCCAGTGAAATCATGAAATCCTGCTCACTTGACCTCTGAGCTGGGTTTCAAGACAAGCTTTTAGCAGCTTAGGAAGAATTAGAGAGGAAAATCAGGTCATGCAGTGTATGTGGACAAAGACTAGATAAGACTGATTTGAGCAAGAAAGGAGAATACATTAAATTATTCCTTATCCTTGTAAAATGACTGCATGTACAAGATGGGCATTAGTCGGAGTAATTCCCCCAGAAGAGCTTGAGAGGTGCAGGCCAGAAGCAAACACATCTAACTATGAGGATGTTTGCGTTTGTAGTTCTCTGCACATCGCTCTCCATGTCTCACACCTATTAACTCGTCTTGATGACAGACCCTGATCCAAAGCCCAGTGGGATCTTTGCAATGCACTTGCATTTGGCTCTGAAATCTGTTACTGCAGATTTGGTGCTCATGTAATTTCTTAGTCAGATTTCTTATCATCAGATGAGAGATGTCTCATTTCAATGTATACTCTCATGTCTAAGTTAGCCCCCCATGCTCTTCCAGTCAGCAGAAGAACAGAGGAACCTCCAAATTCATCCCATCCGTTTCAGAGTCCAGACTTGGCCACTAACCCTCTGGAGGCAATGAGTTGCCTTCACTGCAAGAACAACCAGGAGAGCCTGGGTGACTGGATTAGATACCTAACTTTCTGATGGCGTGAAAAGAGCCCATTTCTGGCTCCTACATGGGACAATATAGTAACTCCTGTCCATTGCATGTCTAGGAAAGCAAGGACTGGTGGGCCTGGCTGTGAAGATGGCTGTCTGAATCACTCAGCACTCTCATGAGATGCCATAGTAGTTGCGACACCTAATTATCCATGTATAGTAGGTGGTCCAAACAGGAGTGCACAGCAGAGCAGCAGATGGGGGTTGCTGCTGTCAGATTAGATTGAGATTAGATAAAGCTTAATTAACACTTTATTTTTGTTAGATTCAAGTCTGATTAGTCACACAAAAAATATTACAGAGAAGCAGGGCAGAAATTAAGAGGTACAATTAACATTATTTAAAATCAAGGAAGCATTTTTAGTTGAGTAAGTAAAGACCTTGCTACAAGACCTTGCTAGTAAGGGGTTATTCCTTGAGTCTGACACATTTTTGATCTGAAGAACAAGATGTACTTGGAAAGAGCTCTTTACCATGCCAACCAACTACTTTGTAAACCTGCCCTTTCTAGCCCAAGCAATCTAATTTACATAATCATACATATTTCAACACCCATTTGAGGTACTTTATGTTATTGATTAAAACTCTCAGTATTTTCCATCACTTCTATAATTCTCATAACAAGAGGGACACAGTATTTTAGAGATGTTTTATCAAATAGTAACTGTAGTACAATTTTTCAAGTTTTGGTGTCAACTCCCAAAAATGTCACATCACAACTCCTTGCTATCCAGTATCAATCTTTATCATGATATTTTGGATATTCTGAACCCATGGTTTGACCTATCACAAGATTTTCACCCTTCGCTTAATTAACAAATGTCTGTGAATTCTTCTGTGCCAGAGTCTCCTCCTGTTGTTTGAATCCACACGGGCTCCAGCCCCATAGGCTTCTCCTGCCTATGAGATTTAAAAACTTACCAGAAACATTTGTGCGGCCCAGAGAGAAGGTCGCTTGCAGGAGTAGCCTGCAAAACAGCCTTTGGATAAACTTTTTTTCTGTGCCAAATGGTACAAACCAGTGAGCCAAGTAAATCCCATTTAAACCTTATTTTTAAGTTAAAGGAGACATATGCTGTCTATTGCTCAAGAATAAATCCAACTTTTGCTTTTCAGGATAGGGAAAAGAATGTCACAGATCAAGATAATTTTGCAGTAGAGCAAATACGCAGATTTAGAATATCTAAAATCCAAAATAAACCAAACTCGCAATAAATGAACACTTCTCTCTTGTCGTCTATTTTTGTCCAACTGCCAGAACTGCTAAAGGATGACCTCTACAGGGAAGTCAAATCAAACCCAGCCAACTCCTTTTTTTTTTTTACCTCTGTGGTATCTAACCAAATGCTTACAGAATGTAGTACAACTCATGTAGTTCATTTAGTTCAGCTGGTTTCTCCTTTTGCTTTCTCTCCTCATAAGCACAGTTAAGTGGTCAGCTGGGTGTTTGTACTTCACCATTTTATCTGAACTGTCTGGTCCAATGTATCTCAGTGGGCATTGCAGATGCCAATGAAAGGCTCCTTACTGTACTTTTATCTTCTCAACTCTGCCACCAGACAGTGAGAAGGGTACACTCTGACCCCTAAAAAGTCTGGTACTAATAAACTGAGTCTTTTCTTAGTTGATGTGTTTATTAAATTCTCTGGATTTGACCAACCATGTGAAGACGGGGGCAGAACTTGAACCTCCCCAGTGCCTCTTCAAAGGCATTGCCAGAAGGCAGTGCTGTGTCCCCCACAGCAAAGCCCATGGCTTGTCTGGCAGGGTAGATAGCATGAGTATAGCAGGCTATCCAGGGCCCATTACTCTGTGGGTTAGTGACTTTTGCTATATCCCAAATGTGGGAAATACTACAGCAAAATACAAGGATGATCTGACATAGGAAATCGCATTTGTGCTTTCCCTTGCTCAGAAGGAAAACAGGACAGCGATACCCTGTCCACCTGTTCTTTTTCATATGGGAGTAGGTCTATTTAAAAACAGGGGTGTAAAACAGGTTTTCACTGCTCTTGCACAAGAATAATACAAAACAGCAGAAGTCATCCAAGAAAGTTTTTGTTGGCATCAGCCTTCCTATTCTCCAGTCCCACATTATCTGATAGCTGGCATACAGCAGGCTCTGGATAGTCTGTTATTCTTTCCCACGCTGCAAGATTTGGGCAGTAAATAGCTAAATAAATGCCAGAAGTATAATTCTTTTTTACTTCATCTGATTTAAGAAGCCTTTCCTCAGATAATTACTCCCAGGCATGCTCTCCGAGGTAGGACTGGTCCCTGGTGGATCAGGCTATTCTGACCTCTCTAGCTGGCTCCATTTAAGCTTTCTTTGAGCTCAGTGAGTTGCCAGGTGCTCCTTGAAGGGCCTGTGGCATTGTACAGTGGTAGCAGACATCTGTCACCTTTGATAACCTTTTTCTTCCTGAAGTAGATGCACCACCATGCAGCACTGCCATGCCCAGTAAGGCTACCAGAGGAGCAGTGAGGCAGTAGATCAACTCCTGTGATGGGGATCCTGGCCAGGCAAAGAGCTAAACTTTGCAGAACTGAAAGCATAAGTGGATGGGCTCTGTCTAACTCTGTTACCTCTCAGAGAAGAATAATCTTATAATCATAGTATCATAAAATCATTTGGGTTAGAATGGATTTTTAAAGATCATCTAGTCCAACTCCTCTGCAATGAGCGGGGACACTTTCTCACTAGACTAGGTTGCTCAGAGCCTCGTCCAGCCTGACCTTGAACATTTCCAGGGCTGGGACATTCACGACTTCTCCAGGAAAACTGTTCCAGTGTTTTGTCACTCTCATCATAAAAAAATTTCTTCCATATATCTAGTCTGAATTTTCACTAAAACTAAAATGTGGGAATAGAGATTGCTAGTCAAGACTGAGGCAAAAAGGTTGTTAAGAATATCCTCATCCATTCTTACCAGTTTGCTGGTCATGTTCACTGGGGAGGTGTGCTTTCCTTGTCCTTCCTTTTCTAGCTGACATACCTGTACAAGCTCTTCTTGTTATTCTTTGCATCCCTTGCCAAGTTCAGCTCAAGCCACATGTTGGCCTTCCTGACTCCATCCCTACACAACTGCGAAGCAATCCTATACTTTTGCTGGGATACCTGTCCCTACTTCCACTGCCTGTGCATTTCTTTCTTGTCCTTTAATTTGACCAGCAGGTCCCAACTCATGCATGCTGGTCCCTTGCCTTCCTTTTCTGAATTCTTACACCTGGGGATTGAGAGCTCCTGCATTCTATGGAAAGTGTCCTTAAAAATCTCCCAGCTCTGCTCTGCTCTCTATTCCCTGAGGGCAGTTTGTCAGAGGCTCTTACTAACTTACTCCTTGAATGGTTGGAATTTTGTTTTCCTAAAATTCAGGGTCCTGGCTCTACTCTTTGCCTGGCCCAGAGAAGTATTTGGAGCTGCTAGGGTACCCGAGAAAACCATATTGCTTCCTACATCTTGAAATCATAATGAAAAGTGAGTCAAATCCCAGGAGTGCTTTTTAGGAAACCTGGTGTTTTCACACTGATGAAACTGCTGTTGGCACAGACAAATGAGGGATAGGTAGATTTGTCAAACCCTCAGGCTGCTGCAGCCACTGGCGCCGTTTTATGACAATCATTAAGAGAGTGAAAGGGGATGGCAGGAGTCTAAGGTTTATGTCAATTCCTGCAAATTAACACCCATCAAATTAAGTTGTTTTATAACAAAGACAGTGACTGTTATAAAGGAAGGAGAAGGCCCTTCAGCAAGGAGAGGTAAGACCACAGTTGGGGTTGTGTGATAAGGACTCATTTAAAACTGAGTAGATGGGCAGTTATAGCTGCTCTGTTGAACCCTGTGTTGTGCACTTGCACCAGTGCTGTGGGCTGTACGGTGGGAAACAATTGTGAAACATTTTTTGTCACAGTGGGAAACCCCTTCTGTACCACCAGTCATAGTCCTGAGATGGGTAACTGGGAACAAAGAGATCCAGTCCCACCTGAGGCATGTCTCACCTGTAGCTTCAATCAGTGCATGGAGATGCAGGTCAGAGCCATTCTTCACTCATTGTTTTTCAGTACTGGGCGTTGTTTTCTGTCATAGTTCAGAGCTGTTGGTTTAGAAAGTGAATCCCAGGAGGCTCTGGTTTAAGGATGCTCATGTTCTTGCTGTGTATTCTCAGCAGGAGAGTTTTGATCTTAATATGTATCTCTGACAGTCATGTCACCCATGTTGTACCCATTTGAATTCAAGTGTTTGGCTCCAGTGATGTGGTTTTTCTGTTGTTGCTATTGTTCTTTGTGTTTAATTATTTTTCTCTTTCTTCACTGAATATTTTGTTCAGGTTGACTGCTCCCTCATGCCCTCCTTCAGCAAAACTGGCATTGATGGTGTTTGCTTTGCCTTTTCTATTGCTTAAGGAAAATTTTCACATTATGTCATCAATTTTTTTTTCCCTTTTTTTTGTGCTTGTTATTTAGAAGTGAAACAGATGTCTTTAAACTACAGAGAATTATAGGGAGGGAGAATCCTATATGAGGAGGGATATAGAAGGTGCAAAGAAAACCTAGATAAATGCTAGTGGAAAAAAACTGAGGAAACTAGATAATAGCCTGTAAATGAAGAGGATAAAAAATTACAGTAATTTCCTATAGAATTTTGCATTAGTCTTTATGATCAAAAGAAAAGGCACAGACCTATTCTCTTTCCATTAGGTCTGTTAGAATGTAATAGTTTTGCAAATGCTGCACCCTTTTATACCTGATCTTATAGTGACAGCCCTGTGTGGGTTCAGGTCTGGAAGATGGTTGCATTCACATAGCGTCCTACTGAGCTCAATGATCCTCAGCTCAGTGATCCCCAACTCAATGTTCTCCAGCATGGTTTATCTTTGAGAATGAATAGTGGCTTTTGAGAATAAAATTTCCACATGTTCCTAGTTCACTTGGCTCCATGTGATCCTAGCAGCCCAGGTCTCCACTAGCTCGGGGACTTCAGGACCATGCTTCCCTGTATGGTGCCTACATACCCTTTGACTAGTGGGACTGTCAGAGTCACTGCATGGTGGGAAACATGAGGATAAGGTGAGATGCCAAAAAAGATACATGTTATACATAAGCCTGTTATATGTAAAACTTCAGTGTCTTTTTTAGCACTGCTTTGGAAATTGAACATTTAAATATAAACATGTATGTATGAGAATGTCACCTATTACTGAATTATCCACCTCTTCCTCTTACAAGACTCTAGTATTGATTGCTAGTAGTTCTCCTGTATCGACCTCAGGCTAGATAATTTTGGGGAAAGATAATAAACATATGGCAATGAGACAAGAACATTTAGATGAATAAGGTATACATATACACAGATAATATATGCCCACACTAAAGGTACAGACAGATAATCACAAATGTCTCATTCAGTCAGTTTAGGAAGTTTTCACTGCCTCAGTTGGAAATTACCACTCCTTAGCGGAAGCACAGAGCCTGTGTGTACGCACGTACCTTGTCCTGTAGTACTAGGCAAAACAGGTCCACTCACACCAGCTCTTGCTCTAGCTAGAGGAGTGGCATTTTCTTAAACCTCTCTAATTTGTTTTCCTGCAATTGTGTGATGAAAAACTAAAGGGTTTGGCCTGTTGCAATGTGGGTATTGCATATTACAGCCATTGCAAATGATAATGCTGGAGTAGAACAAATCATTATGTGTCTGGTCTTGTCCAAAGTCTTCATCATTCATGCTTATTGGCAAACTTATTTTAATATAAGTTAAAGCTCGTGATTTCTGTATAGAGCTCCATACAGAGCACAGGATAGTCTTTGCCCAAGTACATTAGTGGAGGCCCTCCTGGTGTCTCTCTGAACCAGGTATCTTGTCCAGAAAGTATAAAATGAGGTCACTCCAAGCCAAGAGTGCCACTGTGCCCCTGTGGCTGGATGGAGATCTGGGAGGAAATTCTAGCCCCGTTGTAGTCAGCTGGAGTTTTGCCATTGACTTCGATGGAGCCAGCATTCCTCTTCTAATGCAGACATTTCACAATAACCTCCTCTGTTGAACTTTCAACACGTGCATGTTATTTTCATTACAAATAAACAAAATATTTCTAGAATGGACACCTTCTTATATACATTATGCCAGAAGATGATATTAAAAGTTCACCATGGTGCATGTGGTAAAATACTAATAATCCATCCTTGAAGTTTCTGGGAAAAATTCGGACATGAACAAATCTCCTTTAGGTCATTTTGCCTGAATTTACAGCAATCAGATTTACAGCTGAGGGTTTATTATTTTTGCAGAATGCACATGAATTCCGAATTTGCCGTGCTCAGAAATGGAGACAAGACTTTCATCTGTGTGCTTGGCTTTGGGAAAAGACATCCCTGTGTGTCCGGACCCGGGCCCTGGTATAGAGCAGACAGGAAATCTGCCAGACTGCCTCTGCAGGAGGCTGCCTCCAACACGTGCAGCAAGGAACAAGAAATGTCTTAATGATTAATCACTGTCAACCTTTGTTCTCGTTAAAGACTTGATTGTCAGACAAGGCTGGTAATGAGGCACTGTTCCTGGGTCTGTTGCTGTGTGTCTGTGCAAGTGCTGAATCTGAGCTTGGACCCTGCAAGATGCAGCTCCCACATTGCCCAAGTTTAAGAAGTTGGGATTGAGAACATTGTTATAAGACTGCCTGCTAGTGGCTATGGGGCTGTGCAGCTTTCCAGCAAGGGATTCTGGCAGGGCTACCAATAAATCACTAATGGCTGAAAATCAGTTCCCAAGGATCTCAGGAGTAAGCAGCTCTCTTGGTGCTGAAAAGGCAAAGTGCAATAAAAGGTTTCTATTAAAAATTGCACAAATAACTAACTATCTGTCAAAGTCTTTTGCTCGTGGTTTCTCACCACTAGTGAGGATTGGCTTCTTTGAGGGATTTGCTCACCCATTTTTATGTGTGAGATTGTGCACAGTGTTACCTATTTCTGAAAATAGTTATAGGGTTCACTTTAATGTCAGTGTGTCAAAAAAAAATGTCTTTTTAAAAAGCTGAGTGTCCTTGGCTCTTCCAATGAGAGCTGCAGCAGTTGAGTGTCCTGAAATACTTACCCCTCTGCATGTTGAGTACCTGCTGTATAACTTGATGTCCAAACCTATCCCTCCAATGGGTGAATCACACCATGAGGATGCAGAAATCAGGTGTGCTCTCTACTGTCATGATCATTTCCAGCTTCAGTGGAAAGGGATTAGTCCACATTTCCTCTTTGAGCTCCGTCACTCCAATTTGTTGAAGGAGTGACACAGCATTTGCTTCTTTTCCCTGGTTGGATGAAGGCACAAGTATTTCTGGCAGACAGCCTGGGCTTGTGAAATTGCAATGCTAGTGTCCGTGATTCCTTGTGTATGTGCCTTGGAAGCATGGTTGGCCCTGAAATTTTTGTCCTGAGAGCTCAGATGTTCTCAGGAGAAAAACACAGAAGTTGGCTGAGCCAACTTCTTATAAACACTCCACAAAATTACTGAAAGGAAATATTTTGCAGTCTTCACCCAGCTGTATCTCTGATACTAGAGACAGCAAAAACAGGTCTCAATATCTTGTAATATTCAGGTTTTTCAAATGCTATTTATACATATGAAAGCGATCTTCCCGGAATGCATAAAAATACTCTCTAGCTGAGTATTAGGAGAAATTCAGCCTATCTTCTGCATGGTTAATTTGGGAGGCTTTTTGGTCAGTCTATAAGACACCCTTAGAAAGAGATCCACTAGTGCTTGACAAATCAAAGTGTGTTCACACTCACTCTTCCAGGCATCTTACTCAAGTGTGACTAGAAGCATCCAAAATGAAGAATGTAAGGGAATGTTCCTATCATCTAATCTGGGTTCATAACTTGATTATCTAAATTAAACATCTGAAGCCTAATTATACAACCCCATCCCTCTGTACAGTGAGGGGAGAGCTCCAGTAGGCAGTTTAGACAGAATCTGCTCTAAATTTTTTGTTAGAGACCTAAACTTAGAAGAGACTCACTTTGATGCATTCACTCCCAACTTGACGCTGGGCACAGAATGAGTTGCCCCACAGAGGAAGAGAAAGGTGGAAAAATTCCCCATCTCCTTTTGAGGGAAAATCTGCTAAAAGCAGTAGCTTGCCTTGTGGCACAGATGCCAGGGCTCCTGGCTGGGAAGCAAACAGCCTCTGTGGGCATTGTGGTTTAGTAAAAAAAATTACCATTGTTTCCCTTCTGTCTCACCAAAGTTATTCAGCAATTTAAGGCGTTTCAGGAGAAAGAGATGAAAGGTTTGCCCATCCTTTTCCAGCCAAATGTCCCTAAACCACTTCTGAACTAAGAATGCAGAGACATAAGCTTGCAAAAGGCTTTCAGGGCTCCTGACAAGCTTTAGAGAGAAAGGAAGAGGAGAGGAAAGGAGAAAGGTGCAATTTGGTTGGAAAGGTCCAAAGCAAGGAGGCAAGAGAAAGGGAAAGGAGAAGTAGGGAGGGGAGGGGAGATGAAGGGAAAAGGGGGGGAAAAAAGTGCATTTTATAAAGTTCATATGTGTGTTAGAAGCCAAAACATCCCTTCATTTGTATGAACAAAAGTCAGCTGCAGCAAGGATAGTGAAAAGCAAACTAGGTCTTATGTGCTTTGATTTACTGCTAATTTAAACATTTCAACATAATGTTCTTTGTGATGCTGATGAACAAACCCCCAGTTGTGCTACCAGCTCTGAGGAGCTCTCACTGACAGCCTCTTTCTGCGTCTCATAGGTTTTATATCTCACTGTGACATCAGAGGACGTGGTGCAACACACCTGCTTTGTACCTAGAGCACTGTTGTGCTGAAGTTTCAGCACCATTGGACCAGCTGGGGTTTTGTGGTGCTTGGTGAACACTAACTCAGCCCTCAGCTGCTGCCACTGCCCCAGCTGGCACCAGACACAGCTCTGAAAGGGCTGCAGCTCATTTGGAGGGATGTGGCATGTCAACAAGTGGGGCAGGAACTGGGGACAGACTCAGATGGACATTTGTACTTGTTGGAGGTGTGAAGCTTCCAGCCTGTCCCTGACACCTGGTTGCATGGATGTTCTCCTAGTCATGTTGCCTCCTTGGAGGCAAAGTGGAAAGGTTACCTTCCTTGTGCATGGTGTCACTGTGCAGGCAAGCACTTGAGGTTCTGCAGATGGAGAGATGCCAGGCTGCCTCTGCAGCCTGCTGGGCAGAGGCACTCCTGGGCAAGGGGACGTGCACATCCCACTCCAGGCTTTCTTTGGTCAGGGGTTTCTAAAGTTAAAGCACATGAACCACAGCATGGGAACCTGGGAATGAGGTTCACAAGGCGGTACCAGCAGCTTTAGATGTGTGGAGTTGTAGTAAAGCTGCTGCAATAAAGCCAGGCTTAGAGCAGGATGAAACAGTTCAACGAAAGTAGGCTGACTCCAACCCAAATCTGCCTTTCCTCATCAGGGATGTTGGAAGGTGCCCTTTGTCCAAGTGCAGGAGCAGAGCACCACGTCCCTGTCAGCAGTGTAGCCCTTCTGCTGTCTGATTTGCAGTGCTGCAAGCATGGGGTGAGAGCAAGGCTCAATAACACTGGTTCATGAAGGGTCAAACTGCTGTGCAGCTAATCCCCTAATTTATTAGGAAACTTCTCCCATCCCAACATGGCTGATGGAAGATCAGCAGGCAGGAGAAGTAACACATCGTAGATTCATAGGTTGGCACTGACATTTCATGAACAGCAGGGAAAGGACTAAATGCAAAAAAAAACCCCAACCTGACTCCAAGTTGATGATTTACACTCTTTTCTCAGGGTATGTTTGCCAAGCAGCTGGTGTTTTGTGCCAATGGCTATTACAGAAGAGCTTTCTTTGATAGGTACTCTGAATGGATGCTACACAGTTTATCTTAAAACAAAATCCCTCCTACTGCTTATATGGGCTGGTAGGGGATGAGGGAATGAAAAAGTTGGCCTTCGTTGGTTTTTTTAAGCGAGACTATGAAAGCATATTCGGGGAGCCTGCACTATCTGTGCAAAAATGCAACAGATGAATTCTATTAATGGATGGAACATGTGGCTGGGTTCAAGCTAGAGTTGTCATTTGAATACAGAAGTCAAAGCCAATTTATTGTAACATATTTTTCTTTTCAAAATATTTTAAGAAAGACAAAAAAGTTTGCACAACAACTTGGCAAGCAGGTCTGTTGAGAGGAGGTATTTTCTATCTTGCAGCTAACATAAGGGCTGAAAAATGTGGCAGTGCCGAGCAGTCCTGGATTCCTTCTGGAACTGAAAGAAAGTGTGCAGGATATTATTGTGTAAGAGCCCAATAAATTTGAAGGGTGGGTTTGTAAGACTGCCTTGGGGGCTGCAGGTGGCTCCAGAAGAAAGTCATGGGTTTTATTTCAGTAACAGTCTTTAAATACTTTATCTAACTAGCTACACACTCATGTGTCCCCATCTAGAAGCCACAGAACTATTTTAAAATAGAAACACCCATAACAATCATTGCATTTCTTCCTTGCCAGATGGCAGAAAGATAAGTGGGATTAGTCTGTAGTGAGTGTCACTGGGGAGTGGAAGGATGCAAAAGCTAAGGCACAGAAATGGGTTTTCCTGGAGTTTGAAAAGCAATAAGCATCAGTGCTCCATGGTCTTCAGGGCATGAGTAGAATCATAGAATCAGCTGGGTTGCAAGGGACCTCTGAGATCATCAAGTCCAACCCTTGATCCACTACTGCCGTGGTTACTAAGTGCCACATCCAGTCTCATCTTAAAAACCTCCAGGGATGGAGAATCCACCACTTCCCTGGGCAGCCCATTCCAGTGCCTGATTACCCTCTCTGTAAAGAACTTCTTCCTAATATCTAACCTAAACCTCCCCTGGCACAGCTTAAGACCATGCCCTCTTGTCTTACTGATAGCAGCTTGAGAGAAGAGACCAACCCCCACCTGGCTACAACCTCCTTTCAGGGAGTTGTAGAGAGT
>NW_021940208.1:7463181-7582314 GCF_001715985.3 Manacus vitellinus | reverse complement strand
TGGCTGCTCTCCAGCCACTCTGTGCCCAACCTGTAGCGCTGCAGGGGGTTGTTGTGGCCAAAGTGGAGGACCCAGCACTTGGCCTTGTTGAGCCTCATCTCGCTGGAATCAGCCCAACTCTCCAGGCTTTCCAGGTCCCTCTGCAGAGCCCTCCTGCCTTCCAGCTGATCAACACTCCCCCCCAACTTAGTGTCATCTGCAAATTTGCTGATGGTGGACTCAATAACCTTATCTAAATCATCGATAAAGACATTAAACAGAACTGGTCCCAGCATTGATCCCTGGGTATGTGAGACCAGTTCTTGCTCCACTGTTGGTCAGTCCATATTTCCATAGATGCCATGAGGGACAATGGCCATGGAGCAGACTTTTGCTATGATCCAACATAGGCTGAGTGGTTTTGTGTGTACACTGAGAAAGCTATTTCCTACATTTGGTAAAGTCTCAGGTACTAAACACCAGTGGAGCAAGTAGGCAGAAAACATATTGCTGCTGAGGGAAATCATGGCTGAGAGAAAAGGAGCAGCATATTGTCATTCCATGTCTCATCTTGTATGAGCACGATTTGAGTCCTCAAGTACTTTTCCCATTGCTTTCTGCAATGACTTTTGGCCATCCCTTCCTCATGAAGCTGCACACTGGAAAGAGGAAGCAGATCTAGATTCCTCACCAAGACCAGAGACCCTAAAGCACTCTTCGAGGTCCTTCCCAGTTACACATTTGTTTTACCAAGGAGGTTGATACACTCTAAGCCTATTTAATCCTGTTTCTAGTGGCAGTCAATTAGCAATCTCTCAGAGATTGCTCTTGTCAGGGAGATGACGGGATGAATGAAAGCAGCGCCATTCACCCCACTGCAAAGTATCAACTTACCACCTCTGTATTTTCTAAGAATAAATGCCACTTCTAGTAATAAGTCTGTAACTTCTTGCTGCTGTTCACCAGATGGAGGAACCAGCAGACGCTGAGTTTGTTCCCTCGTGGTCAAACAATCTGCCATACAGCCCAGTGCATGTTTCCTGAGACATCCCCAGGACGGCTCTGTTACTTCTGGTCATGTTTCCCAAGCTCCTGGTACAATATTGAGGTTTTCCACTGGAATCACCTGGCACATTTTCACTCTTCCCTGAGCAACAAAGTTATTCAAACCGCTTCTTAATTTGTCAAAGCCTTTGTATCGGTCACTTGTCCCGAGAGTCTGTGGGCTGTGTCCTGAACTTGAGCTAATTACATACAAAGGATTAGTTCCTTTTCTTGATGCTTGTTATTATTTTCATCCTTCACGAGCCATTTTTCTGTTTCAGGATCAACATTCTGTGGTAGGCCAGGGAGCTGGCCCCACTCCAAGCTCCAGTTCTTGCTCAAATCCAAACACTGGAAGTGGTTACATGAACTCATCCCAGCAATCATTGTTGAATCAGCAGCTGATGGAAAAGAAACAGGCTCTGCAACGGCAAATGATGGAGCAAAAACAACTCCTTCTACAGCAGCAGATGTTGGCAGAAGCTGTAAGTTTTCTAATCCCTTATTTTACATGGAAAATGTTGTCAAAAAACAATAGAAAAGAAAGTTAAGATGGGGAAAGAAAGCCCCCTAAACTTTGAGGTTGTTTTGGCAATGCCTAGAACTTCAAGAGTGTGCCTCATATTTTTCAGCACTTTGCTAAGCCCTTTTGAAACTTTCTTCAGTCTGTATGAAACAACTTAAATATCCAAGCTACTGTGGTGTCATTACAAGAACAGTCCAAGCATATACTTGATTTGAGGCATATGGAGATTGTCCATGGTTTTCTTTGCAAGATAAGCCAACATGCACTGCTAAACTACTTCAACCTCAGAGGAAAGTTGACTTCCAGGCTCTTTGACCCAGGCAGTATGGTGTAAAGTGCCTGTGTGTAAATGAGGATGAGGTACACTGATTTTGGGTTTCAACACAAGTTATGTGCTCAGCTGGGATCATACATGAGTCCTCCTTTCTCCATTTGTCTTTTTGCATTTCCAGATACCTGGAGTCAATTCTTCCCACTCCTTTGGTATCTGAGAGACCAATTGGGAGTTACTGGTCCTTTTATGAAGCATGGGGGATTCTACAAGGAAATATTTCTTGCCTTTTGGTTTATGCAGAAGAAAAAGGAACTTTCACGTCAGCTCTATGTGATGCAGTTTTCTGTCAGAATATTTAGCAGAACAAAAAGTTAATTGCTCAAATAGCTTCTCTTAAAAAGAAATAAAATAGGAATTGAAAATACTCTACAGAATGTGTTTTTTTAATCAGCTTGACTTTGCTTTTGTATCGTGTACACAGAAACGCACAAAAAGCTTGCCTACAGTTTCTGCATGCATTGCAGGGATTTCCTGGGAGATAACTTGTCTTTCTTCTTCAGAAGGGTTCAGGTTTAGCAGGATGTAAAAACAAGCCTTAAAATTCTTAATCAGACCCTTCACTCCCATCATGCATTATAGAAATGCCTAAACACCACAAGAAAGGGTCTTTTCCCAGTGTTTTTAAGTGCTCCTGGGAGAAGAAAAAACATTTTTCATTAGAAGGTCCATTTGCCTGCTCTTTCAGGCAGAAGATCCTCAAATTACTCTGTTGGACTTCCATCACAAACCAGGGCCCGACTTTTTCACACTGATGAGCCAGCTTGCCATTCTGGCAGCTGAGCATGAAACCTGGGCACATTGTGCCCAGGTGTGAAGCCTGCCCAGCAGCTGCCCAGTAAGGGGGTGTGTGCACCAAATTCACAATTTCCTGCCATGAGGCCACGTGTCCCAAGGTTTTGTTGCTCATGGGCGAACAGTAGCACTCTGAATGCATCAAGTCACACTGATGCTGATGAGAGATTGGCATTGACTCTGGTGCCTGCTCTTTCCAGATCTTTATGAACACAGGGCAGCTAGTCAGATTTCAGTTCAAGGACTTTGATTTCTATCTTCCTCTTACCACAGACATGTCCCTGCAGGCTCAAAATAAAAAAAAAAATTCTCCCCAACTAATGTTTTTTTCTGCAATCTTTCCCTTCTGTCATTGCCCCAACACTTGTACTCCCAGTGTAACAGGAAAGACAGCACCACACACATTTACGGGGAAGCACAGGGCATTGGTGAGTGGCATGAAAAACAGCCAGCACAGCACCATCCTTGCTACACCATGTGTCCTGCTGTCATCTCTGCTGAGGGGAGATGAAGTGCAAGAACAAAACTGATTTTTGTGGTCACTCCTCCAGTTTAGGAGGAAGGAGTAAGTGAGGAATGGACATGACTGTGGATGGGGATGATGAGCTGAAGTCCTCTTTGCCAGCTGTGCATGCTGAGAGAACTATGTGGGTGAAACAGGCTGATAGTCATTGACACAGCCAAGGAGCAGGTGTCAGCCTTTGTTGCTCCCCAGCTGCACCCTGGCTGTGTGGGTTTTTTGGGTTAGACGTGGGTGTTTGCTCTGTCTCTGTTCTTTCAGAGAAAGCACACCTAGCTGCACAGACAGGGAGAGAGCCATGAGGAACCATCAGGCCCCTCTGTCTGATCAGCATGGTGAACAAGACAGGGTGTACATCAGAAGATACTTTGTACTGCACTGCAGATGTGGACAGTGTTCTCAGAGGCTGAGAAACTCTCAGTGGTTTTAAGGAAAGTTGAACCAGTCTCAAACACTCTGCAACCAGCAAAAGGTTTTTTATAGACTTTAGTGGGTGATGACACAGTTTCACAGGTGCCTCTGTGGACCAGACAGGGTGAAAGTAAGAAACACTTGAGATTTATACATATTGAGACAACAAAGAGATGGGCAAAACACAGATACAGGAAAGCATAAGAAAAAGCAAATTAATGCATTTCTACTCTAATCCTCTAGGAGAAAATAACTCCACAAGATCAGCTGAACAGACACTTGACACGTCCACCACCAGATTATAAAGACCAAAGAAGGAACGTGGTCAACATGCAACAAGCAAACCAATATCCCGGTAAGTGCCCATGGGCTCAGTGAAACTGTTTCCTTCCTTCCTTCCAACTGGAAGACAATCCAGAAGAGCCATGCATATACAGATGACCAGGGCATGATTTTCTGGATATCCACTTACATCACCACAGAGGCAGTGGTGGGTGGTGGCTGTTGCTCTCCTGTGCTACTTACCTTACTGTCTTGCACCACTGAGAAGTGCTGATGTGTGATCTGGTGGTTCATCCAAGCTGATACTGCCTCTCTCAGACATGGGGAGGAAGGGGTTGGTACCCCTCCCATTAGCACTGTCTGGGGCAGAGGTGCACTGAAATACTTGATGCAGAGGTGTCCTCTTGACTATGCAACCTCACTCCATCCAGATGCTTCTCTCGTGTATGTGGTACATTTTGCTTCAGAGACTGAGACGAGAACCATCCCTCCCTTTGAATGGCAGTTCTTGTACAGTGTGAGAACCCTCATACTGATTTTTAAGTACTTCACACGGCACCATCATGGATGGTACTTTTGGTCTCTTTAATATGCCATGGTCATGGCCTTACTGCTGGTCTAGTTTCGGAAGTGCAGGCCTGCCTGTTTGACTTTTCATGCCGTTCACCTTGCTGGTTGGCTGGAGGCCACTCAAGAGAACAAAGGAAAAAATGCTGAGGAGAGAGAGGAGGTGGGAGAAATGCAGCAGATGGGATCAAAGGATGTTCTTTATACTGCAAAGTGCCTTTGCATGTAAGTATAAAAAGGATCCTTTGCCTTCTAGTATCATTTTGTATACAACACACTGAAGAAAAAAAAGATGGTTTGGTGTTTTGTTTTTCCATAACTGTTGGCTCTGCAGATTCAGCCAGTGATCTGAGTCTTTCCTTCCTACCTGTCCTTTCTAGCAAAACTTTTTCATCTTCTATTACGATTTTAATGAGCTCTGAAGTGAAGCTGTTTCACATGGCACCCCTCTACCCAACCTGCTGACCATGGGACCACCAGCACAGCTCTGTGGGGAAGGGCCAGGCTGGGCTGCTCAGGCAACATTCAAGCACTCCTTTGCTTTGCTTCCAAGTTCTAGCAGTGATAAGCTTGCTGCAGGCTGGAAACTGCTGCTGGAAACTGCCTCTTTCTAATGGACCTGAGTGTTTATGATCTCCAGTAAATTTCCACAAGCATCCCTGATGCCAGTGTAATAGCCGATGATGAGGGCAATGCTACAGGGCAGACAGCACCCTGCTTGCTGGCTAACTCCTGTGCTCCCAAAACAAATGCTTTGGCAACCCTGGCAGTTTGCTGGGGAATCTTGTGATTTGGTGTGTTGTTTAAAGGCTCATTCCTGGAATCAAATGATTAACTGAGACTCTTGGCTTTTACTTAAAAACATTCCTTTTCCAGCCTGAGAGAGAAAATGGAAGTGACTGCAGCCACATCTGTAAAGGCTCCAAAATGAGTAGATCACCATTGTTATGTGGTGGCTCTTGTTGTTGTTAATCTGATGGACTCTTTGTCAGTCTTGTGGTATTTGGAGTCCCATCTGCTGTGTTTGAAGCATGTGGGACTGGCAGCACTTGTCCATTCAAATCTCAAGTCCCTGCTGAGTGAACCCTGGGAGGACAGCAGCTTTTTAGGTGAGCCTCAGAGAAAGGGCTGTTCTAGGAATTTCCAACAAAGCTACCAGATGGAGTGATTAGGAAACTCTTGCATAAGGGAGTAACAGCAGGGAATCTGTTCCCTTTTTCTGGGAATAGCTCTGCTCAGGTCAGGGAAGAAGAGACAAAAAGCTAAATAAAATAACACCAGGGCTTGAAGAAACTTGATTAAGCATTTTATTCCTCTATGCTTTTCCTCACAGTGCCATGTCATGGCAAGAAGCAGGTGAATCAGGTAGGGAAGACTTTTCTCTGAATCACTGTAGCCTGGAGTGCCCAGCTGCTGTACACTATGCTTCTGGGTAAGGCATTTCTTCCCGTCTGGAAGAAATCAGAACAGAAAATACTTGTGTTAAAAATAAAATCATAAAAATAGCAATACAAAGAAAGAGGAAGCTTCGTCTTTTGTACAAGTACAACCCATGTCCCATCCACTTATATTTTTCAGAGTGTGGCATTTGCAGGAGCACTGAGGTCTGTTCAACAGCTGGCAGGGTCACCCCAGGAGGGGCTTCATCCCAATGACAAGTAAAGCAGCTCCTCAAACTTGTAGTTCAGCTGGAGGGAGGAAACCATCTCTCTCCAGCTTGGTGTTCCTGGTCTTTTGAAATGCCACTGAATTCTGTACCATTCCTCCTCTTTGATAGCAGCATAAAGGAGCAAAGAATCAGGGGCCCCATCCCTATCACCCCTGCAAAAAGACTGTAAAATCACAGAAAGGTTTGCGTTGGAAGGAACCTTAACAATCATCCAATTCCAATCCCCTCTTGCCCTGGGCAGGGACACCTTCCACTAGACCAGCTTGCTCAAAACCCCATCCAACCTGGTCTTGGACACTTCCAGGGATGGGGCATCCACAACTTCTCCAGGCATCCTGTTCCAGTGCCTTACCACCTCTGAGTAAAGAATTTCTTCCTTATATCCAATCTAAGCCTACCCACTACCAATTTAAAGACATTTCCCCTTGTCCTATCACTGTATATCCTTGTAAAAAGTCCCTCATCAGCTGTCTTGTAACCCCCTTCAGGTACTGGAAGGTGCTAGGTCACCCCAGAACCTTCTCTTCTCCAGGCTTAACAAACCCAACTCTCTCAGCCTGTCTTCACAGGAAATGTTACAGTAGTTCCAAAAACGCACAACCCATCAGCAAAGCCAAAAATAGGGCTAATTGTGTGGTTGCCTGCTGAGCACTGTGAGAATTTGATTGTCCCTGTGGAGCTAAAGTCAGGTGGACTCCCATAGCATCTCCTGTACCAGGACCTGACCAGTTTGGGGACTGAATTTAGGTGCTTAAGTTAGGACAACATAGTTCTTAAGGCAATTATATTCTCTACAATTGTCTCCTGCTTAGAGCCAGCTTGTGGAACAGGCTGCCTCCCAGGACAGGGGGGAAGCTTCTTAATTTATGTATCTATGTTTATATTAATTTGGAACAAACATTCTGGTTGTGGAGTCACTCTCAGTGTTAATAATGATTTGGGAAGAGTTAATTTTTAAGTCCTTAAGGAAAAAAAATGAATCCTTTGCATCCATTACTAAATGGAAATAGCATATGTATAAAAATAATGCAGAAAAGGCAGAAATATATGATTTTTTTTTTCTTCAGTTCCACTCTGAGGGAGCTGAACATCATTATGGTGACATTTCAACAGGAACAGTATATTAAACAGCTGTTCCTAAACACAGACTTTTAAAATATGTATGCACATGATTTGTCTTCAAGAGTTTTAAAAGAGCTGGCTGAAAGGTTCTCCAAATTTTTAATGTTACTTCCTACTTAATCTTGAAACTCCAGACTGCTAATGCCATGACAAAAATTAAAGAGTAAGTAGGTTATTGTAGCCCTAGTGACCTAATGAAGAACTCAGCAAAACTACTTGGGAAGCAGATACAGCCTGAATAATAAAGAATAAAGGAAGGGGATATAATTACTGTCAAACAACATGGACTGATATGAAAGAATCTTTTCAAATTTACATGGTATTTCTTGTTCAGATAATGTCCTATAAAGCATCTGACTTCTTACTGCCAATTTTTGTTAAGAAACAAGAGTGACACAAAATCAACACAGCTCAAAAGGTAATCGCTGACAGATCTCCAGATATCACTGTGAACAGGCTGTGTGATTGGAACTGAATGCACAAACACTGTCCGAGACAAGGCCGAACAAGAAAAACAGAGCTTACTTTACATCCATATTGGAGATGTGCAAAAGCTATTACTGTGACCAGCAGTGATGCACTGCTCTGAAATCAAACATCGAAAAGAGCTTCGAAGGACCAAGGGACTGGAAAACACGCCACTCACTGAGACTAAAGTATTTGGAGAATGCGGCAAGCATGACATAGTCTTGAAGCACCTGTGTGGTAGGAAGGAACTGATGATGAACCACCTGATAAAATTCATCACACAGACCAATATATAAGATTCGATGATAAAGTTAAAGTTAGTCGAATTGTCTGGTTTTGTTGTATGTATGAAGGATCAAACCAAGGTGGTGTCCCATGCCCAACAATTGTTAGTAGTTGGTATCTATGAAATAGAAAATCTACAGAATCGTATGTTCCTTTCTCTGGCAGAGGGTCAGGGAATTCCCGAAATGCAATGGTACCTTGGTAGCCAGCCCATTCAACAGCTTTTCTCATGCTTTGGGAGCCACCCAAAGTGATACGAGAATTTAGCTTGTACTGTGCCATGCGGCAAACATTTCCTCAGCTGACCCACACATTGTGTGAACAAACATCTTTCGTTAGCCTCGAACCTGACTTCTCAAAGCTGTGCTTCTCGCAGGGCTTGTACTGGAAGCAACAGTAGCAAAGGCAAGTAAGCTATGGAGCAGCTGATTGTGCAGAGAGCGTTCTCCACAGTGCCATCTACAGCAGCTGTGTTTGGAAAACGGTTGTCTTCAACCAGCCTCTCAGGGATTAATTCAGTCTTGCACTGCATAAGCAATCAGCCTACAGTGACATAATTGATTTACCATGGCCTCGAAATAGAGACTACGTAGCCGCAAATGTGCTACAGAAGTGAGCTTGTGTCCAGGTTTGGAGGCTGAAGGCCTCTCTTCTTGTGATTCGTTGGCGGGTGTCAGGTACAGGAAAATCCTCCAGTGGGTAGAATTAGCCATGAGTGGTACATTTGTGCCAACTCATAACTCATAGTTTTCTAATGCACAAAAGGTGAATTTCATGTGCTGCAAATGCCAGCATATCATGTGTGATTCCCTCAGCTTCTACAGGAGCAAATAGCCCAGCTGGAAAGGGAGTTTAGAAGGGCATCTGGGTGGGACTCCCCAGGTAGAACACTAAGTCATGTTCTTGTACCTACTCTGCTGCCACATGGGAGGACAGGCAGGTCACAGACTGGGCTGAACTGCTCTCCCAGCATATGGCTGCAAATGTGTGAGCTGCGGTCTCGGCTCCCACTGTCATCTGGGACAGGTATTCCCGGAAAGGATGGATACTGCTGCTGTAGGTAAAAAAGGAGCCTGATGATGGTGCCTGTAGCTCCCCATTGTCTCTAGAGGGAGCCAGGATGAGCCATGCCCTTTAAGGAAGTTCTTGATCTGTGATCACTTAAACAGGTTTTGTCCTGTCTAAGGTGACTAGAATTTCCGTAGAAAAAGGCAGAGAAGTCTTCTCTCCTGCCCAGTGGTTCAGTCTGTCCTTCCCAGCTCTAATATTTCTCTTACAATGAGTACTAGTTTTGGCTCATCTACTGTCCTCTGAAGGGATGGAAAAGCCACCAAGGGCTTCATATAGGCCAAACCACCCTTTGGATGACAGGCATCTATAAGGCCTTGAGCAAGTTCATGTAAGTCCTCTTAAGAGCATAGTATCTTCTTCAAGAAATTCTGCTAATAGAAAACTGGATTTTTGACCTGTTGGTATATGAATGACACAACTCATTCATGCACTCATGCTTGTTGTAACACTTTTATTTTCTCCTTTCCAGGTGGTTCGGCAGCTGTGAGCATGAACTCCAACAACATGTCCTTATCCAACCCAATTTCAACGCACAGCCTCATGCCCCAGAGCTCCAGTCTCATGTCCACCACCGCTGGAAGCCGAATGCCTTCTGTTCCTGCTGCTCGGAATATGGGCTGCTATGGGAACCTTCCCTGCAACCAACCAAGTGCATACAACGTGACTTCAGGAATGAATCAAATGCAGCCACACAGAAACCAAAATCAGGTTCTGCCCAGTCAGAATAACCCCATGGTGTCCCGACAGCAAACCATGACACAGGGAAACAATGTGACAGCTTTTGGGACGGGGTCAGTGGTCAACACTCAGCAAATAAGGCCAAGCTTGAACCATGGAGCAACAGGTATCCCTGCTCAACGGCCAGCCAATGTGATGATCACAGCTACTGCCACTGCCCAGAACTGGGCCCCACAAGAAGCTGCAGTGAAGCAGCAGGATGCACTGAAGCCTGCAGGGGTCCGTTTCCCCACTGGCACTCCATATCCTAACCAGTCTTTGCAACGCAATGTAGGCAACCAGCATTTTCCTCAGCGTGCACTGGCACCTCCTAACCAGTTAACAGCGGGAGTCCAAATGAGGCCCCCTCTAAACCCAATGCACCAGACTCTAAATGGACAATCTGCTGGCTCACTACGAGGGCTCAGCATAAGGCCTAACCAGCTAAGAGGACAGACGATGCCTACCTTGAATCAGCCAGGAACAAGTATGACACCGCCGTCATCTCTGCCATCAACCAGTTTCACATCTACCAACCAAAACTCTAGGGGTTACCAAGGAGGTGATCATAGTAATGACCTAGCATTTGACTTTCTAAACCAGCAAGGTGACAGTATAGGACCTGCGCTCAACAGTGACTCGGACTTCATAGATTCTTTACTGAAAACAGAACCTGGTAATGATGACTGGATGAAAGACATCAACCTCGACGAAATTCTAGGGAACCACTCATAAGTGACAGTACCGAGAGGGAATCAGATGAAGAGGCAGCAAGGACATTAGCTTTCTCTTTAGATGCCAACAACCTGCTTTATTAATTTACACTCCAGTAACTGGGCTGTTCTTTAAAATACCACATAGGGCAACTGCCTTCTTTGAAGAGTTGCTCTAGGAACAAAATCGAAGTCACCCCAGATGAAGTGATAGCATAAGTGATATTCCTGCCTGTCACAAAGGAGTGAGAATGCATGAGGGGTCTGTTCCCCACACCAGGGCCCAGCGCATTGCAGACTCATCAGTTCTTCTCACAGGGACTGTGGGGAAAAACATGTTTAGCTTCCCACACATGGAAGCACCAGACAGTGGTATGGGTTGTGGAACAACATTTCTCTGAGTGCAAGTAAGAGCCTAAGTGGTCCAGAGTTCTTCAGTCATCATGTTCACAGCCCTTAGCTTCCTTGGGACTGCAGCCCTGACAGCATCAAGCCCTGTGTAAATCTCATGGCATTACAAAAACTGTTTACTTCTGCTCCGTACAAACTCACATTTGCTTTCTCAATGATTTTATTATAAACCCTCTATCTTTTGTAGCACACAACAGGGTAAGTGGTCTTATCCAAGAGAAGAAGGAAACAGATCATCCAACACGTTACTCAGTGTGCTCTAGCATTTGCATTCTCCCTTTCATCAGTGCTTGCAGTGACTATCAGAGGATGCTACTGTCCTGCCAGTAACACAATCATTTTGGGCATTGAGGGAAATACGAGATGAACTATTACCAAAGCTCAGGATCCTCACTTTGCTACCTTGCCCTACCCCAGGGACTCCAGTGACTTAATGGAGAACTTGAGTGAGAAGGGTGCTTACGATATGACCCTCACTGACTACTTTCCCAGTCCAGCTTAGAGGAGGGCAAATGCTCAGCTAAGCCACTGTGCTCATTTTCATCTTAACCCATAGTGAGTGTCAGTTAGTTCAGCCCAGTCCTCTTCTATCAAGCAGGTTTACCCCAGAAGAAATGCCATCATTTTTGTCTGGGGAGAGGCTGTCATTTTGATTGCACTGCATTTTGGCTCCATCCTGTTTTTCCTTTGCTATACAGGGAGAGTTGAAAGAGTTCCAGTGATGGCCAAGGTCCCCACAGCCTCCACTGGGTGGAGTATGAGAGACTCTGCCCCTGAATCTAGCATGCATATCAATTATAGCTCACAGTAGGAGGCTCCTCTCAGCCACATCTGTGCTTGTAGATGAAACAGTTCGGGGGAATATTTTTGGGCACTGGACTAAATCATCTGTTCTGGGTTTGGTGATGGCCCAGCTAACAGTGCCCTGAGTAATTTCTGTGCATCGCTAGGAAGATATCCTGGGGCAAGGACCATTTCCATAGGCAGTTTGGAGCCACCTTGTCTTGAAGGCTAACAGAGCAGAGCAATAAGCATACAGGCAATTCCATACTTACCAAGGAACAGTCTCAACTGTGTTAGATTTTTTGCTATAGACTTGGTCAGTAAGGACATTAGAAGGATATGCTATGTCACTATAAAGCAGCTCCACAGTGATTCAGACAGGATTAATGGATGGGAACAGATCTTGCAATTCAAATGAAAATGCTGTTCTTTAAAATGATGTGGTGCGACGTGTTTCACAGCCTCCTCTGAATTAGCTAAAACTAGATGTGGCAAAGGAATACAATGCCTACGTTTGCATGCCTTGGTGCCAAGAGGCATTGCTCTGCCTGTGCAAGTGCTTTATTCATCCTTGTTAGTAGCAGTGGGATGAGGAGACTATTTGACAATAGCCTCTGCACTTATCTGACCTATTTCTTGAGAGAGGTTTTAATAAGGCTTTTCCAGTCAGCTCACCCTGTCATTTCAAATGGGCACAATTTTTCAAGATGTTTCAAGAAGCACCATCACACAAATGAGCACTAGCACCTCCAGGAAAGGTGTAACATGGGCATTTAGTTAGACATGCCAGTTGAGGCTGTTCATTCCCAGAAATGTTTGTCGTAAGAGGGACAAGAAAGCCTGCTGCAGAATCCCTTCTGCCATCCCAGCTAGTGATCCTTGCACACCCCTGCATTGTGTAACATGGTCACTCAGCTGCCCAGAAAGCTCCCTCTTCTCCCCAGTTTTGGCTGGGGAGTACGTGGTCCCTTTGATATATCAGTACAAATTTTTCCAAGTCCTTGAAGAGCTTTTCAGCTCAGGTCACTGGGGTCCCACCTAAGTTTGGAGAGATACAAATGCAATCTAACAAATGTGTCCCCTATAAGTCATGCAAAACTAGACTGAAATAGAAGCTACATGAGTTTGAAGCAGAAGGAAGATTGGCTCATCTGCCTCACACACAGGCACATACCCCATCTACAAGGGTGAACAGTGACTGCCAGCGCTCTGGTAGGAACAGACGACTGCGATGAATGCCACTAAGGCCGAGGCTGAGTTAGTATCACCATGAGCAATGGTGACTGAAGTCTGGTAACTTCAACTACCCTCACACACCATTGAAAAAGCCACCACTGGTTCCTGTATTAGGAGTAGACTGTTTTCCAGATCCTAAAATGATGTAAAAAAATTGTTCAGCTGAGGAGCTGATCCCAAGGGGTCAGGAGTTGGACTCAGTGATTCTTGTGGGTCTCTTCCAACTCAGGATAGTCTATGATTCTATGATACCATGTGGTGGTGGATTCAATGCTTAGTGTTTTCTTGTTGGCCTCAGCCTAGAGTGGAAAAGACACTGGGCTGTGAGTGCCATACCTGGGAGCAAAATTTCATCCTGTCTTAAGTAAATTCAAAAACGGTAGAGGCCATGTCCAGTTCTGTAAATATAAGCCTGATGCATTTGAAATGCAAGCTTGTAAAGACTTTTGCAACCAAAACTTGAATCCAGTATCATTTCTTCAGAACACTTGTATCTGAATGGAGCTAGTGTCTTTTTTCTCTTTCTTTGCAATGGCTAAGTGCACTACCCTTATAGTCTATTTTTCATCATTGACCGGGCACTCTTCACAGTATTGGGTTGTAAATATAAAGAATTATTTGTTTTGTAAACTTTTGTAAAAACAACAACAAAAAAGTAATAATATTTTGGTAGGAATAATAAAAATCATATTATTTGGGTTATATTTATACATATGTGAAATAAATATACTATCACAAAGTTGTATTTTATACAAAAAGTCAACGGTTACCTTTTGTATTCTATATACAAAGTTTTGTATGATACAATTGTTTATTTTTATCTGCAGACTTCAACTTTGGGTTCTGGGGGAGGGCAGAATGGGATCATGGTTAAATAGCTGGGTCTGACCCCAAGCTCACTGAAATCGATGGAGTCTTTCCATTGCCTTCACAGGGCTTTGAATCAAGCCTTTAAATAACCTTCAGATATGTTTGACATCTGAAGCTCTCTGGAAACCTCAATATGAAAACATTCCAGGTTTCAAATTTTTTCCCTGAAAAAGGCTTTTATTATTATTATTATTATTATTGTTATTGTTATTATTGTTATTGCAGCTGTTGGGATGCAGGTGGGACCTATGTAACTGTCATGTCCTTGTTGCATGTATGTCTGCTTTATATTTTCCCCATATTATAAACCAGTGTTTCTCTATACAGACTGAAAAGATGCTGTACAGAAATGTTTGTGTTTATGCATTTTTACATGTGGCTGTATATACCTCCTAGTACTATGCAGTGACACTTATTTGACTTCATTTATTTTTCACCTAAACATGAATAGTATGTTTTTCAGTAGCTATCAAAACTCTGCCAATAAATCAATCAAAATTATCCCAAGTGTCTCTTTTCTTAATGTGAATTTTATATTGAATGTCACCTGCTGGTTCATCTGAGTAAATTAAAATTATGGTGATATTTTAGGAGGGGGGATGAGAAAAATGTTCATGTGGCAGCTTCTAGGAGCTCAGCCTGCCTCTTCACAAGAGAGCTGTGATGTTTTCCTAGTGACTGAAGACATGGTTTCATTACCAGTAAGGGTTAACAAGTGATGGTTAACAAAAATAGTATTTTAGCTCCTGGTGAATGGGTTGATAGAGTCTTGCAGCACAGCAATTTGCTCTGAGATCCTGCAGCAGTTAAAGCCGAGAACTGTGAACTCCCAAGAGTTAGGCACCCCAAGAGGGCTGGCCAGGTCCCCAAGCCCATGCCCTGCCCTGGATCATGCCCTGAAGATATCTGCCCCTCTCCCCTCACTAGCAGACACCCCTAATGAGATGCCAGAAATCAGGCAATGCCCTTCTTCTCCTTTCCTCCTTGCCTGCATCGCATTACACTTCATTCTAGCCTAAAGAGATTCCAGCCTAAAGAGATTCCAGCGTGTACCAGATCACATCAGGTCCAGACTGTTTCACACAAATATTCATCCCTACCAGGCTATTTTTAGCAGGTCAGCGCTGAGGAAATGATGTCCTGTTCCTTGAGAGGCTTTCTGGGTTCCATCTCCAAGTGGGTGGCTCTTCCTACCCCACAAACTGAGCAGAAGGGGTGGTGGAAGGGGATATTTCAGCGGGACAAATGTCAGCACATCAATGCCTGTGCTCAAAGGCTGCCTTGTGCTATTTTCAGATAGAGAAAAAAAAAAAGGGCTCCCCACATCTTAACTGCTTCACTGCTTGTTGTCATGCTCAGGGACTGCCATCCAGTGCATCCACCCTTTTAGTCCCCCTCTGCTCACCTTTCCCCACGGGGTAAGCAGGGAGGCACCTCCCTTGGCTGCCCCTCACAACACCAGCTCTGCTGACTGCTGTCCTCATGGGTTTTTTGTAGTGTTGCTCCGTCCCTCCATTGTGTCTGACTCCCTCCCATGAATGGCTCCTCTGTCCTTCCCTGGCATCCAGTGCTTTCACTGGAGGGATGGGGGAGGATGCTGGCAGGTGCCCTATGACCCACTGCACCCACTGTACCCACGCTCCCAATCGTGGATGGACACGCTGAAGTGAGGAGGTGCCCAGGAGGTGCATGGCTCTCTCTTCAGCATCTCCAACACAGGCGGCAGATGGTGCTTTCCTCACACTCAAGGGAGGAAAATAAGGTACAGTCCCACTTATCTGAAGGTAAACCTGAAACAGGTCAAGAAACTCAAGCCCTAAAAGTGCCTCTTTGTCTATCGTAGCTTTAAAGGCAGAAGACAGGGCAGGTAGGATGTGGGAGCTTCAGGCAGGGCTGCTGCCCACACGAAGAACACGTCTGTATCAGCAAGCTGAAAAACAGCCTGGGACCCCTCCCTGTCCCTGAAGCATGCTTGCCTGTGCCACCAGGGTGTGAGGGTCCCTGGTAGTGCTTGAGTGCAATATCCGCCCTCCTACAGGTCTCACTATTAAGAGGCATTTCCACTGTGGATGCAGGACAAGAGAGACAGGACATTATAATAATATGGACACACATCACCCTGCGCCACATGGCTTCCATGCCAGAAAATGTCCCCAGGCCTGTATCCTCTGCCCAGGGAGATGTAGCAAGCGAGACCACATGGAGGGGGTGTGAGACAGGGGTGGTAGTGAGTATTTTCCCTGCCTGGCCAGAAGCAGCACAGCAGGAATTGTGCCAGACCCAGATGAGGGCTGACCTTTCCCACTGCATCTGAATCACTTGGTGGGAACCACTACTGGCTCAGAAGGGCAGACCAGCCAAGAGTGCTGCTCCCTCCTTCGGCAGCGTGGAGGTCTGGCAGCTGCAAGAACCAGGGAGAGGATTCCTCCTGCCACAATAAAAGCTTAGACCACAGGAAAACATTACTTCATCCTAATTTTTAAATTGGGCATTCTCGGTCATGCAGACCAGTTTGATAGACCCTCTTTACTAGGATTCCAAATCATAGCCCAAGTATCCTTTTAAATAAAATACAAAAACACAATAAAATTTTAAATAAAAATACAAAAAATCAATTTCACTGATTTCTTCTTCACAAAATTGTTACAAGCTAGCTCAACCAGAAGTTACTGTCATAATGGAGAAATTGCAGTGTAAAATCCTCATCCATATGCTCCAGAACAGGTCATGCAAACTGAAAAAAGCAGCCTGATTAGGACTTAGAAATCTAAGTTTTAAAAAAACAAACACAAACAACCAAACAAAAAAAACCAACCAACCAAACAAAAAACCAAAACCACACACATACACACACACACACACAAAAAAAAAAAGAAACCCAACCCAAAGTAGCAATTGCCATTCTGGTATTTTCATTACAAGGAGCTCCTTTAAAAGAGCCAGAGTTTAAATTATTGTTTTGCCTGTAATAATTCAGACTCCTGTGTGCTGAAGAGTGATTACCCAGGAAGTGATGGCCTTTTCAGGTGGACATGTGGATCTTTGTGTTGCTGGTGTGCTGTGTGCCTGGGTACCAAGGCTGGCTGAGCTGCTCCATCACCCTTGGGATGTGCAATGGCAAAGCCAACCTGTGCCTCCTGGAGCAGAACAGAAAAAGCCCTGCTTGGCTGCACTGGCATGTGCCTGGTGAGCAGCTCACTCTCCCCAGACATGTCATGCATTCCTGTGCACAGCTTCAGACAACAAAGATGCTCTATCTACATTTTTTGGAAGGCTGCCTGCCATGTTTTTACTCTGGCTGACTGGTCTGCCTTGTTTGAGAGGACACAGTTGCTCTGTTTTATCCTTCATGCCCAGGAACATCAGGAAAACCCTGTGGTGCTGTTAAGTGTTTGGGTAAAATGCTGGGTATAGGTGCATCCATGCAGCTCATGTTGAAGTTAACAGATCTGAAGGCAAAACCTATCCCTCAATATCAATTTGACATGAAAGGAAAGGTTCCTGGTCATTGTGAAGGTCAATAAACAGGACATAAGGGCAGAGTTTGCCCTTGATACCATGTTGGAGGGACATGGTAAAAATAAAACCAAGGAATGTATTCAAATTGCCTTTTGTGCTGACCTGGTCTCTAAGTACAACAGGGAAGTTTGACTCTAGAGGCCTAAAATTAATTTTTTTTTAAATTAAGTTAGTTCCTGAAGAACTCCAGGGTACCAACCACTGAGAAATATTTATTAGAAATTATTGTGCTATTGTTTGAGGATCTGATTTGGAAAGGTCCCTCTTGTAGATGTATCCTATAGGGTTAGTTCCATAAGTTGATTTCATGAACAAGTGGGCACACATGACAGTCAGGTTAATATATAATTCACATATCAATGAAATTTCCATCAGTGAAAGACATCTAACTTTCTCAAGTAAAAGCATATGTGGGGACTCTGCAATTTGGCTGCATCTCTTCAAATTTGTTTTAGAAGGAATTTGGTGAATTTTCTGAAATTGCAGTTTCTAAAAAGAGAAATGTGTCAGATACATAGGCCATATTATTTGATTCTTCAAACTTCACAGTGTCTTTAAAGTAAATATTGAAGAATGTCTAAAATATATGTGTTGGGCAAAACAACCCTTTGTGAATCTGCACAACTTTGCCAATGATGGTTTATTAATTTTTTGAGTTCTTTCCTCTCTTAAGGATTGTGCTTTTTTACCATGTTACTTGTCCTTCACCAAGACTTCTAATTGGCATAACGTTATTCATAGTACCTTTGCGAGTGACTTAACTGTACAGCAAATCAAGACCAGTGTAAAGAAACCCGTTGTACTCTCTCACGTAATTTCCTTAGTGTGAACATGTTAGCCTTGGTCTGTTAGATAACCAGGCTGACAGGATGTCTACGGCAGAGACAGGAACTCCATGTATGTTCCCAAAGGCTGATCAAAGCTGCAGGGCTATGTGGCGTCCCCATTCACACGTGAGCAGCAAGTTAACTGCATTAGTACAGCTCAAATCAGGATTTCATGCATAACACTCCCTTAAAGCCAACTTTTCCCTTCATTTAAGTAACAAATTCACTAATCAAAAGAGTTTCCCCATAGTTACATGGCATCTTTATGTTATTATGTGCCACACTGGTTTTGATTAATTCTGTGGATCTTGCTAGAGTAAAGCCATCGGATGATAATCTCATTCATTAACTTTCCCTCCCACCCCAAAAACTTAATCTAGTGTGTTTTACAATATAAACTGCTAGCTTCTGACATACGAATACCAACAGACCATCTGTTTATACTGGGGAGTTTAAAACATTCTCATAGAAAATGTCTGGAGTGCTTTAGAGGGTTACAAAGAGAAGCTTTCAACAGCTGACAAGATAGTGCCATTTAAAGAAGTAAATCATTAAAAAAAAGGGAATTAAAAAAAAAATCCTGAAGAACATTTCATTAGTTTCTCAGCATTGAATATAGCCTTTTTGTAAGTGACTCAAGTGCACAAAACCACACAAAACCTCAGAAATATTCTTTTGTTACATCTGTGTTTTTAACCCTCAGTAGTGGCCTATTTTGGCTTTCCCTTTGGGTTTTCCTTTTTAAAAAAATTTGAAATTGAGTCCTTTTTATACACTTCACTGTGCCTCCAAAGCCTCCTGCTATTAGATCGGTTTTAGCTTTCAGCAAGTGAGAGTGTGCAATAAAGAAAAATCTCCCAGTGGCCACCAACACTGCAACAGAGCATAGTTGTGCACTTGGATGGCAGATTAGCTCCAGAAATGCTACTTTTTATTAAACTATCTTTCATCGGAGAATTCTTTCACCAGGTTTTTACACATTTTGATAAAAGGTAAGATTTTCAAAAAGGAGCCCAAACCCTGGCTCCAATGCCCACTCTGATCAAAATGATGATGTCTGGCCACAGATTTCAACCCCATTACTGATTGCAGAATAGCAGCACCATGGTAATATGATGCAGCCCAGGCACAAATAACCAATGCAAATGAACAGAAGTCTAGATAATATATAGAAAAGAACTAAGGTTGTTTAGCCTGAAGGAGAGGAGATTTGAGTAGGGATAGGATAGTCTAGACAAAGATAAAGTCTTTGAATGGATAAATCATTGCTTTCAGGGGTAAAGATTAGGTATTTTCCACAATGATCTGTACAGGCCAAGAAATCACAGGTTCAGGTTAGATGCCAGGTAGAAGTTTTTAACAGGAAGGATAATATGAGGATGAGGAGGGTATGGATTCTGAAGGTCTTCAGGACCTGCTTAGGCAGCTGTCAGAAATTATAGTGGTATGGTTAGCTGTCTTCAGTCACTGGAATGGACTAAATATCTTCATGGGTCCCCATGAAAAAAGAAAGGGGAAAAACTGTTGAAAACAAATTAAAAGTTTTCGTGTTGAGGAAGAAAAGGAAAAAAAAATAGTTTTATGGGGCTTAAATCAATGAATACTCATGAAATTACAGGAATATCAACATCTCACAGCTCAATCCCCCATTCTGTAATGCAGCTACTCAAATTCCATTCTGCTTCCATACCATAAAAAGACTGGATGCTTAAGAGAGATGGTTTTGTCCCAGGTGCCACGTCTGCCCCTTCAGACGTTTTCCTGGGGAGTGAAGTTAAGGAAATCTATTTGAGCCGCCTTTCCGGAAAAAGAAGATTTTGATCCTCTGCTTGCACTTTTGTGTTGAAGTAACCAAAGCACACTGGCTAATCACTGGAATGATCAGAAGGTCCCAGAGATATCCGAATCCAGCTCGGAGCATGTCTAAGTTGATGTCTTTGTTCACTTCACAAAACTAAATAGGAGTACCTTGTGAGAGGATTAGATATCTGCAATTCAATCCAGATGATTGCTTTATTATGGAAAACCATCCCTCTCTATACCACCCAGAAAGCCATCACGGGATGAAGTACTGTGGGCTCCTGTTCCACCCTGGTTGAAGCTGTGGGCTTTCAAGGCAGAGTTAAAAGAAGACATACAGCTGCTACAGGAGACGGGCTTAACAGTGTGTGAATGCCATGTGCTTGTAAAGATATTTAAAGGATTAGCAGAGAATTAAATGTTTGTCTGTCTTTGTTGTTCAGCACAGCTTCAAAGCTGGAAGACGACAGATATTAAAGAAGATATTTCCCTTCTTTTAAATACCGGAAGGAGACTCCTAAAACAATAGCTGGAAAATGCAGGCATGACCTAACAGATTTATACACAATGATGCTGAACGATTCTTATTAGATGGGTGAAGAGCCTGCTATTCTGCAGTATAAAATGGTGACATAAAGTTAACAATTTAAAATACCAATGAACAATCCCTAGCATGGACAAAAACTCCAGCTCAGGATTCCTCTCTAGGAAACAGAAGGCAAGCATCCTGGCTAGTGGTTTCAATTCATCCTTCTGTGTTGGGCTGTGTGCTACCTGGTCAATAGCAGAGTGATGCTTCCCATGGCCTCTCCTCAGAGCAGTTCTCTTGGGCACCCAAGGGTGGTTACCAGTTCATCTGCTGCTGTTAAATCTGCCTTGTACCTAGAATCAGAGCTCTTAAGTTCCAAGAAACTTTCTCTGTAACCTTTTAGGAAAAAGCAAATCTGGGAGAGAGCTGCCCTCAGAGAGATTCTCAGGCCAGCACGTGCTTTCTGGGGGAAGGCTTTAGTTAAGGATTCAAGTAAATTCAGTGCCTTAGGTGGCAAGAGGGATGGGGAGAGTCTTTCTCAGAGACGTTATGACATTAAATTAGATTTTTACTGAACTGAGAAACTTGCAGCTCCAGGAATAGGGCTAAAGGGGTCATCCTGAGCAAACACAGCCTGACTTCCTATGCTGCCCATCACCTAACACAGCTGCATTACTTGTGACTTCATAGGCCCTACAGTGAAGAAACTAACTTTATTCATCTTCACTGTCACCATAGCATAAATTTTAAATGTATTCGGTTTTGTCTTAGGTTTAATGAGAGTGAGAATGTGCTCTATAGAATATTATCCAAGTATTTTTACGATGTGCACTGAGCTAACATATATTCAGGTTATTGAGCAATATATTCATAAAGCCAAAGGCTTTAAATCTTGTCCATGAAGAATGTTGTAGTAGAACAAGGACATTTCTTTCCTTTCCTTCTTTTCCTTTCTAAAAGAATCTCTTACTAGGGACACTGGTCCATCCTACATTAGGGTTATGTAAGTCTTGCCTTTACAATGGATTCTTGTAATCCGTCTATGAGAAGGATCAGACCTCCATTTTTTGAAGCAGGTATTCATACTCTGCAGAGGGAATGTCCTTGGGACAAAGAAGTATCTTTGCCTTGGAAATTCCACTCTGCTTTGGTTGAGACATTGAATCTTAAACCTCTGTTACTTCACTTCTCAGTTTCCTTAGGCTGGAAAGCATGTTGGCAATACTCCAGCATGACTGAAGCATTGAGGGAGCTGTGAGGCACATGCTGATGGTTCAAGCCAGGGCTCATTCTGAATTCCCGCTGACTTCAGGCACTGCCAATGCTGCAGAGCACCTCTGCTCTCTGCAGTTGTTTCTGTAGCAGAGTTGGCCAAAGTAAACGTTTCCCAGCCAAAGCATCAGCTTCCAAACTGTCTCTGCTCACGAATCACCTGAGCTTGTCTATCAGCACGCTGAGGATGGGCTGAACCTGTCGGCAGAGCAGCAGCAGATATTGCCCAGAGGCACTGATGAGCTGCCAGAGCAGTTGCAGATGGGACATGGTGGAAGACTGTGCTTCACATCATCATCCTGTCACACCACTCTGGAACCCCCATGATGGACTGAGAAGTGTCATCCCTGGGCAGGCAAAAAAAAAGAAAAAAGAACAGTGCCTTAAGCTCCTTTGTTCTCCCTCCACGATAGAGACAACATATCCAGCACTAAAACTCAATTCTCATCCTTCTCCTTCCTTGTCAGGGTCAAAATTCCCCAGCTAAGAAATGAGAGCTAGCATCTTCCTTCAGAAACTCACCACCAGCAACGTATGTCCCTCTCAATCTCCCAAACAAATTGCAGGGACATGAGGCCCTTGCCTTTCAGGGCAGGAAAGAGGATATGGTATTGTGCTCTTTCTCCTTATCTTTTGAGCCAAACACATGAGATAATAATCTTTTTCAAACATCCCAGACCCCAACCACACACACATGCACAGAGGAATGAGGGTATCAGGACCACCAAAGCGTCTGAGTTAGAGTACCGAAGGCTCAGAGATGACTCACTGTAGATGACAGTAAGGTAACTTATTACACTCATATAGATAATTAATGCTTAATTTTGGCCCTCACAAACTGCAGCTCATATCAGCACTATGCATTGCTATGCAGGGTAAAAGCAATTGACATCTAAATGCTGAACTATGATCAGGAATGGCAAAATTTGGTGTTGCTTGTGAAGCCTGAATTCAGCCACACTTACGTGCAGGCATTAAACTGATTTTTAATTATACAGTCCCCTTATGTTTTTTGTCCTGAACGTTCAGTGCATCCAGCACTGAGATGGGATGTTTGAGTGGGATCCCTTTAGATTATATCAGGAAATTTAAGAACCAAGCAATTCCTAACTTTTTGTACACATGGCATTCCATCCTAAATATTTCTTTCATGCATTAATTTGATGAATACAACATAGATTGCTGTATTCAACAATCAAACAAGTGGCAAGATGGACACAAATCAGCTGCTTCTTTCATGATCTAAAACCAACTTCAAGAGGAGGGAAGTGGTGTTCATGCCTAGAAGAATGGTAACAGTAATGGGTCCTTACAGCTCATGCAAAATTTTAGAGTCTGAGACCACTTGTAGAACATTGCACACTCCTGCAGTTGTGAACTTCCCTGAGTAGTCACTCACTACCACCTTCTTGGCAGAAGCACACACTTCCCTTTTAGCTGCCTAGTGCTCCTAGAAGCATTGCCCAGCATCCTCATACTGGGTATGTAATGGCCCTGGAATCAACAAGAAACAACTCCCTGGGTAGGTTCACATTGCTAAATAATAAGGCATCAGGGAGATGCTGGCCATGAAACCAAGTGGAGCAAATTGGCTTCTGCTCACACTGGACCCAGTTCCTTCTGGAGAGCTCTTGCCACATCCCTGCAAACATGCCTGATTCTCCTCTGGTCCCAATATGGCAATAAGTTGTCATTTTTATTTTGGAGGCTATTTCAAATCAGCATTTCTGCTGCAAAGGGAAACCCACTATGCAGATATTTGCATGGCAGGAAAGGACAGGAGCACTAGGCTGTTTGAGAAGGCACAGCTTGTTGACACTGTGCTAGAGGCTGCATAGAGTGCAGGAGCCCAACTTGATGCACGCCCATCCCATCCCACCATCTGACAGCCATTACCGGGGCCTGCTCCATCTCAAAGATTGTTCACCCAGGGGTAAATCTGAAAAAGCAATGTGAGTGTCTTGAAGGTAGCAGATTGAAGCAGTCTTGCCACCCCAGGTGGTAAGTGAACAATTAAGTAGTACAATTAATCAAGGCACCTTGTCCCTCTTATTTGGCATTATTAACAACTTTGTGATCTGTCCTTTCCAAATTATAGTTCCATCAGAAATTGCAGTAAGCTTCTTCCCTTATTGTATTCAGGGGCTTAGTGTGTCTTCAGTAGCTTCCTGAACATTCTCCACAGCTATGCACTGCAGACAGGTAACCTACACAGAGCAGACAATCAAACAGTCTCAAATACTTCATTCTTATTGCACTTACTGTTAAGCTTGCAATTCTCCAGCCCTTTCATCACTAGAGGTTAACACCCTGTTGCTTCTAAAAGAAAGTCAGACAACGGTATGAGCCTTCCATGTGGAAATTTGAGCCTTCGAGGTAAATAAAAGGGAAACAAAAAAAAAATTAATTTCTACCGTGTTTTATATTCCAGAAGCGTCCTTCTCATTTTAATGTTATCTCCAGATCTTACCATTAACATTTTATTGTGTTTTATTGAAACACTACCACAAAGTGCATCTTCCTTAACAGAAAAGGAAGCATAAATGAGATAAAATCAGTTATTCTTAACCATTTCCCTAATTGTAGCTACTAAATACACCAGCTGCATATTAAGATCTCACTTTGAGAAGTCTGTGTGCACATAGACAATACAAAGACAATGTAGACATAAAATTACCTGTATTTAAAATGACTGTTTGCTTGAAAATTGGTGTATAAATCAGGATTGTAAAATTCAGATCTGAGATCCAAGAGGTAGAGACTTATCCTGCGTATGAACACCTAACCTCCTCCCAGAGACTTCAAGTGCTGAGACTTCAGACATGCTCCTAATGACTGACAGTATCAAACCAGTTCTTTCCTTCCTGATCACCCTACAACTTCTGGAAATACATTTATTTCCAGCAGCAGTGGTTTAACAAGCACCAGAAATTTCAAATTTAACTCCTACAAATAATTCTTTCTTACTTCATGTTTGCCAGATTGGAGACCATTACACAGATGGCAAGGAGCTGCTGGAGTGTTGCAGTCCAAACCTGTAGACAGTCAGACAGCTGCTGTGATGTATTTAGTCTTTCAGGAGAAAAGATACTACACTACTTTATTTGAATTGACACAAAAAATTGATCTTTGTGTTTTGCAGCATGTAACAGAAGCCCTGCCCCTAGAGCCCAAGGCCTGTGGCCCTCCAAGTGCCTGCACCTTCACAGTCTGCTCAGCACTACAGTCCATACCTTGGATTGCGCTAGTACCTCACTTGGCTGTGAGCAAACACAGGCTGCAGGGCATTGCAATAAATCAGTATCTGCAGAGGCCATTGAGAATGAGGAGCATGAGGCGATGAAAAGCCGGGTGAATTGCCCGACTCCAGGCCATGGTCTGTACTCACTGAGCACACATCGGGATGGATCCTGACATACTCATTAACCTGTGTGATATGCAATGCCTGACTGCTGTGTGAGCAGCCATGAGCTGGTGGTGGAAGTGAGTGCTAGAAAGCACTACACAGAGTAGCAAGGAGAATAAATAGTCTGCCCATCAGAAGTGCTCAGAGGTAGCAAGCTATAGGATACAGGTTTAGGTCCAGGTTGAGTCCAGAACTCCGTGTCTGTAGCACCTTGCACCAATATATGCATGACTGCATAAAAAATAAAAAACAACTAAGTGACCAAAACAAGTCTTAGAGGACTATTGGTCATTAGCTTCTGCTTCTATCAGACATGGAGGGAGTGCAAGGCAAAAGCATTGTTGGGGTGCCATCATAGCCAGTAAAAAATCACATTATGGGTGAGCTAAGGTGACCACTCTGAACAGGTTAACCTCAAGTACAGCAACCTTGGAGACACAGCGACAATTTAAGTGTAGCTATAAGTCCCTCTCTTTGTTTTGACAAATTTCCAGCTTCAACAGCACAAGCATCATGCCTCAGCAGGACCAAATCTGTGCGTGCCCCCTTTGATCATCTTGTAACAGATGTTCTTGCAAGAACATCTTTGCAGTTCTAGCTCCAAATCACAGCCACAGCAAGTTGTTGTTCATCAATCTCTCTGCCTGTGCCAAAGCTCTCACTGTTTCTGACCTCATATTTTATCAGCTGATGGTGCTTGATCAAAGGAACACATGCCACCTCCCGTGTGATTTGATGATCGTACATCACAGTGGGATCTCACCAGTAACAATCCGCTCTTCCCAAGGCACTGAGAGTCTTTTATTGGCTGCCCACTGCCCTTAAGCTGTACATCAAGGAGACAAGAAAATATAACAAATCTTAGAACCATTTTAGTGAATCAAAGGGAGAGATGAAGGTGTCTCTGGTTGTGTGGTTTTCAGAACAATTATGGGACTGGGTCATGCTGCAAATTTGTTGGACTCACTGATGTGGACTACTAAGGAAGGCACAGTGTGTGAAACTGCCTTTGCCATAAACCATTTAATGTGCTGGCTATGAGGGCACAGGACTGTATGAGTATAGTGGGGAAAATATGGGAGATTCATAGAGCTCCAGCAAAGAGAGCTAGTTTTAGGATGGAATGATTTTAATGTTGGGGTAGGACCGAAGGGGACAGAGCGATCATTTTCAGAAGGGATTAGGCTCTCGCTCCCTTGTTATTTATAGGCCTTTAAACCCCGTGTTGGGTTGTGTGATGAGAAGAGGGGGAGAGAGGGGAGCTGTACCATGTCATGGCAGGTTATGACAAAGACTGCAGCAGGTGAGCAAGCTTTCTTAGAGAGGATCATTCAAGCACATGGTCCTGCTTTCACGGTCTAGCCTTTGACCACTGTAGAGCATGATTCCTCCTCTGCTCCAGGGACATTTAGTCAAGGAGTCACAGACAATGACCAAACATCCCCACAAGGCCCCCTATGAGATGTTATGCCAGGATGCCTGGCACGTGTGACTGTTCCCAGCTTTGGCGAGCCCTGTGCTCACAGTGTGAGACATGACAGACCTGTGTTTGGCTGTGCAGCAGCAAAGCTGAGGAGTTAGACCTGAGATGAGAACATCTGGATTTGTAATATTTGACAAATTCATATACCAGATGTACGGATACACATGCATACAGAGCTAGAAAGCCTCTAAGCTTACAGACACATAGTTTAAATATGATGGACACAAATACTATCTCACTTTCACACAGAAGGACTGAAGCAAAAGTCTTGCTTCCCTCACTTAATCACGTTTTACACGGTACATAAAATTACCCTCTTTGTGCTTATTTGCCACAACTTTGACAGCCTCTAAACACCTAAGAAAGCCTGGCTATGTATTTTACATTTTGCATGTGCTACAACCACATAAAATTTCAGAAAGTATTGGAGGATATCTGTTTGTCCTTTACTTGGAATTAATCTTTTACTCCCTTTATTCAAGGAAGTTCCTTGTCATTCTCTCTTTCAGGATAGCACCTCAGCTGTGTCAGCCACATGGCATTAAAGATGAACACAGATAATTTTATTATTTATCTGTGATGTTAATTTTATTTTTCCACTTCCTGTGTTGAAATCACAAAACGACAGAACATTCCCTCATTAAAAAATCCCAAATGATGATACTTGTAAGATAATGGTAAGGGATGTGGCAAGCTAAAGTAGGTTAACACACTGAACTACACTTATTTTGCGTCAGTTATAAAACAGTCTTGTGAATTTTCCTTAATTGGTTTTGGTTATGTCAGGCCTTTATTTAATTCTCCATCACTTCTAAGAGCCCTGAGGTAACGCACTTCACAGAGAGAATATTCTGACTTGAAAATGCAGTATTGTTGAGCAGAAAGACTCACTGAACAGACTGCTAGTTTCTTTCAGCAGCAGGAGAGATCCAGGAGGTGATTAGCTTTGTTCTCATTTACAAAGCACCAGTGGGAATTTCTAAAGGGTTTCACAAGCCCTGGGGATAAGGCCAAGAACAAAACAGGGCAGTGAAAAGCAAATAGAGCACTTCATCAATAAACTACTTAGAGATGCCACATCAATAGTAAATTAGGAATAAAGGAAGGTACTTTAATACTTTCACATAGGTTTATATATTGTTTTTATTCCTACTTGACTTTTTTTAAACAACAGCACCTCCATCAAATTAAGCTTAGCAGAGGGAATAGAGGTATTACCAACTCACCACCAGGCTATTTGATAAGACTTGAAAGGGAGACATGCACTGCTTTGTGCTAGTTCTACAGCGCTGACCTCTCCCAGGGGTTACTACCGCCAGGAACTCCATCCTCGGAAAGGCTGGGAAAAGAGCGCATCAGTGGGAAAAGGCTACCAGGAACTAACCGCCTGACTGCTTACCAAAGATCTAAAAGTATTGCTGTCACAGCTGCCTGCATGTCCCCGCAGAGGACACAATCGGCTCACCAGACATAGGTGTGGATGGTAAGCTAAACAAAATAGGCAGGCAGAGAGTATCTCATTAGTACCTTATTTTTAATTAATAAATGGTACTTCTAAAACGTTTATTGCCCCTAACTAGAGAGGGGTGGGGGAAATCAACAGTTAAAATAATTTTACAGCTGGTGCAAAATCAGTACAGGTCTATCAATGTTTTAATTGTAATGATGTTCAGGCATTTTGTTTGGATTGTAATGCTGCAATAAACCTCTAGGAATTAGCTTATTTTTCAAACAAGAATCTCACTTTTAACCTGCCTGAAAACAGGTTTTCTAGGCTGAAGCCTCCTCTCCCCCCTGAATCATTTGTCAATTTATTTACTTTTTGTTCAGACAAATAAATAAAACACACAAAAATTAACCCTGCTTCAACTTGTATTTTCAAGTTTAAACAAGCTTCAAAACCATCCTACATCAACCTTGTTCAACAGCAGCTGGTAGAGACTAAAGGAAAGAGCAATAGAGGCAATATCACAGCTGCATCATGCAGTCTCAGGCAGGGCTGCTGCAAACCCACTTCATCATCCTGCTCGTGTTCACGACCTTCTGCATGACTTAAACTGCTCTGGAGCCACGCTCTGATGACAGGAACAAAATGGGAAACAACAGAGAGAAATACATCAACTAATTTACTCCTTGGAGCATGAAATGGGATGATGTTTCTGTAACCATTTACAGCCACAGAATGTACAGATGTTTAGAAGATACACGGTTTATCCTGTTTTGAGGTGGTATTTAAAACAGGAAGATCCATTTGGACTGATGCTGCTGACATTGGATGGTTTTTACCAACAACCAGGCCTTAGTGGAAACCCACCTGTCTCCTAACAGGAATTAGGAGACTGAAACACTGTCCCCAGTGTTTCAGATTTTTTGCCTTGTGGAATTCTTGACAAAACAGCTGAGCATTTGAAACACATCTGCACGCTTGGTATGGGAGGCTTAAAGTGCAGTTCCTCAGTCTTTGTAAGCAATGCCAAGAGCTTTTCTCCTGCTCCTCGATTGCTCCAGGGAACTGAACGTACCACGGCTCTTCCTGCAGAACGTTTCATACCGAGCTGTGCCTGCAAAGCCTCCCGGGCACAGATCATCATGTATGCACTCGAGCTGGCAGTCAGGTAACTTCACGGAGGATCTGTGCCAGCACCCTGCACTCTCATGTCTTTTTGACCTGCCACATTCCACAGCTCCCACAGCATCCAGCTGAGGGATAAACTCAAAGAGGATTCTCGAGCAGATATGGGCAATTAAAAATTTCAGCAGCACAGCTGCTTTCGACTGTGGGTACACAACCCAGTACAAGAGAGGGTCCCAGCAGGGCATCCCGCAAGCAAACCTAACACAGGTGAGATGACTCCCCAGGGGTATCCTTGAGAGAAATCGTCTCCTTGCTCTTGGGAGCGACCACCGTGCTCCGGGGATGAAACCCGGGACCTGCCATCTTCCCTTGGTTCTCACGAGGACAAAAAGGGAAATCCTGGCCCATTCTGTGCTCAGCGGCACAGCGAACCGCAACCCCCGGCGGTGCCGGCACTTCGGGGCGGTGTCTCGGTGTGTCGGCCCCTCGCCCGCCAGCCTCCGCCCGCCCCGCCCGGCCCGCGCGGCACGCCGGGCCAGCATGGCCGCCTGCCGGCCGCGGGGCGCCGGGACTGCGCTGACACACAGCGCCCCGCTGCGGGGCGCCCCGCTCCCCGGCATGGAGGAAGAGCTCCAGCTGCGAGAGCCTCGGCGCCGGGCGGGCGCGGCGGCGCGGCCGCCCAGCCGGCGACTCCCTTGTCCAGGTAATGCCGCCGCAGAGCCGTCCCGCCCGCCCGCGGGCGCCGGGGCCCGCGCCGCCGCTGCCGCCAGCGCCGCGGCTCGGCCCTTGGGGACGCGCCGCCGGGCCTGGGGGAGAGGGAGGGGCCGGCGGGAAAGCAAATCGGGGGATGGGCTGGTGCCATTTTCTCCTCCGTAGGCCGGAGGCTCCGGCGTTTCCCCCGGGGGTTCGGGTCTCTCCCGGCGAGGTGGGCCTCGGGAGTGTCCCTGCGCTGGAGGTGGCGGTGGGGTGGCGGTGCAGGAAGGCAGGCGTGGGCACTGCTCGACTGCGGCACAGCCGGTTTCTCTTACAGGCCTTTAGTCAGAGCAGGAGTTGCCACCCGCACCAGGCTCTCGGTAAATCCCTGCATAGCCAAGGCGTTGCTCCTGCCCTGGGTACCTGAGGCGAAGGGATTTGGGAGATCGGCAGCATAGGTGGGCGCTGCTGGAAGGGCAGGTACGGCACCCGGTTGGTAGCTGCCATCCCGCACTCTGCCTTGCCCATGCCAGCCCTTGTCCTCTGCTTCTTCAGGAACAAATTTCCTGTGGTTTATTGAGCGTTTGTGGTTTTACCCTTATGGCTTTTTCTGAGAGCTTGATTTTGTGGTCTCAGTGGCTTTTAATGCCATGTGTGTAATTTTCAAAGTCTTTAAGCCACAGAAGCCAAAAGGAAACTTTCGTGTTCCTCCCATCCTCTGTAGGCTGTCGGTGAAATTTGAATTTTGTGACTTGAAATTGCATCTTGCTTGGGCCATGTGTTTGATGGAGGAGGGAGCAGTAGGGAGGACACTGACAGATTGGCATGGATTGTGGCATGAGAGGCCCTGGATGTTGTGGTAGAGCAGGGATGCTGGGATGGCTGCTAAAGGTTGTTCTATCGCATTCTGGCTGTTCTTACCATGCCCAAGTTGTAGGATTACATGGTAACTCCGGCTGAAGTGTCTCAGCATCCCTCAGTCCAGCTTCCTGCTCACAGCAGGGACAGCTCTAAGATCAGATCAGGCTGGTTTTGGCTTTTACCCGGTCTGGTCTTGAAAACCTACAAAGATGAAGTGCACAGAACCTCTCTGGGCAGCCCATCGGCATCTCCTGCATACCTTCCACATAGGCACTGGGGCTGCTCCAGGCTCCCACAACTTCTCCTCACAGGCAGGTTGCTCTAGCCCTGCTATCCCAGTGTTGCTTCTCTGAACTCCCTCCAGCTCATCAATGTCTTTCCTGTGCTGGGGGGCTAAGACCTGGATGCAGTGTTCCAGAAGCACTGTAATGAGATCCTTCCCCAGATCTCCTGGCTCTGCCTTTGTTCCTACAGCCCATGGTGCTGGTGGCCACTTTGCTGCCAGCATCTCCGTACTTCCATGCTTGGCTTTTACCCAGCTGCTCCTCAGACAGGGAGTGCCAAGCTTGCACTTGGATTCCTTCGTCCTTGAGTCCTTTATGAATCCTCATCCTTATTTCGCCCTTCATCAAGTTCTTCTGTTCCCTGCTCTCTGTATTGGTTTCTTTCTGCAGTTTACCAGTGCCCTGCCAGATGCCTACAGGCCTCGTTCTCCCTTACCTGACTGACCCAATATATTCTTCTTTTTTCCTCTGCATCAGCTCAGGCAACTTGGAGCCATGTGGAGGTCAGTCACTGTAAGAGGCCTGTGGACACTAGAGAGAGCTTAACTCAGAAGAGCCAGTGGCTACAAGGAAGCTCCTGTTCAGCCTCTCAGCAGCATACCCTGCACAGATGGAACTGTTGGGAAATTGAGATGATAAATCTGTTTCTGTTGAGCGCGCACAAGGCTGTGCCCTCCAAGCTCTGAAAAGGCCCAGACTTTAACAGATTTCTTGGGATATAAAAAAAGCTTACTCAAAAGCTTTCAGAATTTCAAGTCTCTGCTCGAACATCTAGAACCCATAGAAGAAAGCTGGTCAATTTTTTTTTATGTATTCTAAACAAATTCTATTTTTTTCTAGCCAGGTGTTTGAAATAGATGAATGTTTTTCATCTGTAATTATTAATAAAAAACTCTCATCTCGAGTTGGCGTATGCTGTGAAACTTTTTAGTTGAAAGATTAGGGCAAATTTTGTTGAAGATTAGGGCAAAATTATAAAAACGTAAAATAAGGTTCTTATAATGAGAGATGCCTGGTGACCTTCAGAATGTTTATTATCAGATTCCTGTGCAAATCTAGTGATGCTTATGCACAAATAAATAATTTTATGTGAATTGGACAGTAGATCGATTTTCATCTTTTTTTCTCATTAAAGCCGTACTGCAATCTGATTTTATGCATCAGAACAATTCCTCTGAAGCTAATGGGACTATTTGTATGCACTGAAATATAGTTATTTTCATACTGTGTTTGTGATCTAATAGCTTGACCAACTTCAAATTGTAACCTGTGACTGGGACATATTTTCACCAAGTGATTTTGTTTAAAAAGAAGAAGTTAGCCTTGGGGATGATGTGAGGAACAAAGTGAATCATGAGGATGCTGTCATCAGTTTTTATAATCCATTTTTATTTAAAAGGAACAAAACCCAAGAAATGAGTAGAAGGTCACTCATCCCAGAAATCACAGTTACCCAGCCACGTGAAACCTCACTGAGTTGTAGTTACTGAATTGTTTTATGCAAGATTTAGAAGACTTGGAAGGGTGCTAGTATGAAATACATACAGCAGTGCATTCCTTAGATTCTCTCAGCTCCATCTTGGAAGTTAAGTGTTATATTTCTAGAGATATTTAAGATGGGACTCCTTGAGAAGACATGCTTGATAGAGTTTACTTATACTTAAGGTTGCTCACATTTGAATAAGTGCCTTAAAGAACATATATAGGTTTATTTGTCTTTTAATAATGCACATAAGATACGGCAGTAATGGCACTCGACCGTGAAAGTTGCTTTGATATTTTAATAGACCCTAGTAATGTGCAATACCTGTGGGCCTTGAGGAAGATATGAGAATAACTAAACAAGTGTTATCTACTTTCTCTCCCAACTGGAAAATGTTTGAAAAACTTACAGTATAGCACAGGGTAAAAAATCCGCAGCTCTGTGTGAAAATACAAGTTAGTTTCAGATGAGCAGGTCACAGCTAATTAACTCAGCTGCCCTCATAGTTGTGCTGAAACAGCCATTCTGCTTTTCAAGTCTCAGCTGTCTCACCCAGTGCTAGGTTTGGGTGGCACAGCACTGAGTTCTGCAGCTCTCTGTGGTTTCCAAAGGTCAGTATTTAGGATGGACTTTCCTCTTACATCCTGTTCTCATGGAAGACGCATGACCATGAGCCAACTACTTAAAAAGAGCTGTGGTGGTATTTAACCAGCAGCTTGAAAGAAGCGTTTGTGTGTATCTGCAGTTGTCAGTCCAGGAACAACCCATGAGACAGAAGAAGGAGTGAGGTGAAACACTGATTCTAATGTTGGATGAGCTACAGTACAGTTATGTCCAGAAGAGTAAGCTTTACTCAGTGTTATGGGCTGCTTTTATATCTCTAAAATGGCCTGAGGATCCTGGGTGAGTGAGTAATAAACGCATTTCAGCTGTGCTAGTTATTCAGACTTCTTCCGAGACCACTCTTAAGATGACTTTGTGGGTGGATTTTTAGTATTGTTCTCTTTTTCAAATTTCAAGTTGCATATGGACCCTTTGACCTTTGGAATTCAAAGGAACAGCCAACAGAATTCTATCATAATCTTTTCCTTTTGTGAAAGGAAAGTCAGATAGAGCCATGTATGACTTTAGCAGAACATATGACTGTAGGAAAGAAGTGATGTCAAACTTCAGATATTTACTTTTCATTAAAAGTGATTAGGCATTTTGTCCATGTAGTCTGTGTGCTTATGTACTGTAGTTTCTGATTTAACATAGTTCTCTTTATATTCCTCAGAAATGTTATCTGAAAAAGCATATTACAGTCCAATAAGATACCTGAGATGCTTTCTGTTAGATCTGCTGAAGGTAAATTTATATTGCCTGTGCAAAAGTGTGGAGGTGATTGTACTGTAAAGAAACTGCTATAGGAGATGTCAGTGATATTTCTACCTTGGTATAAAATGAGAAAAAGAGGTAAGGCAGTGGGCAGATGTTTACCATCAGCATGACTGTAGCAGTGTTTGATGTTATCGTTGTCTTGGTTGCTCGTTACCACTTCTGTGCTGGTGGTTATCATCCAGAGAGGTCTGCAGACATCATGGATCCTATACATTGCACTTTTACTGAAGCATATGAGAACAATCATGCTCCTTGTCTTTATCTTTTCAGGAATAACTCTGAAAACATAAACTCTGTGTAAATCAGTGCAGCAAGGTCTGTTGAGGCAATAACTCCATGAGGTATAAACTCCCCCTTGTCTCAAATAAGGCCCTGTCAATACCTGGTCTGATTTAGGGCTATGTTGAAGGAATTCTTTCCCCACGGGTCAGAGTGATGCTGGAAGGAGTTGAGTCTGTGAGCTGTTGGCTAAGGAGGGCTTTTGCTGTAGCACCACATTGCTACCAGATGTATGAGCTTTGCTGATTGAGTTGTTTTGTGATGAGTCATTGAAGTTAGAGTTTGAAAGGGAAGATTTTTGCCAGTTCTGGTGTTTGGTGAAATGTGAGTAGCTATCGTTTTCCTTGTGGGCTTTGAGAACATTGCTTGCATTTGATTTCTTGTATGTGTGAAGCAGGATTTCTCAAGAGTTGTTACCAGTAAAGACAAGTGCGTTGCTGGCTGAGCGTTGATAATAAACTGGTTTTTGCATCTAAGAAACTTAACACTATGCCTAGAACTAATTAGCGACTCCAAATGGGCTGATTGTCATTGATTTTAATATGTAAGTGATAATTTATAACAGTTGCAACTGAAGCCCATTCTGAGGTAGGTTTTGGGGGTTTTTTGTGTACTGTATGTTGTGAAGCTAACTAGTAGTTTTGCCTGCATATAGATTTGCAGAGCAAGAAGAATCTTTTTAGAGTCTCAGGATTTGGGGCAGAAAATGATGAAAATAACATTCAGTAAGAAAGAGTTTAGAGCTTTTAATTTACGCAGTGTGCTTATGAAGAGAAACCATTACCTCTGAAGAATTGGGGAACTATTTTAAGTAGCAGTCTTTGCCATGCAAGTTTCTGTTCCTTCATTCAGCGGAAACTATTCCTACTTGTTTCAGAGTGCAAGACCTTCAGTCTTAAACATTTTCCTCTGTTAGACACATGCACGTCTCTTTGTCCCAGCCCTGACTGTTCTATAAAACGTATTTTATTTATGACAAAAATGTTTGGTTTTAAGTATATTTTTCATTTGAGAATATAAAATAAAACTGACACTCACCTGTTCATTGTTGTAATTAATGTTACATTGCTGTTTGAAGGCTACGTGGGAATTTGCGGTGCCATGGTTTTAGCTCCTGTACAGATGGTGATGATTTCTGTGCTGAACAGACAGGGACCAACTATTTAAATGTGCGTAAGCCAGGACTACTCTATTTTTAATAATGCCTGGTGAATAATTTTACTAAGCTCTTGGATGTGCAGTCGAGTGCTGAGACTCCTTGCTGAGACTGGACGAAGAGCGAGAAAGTCTAAGGATGAGATGAAAAACTGCGGTGGAGACATGAGGCAAGATCTGGCAGCTGGTGAGGAGTAAAGTTAGGCTCAGAACACGACTCTCTTGGGTCCCAGCAAGCACTGCCTTTTCTGAAGAGAGATGCTAATGCTATGTTGACTAACAGTCTATTTGCTAGACAGTTCTGAGTTGTACACATAGTAGTTCCTTAACTACAGGCTATTTATGACAGAGGCGCAGTTACAGAACCTGAATTTTAAGATTGAGGATGACCTGACAATGTCAGATTACACAGCTCCTATCTGGTGCAAGATTGTACTCCTGCTATGACTTCAGTTATAGGTTAACACCTGTCTCAAACATATTTTGTCACCTATTTCAGATATTTTATCGTCTCCCTTCCTTTGCTAATTCTTTTATACCTCACGTACAAAGGCAATAACTGCATTTGGAAAGGTCATAATACCTCTTGAATGGCTTAGCAAATCAATAGTCCACATCTTCTTTTTCATTAATCTTTTCCTGATGACCTGCTTTACTGTTACTGGTTTTTCAGTGTTGAGGGTATCAGCCAGTGTAAAAAGAGACCTGATCCATACACCAGAGGGCTTATGTTGACTCAGGAGTTGGACTCTGTGATCCTTGTGGGTCCCTTCCAACTCAGAATTTTCTATTTTACCAGAAGGCTTATTCAAGGAAAACAAAAAAACAAGCATTCATTAGAAATGTATCAGAAACAGAGGTCACTTTGATATATAGGTGTTACATACAAGTGTATTTGTAATACAGCACATGAAAAAGTCTTTTTATTTGTCCATGGGAAGCCCATTCCACCATGAGGAAGAGGGTGACAGGAAGGGAATGAGGTGCTTAGTTTGTAGAGGTGTCTGGGATGACCCAGGGAAGGGAGAGAACAGGAGAGACACTGTCACAGTAGTTACCCCATCTTCATTTTTAACTGAAAAAACATCTGGCTTTTTTATTGCCCTAGTAACTGGAAGCTAATTGAGGAAAAAAAATCTGTGAAAGACAACAACAAAAAAAATCAGTGGAACTTTTCAAGTATTTGCTTTTCCCTTTCCTACCATCTGTAGTTACTTTTGCCAGAGAATGTTCTCAGTAATTTTCCAGTGATTTCAAGGTAGTTCTTTTCTTTGTTTCTCTCTTGATTCTCTATTCCATGGATTCTTTTCCATTGCTTTCTAAATCCTGATATATTTGATGAGGAGAAAAGTGTTAGCAGTTTTTGAGTACATAATCCCTTCAAGGTGATGTTTTAGTAATTTAGTTAGCTCTGTACAAATGCTTCCACTTTACGGATCTGGCCTCTGTAGTCTTCTGGCCATTGCTTCAGAATGGTTAATGCTAGGTCACCCAGTGATTCAAATTTGATCTGGGTCAGGTGTGGGGATGTGATCATATTTCTGCTAACTATTTAGAAAAACACGAGCTTATGGATTTTTTTTCCTTTGTTCTGGGAAGACTGGCAACACCTGTTTAGAATAAAACAACGTGTTTATCTGGATTTATTTACTGTGATATAGGGACTACATGCCCATACAAAGTGTTACACTCAAAACCTTGTTAAAGGGCAAAAAGGCAGCATGTCTTTACATAGCAAAGAATTTATTCTTAGTGTAACTGAATTTTTGCAAGTCTAACCACTATTAGTCCAGGTGCAATTATTACAGGAAGAGAATTATGATGCTGTTAAAATGTCATACATTCAGTTCTTGGTTTCTACCTCTCTTCTTGGTGCGATGTTCATCCCTCTCTTACTCCTCTCAGCTCCAAGGTTGCTGATTTTATTCTGGTGGTGGTGGGTGTTACAGCAAGTTGTCAACATCTGGAGTCCTTTGCTAGCAGAAGTATGAGGTTCATCTTGATGATTTTTTTCTTCTTTACTATAGGATCCACCTGGGATCATTTTAGTATGTTTGGTAAAACAACTACACCTGTCTCTTTCTTCATTGCTCTGCGGTTTCACATTACATCTGATTTTTTTTCCCCCATATATAGTTGCTTTTATGGGTATTAGATACTGTTTCTTTGTTCTGTTTGTTACCCCTAAACCCAGTTTTGTCCAGCTCCAGGTCTGCATTTCTTTGGCTGACTGTTGGTGAGTTGTTTATAGCCATGGTCTCCAGTGCCAAGCTTGAGCCCAATTTCTCCTGTTGTGCCTGTACTCCTCCATGCCACATCCCGTGTCTCTACTTCTCCAGACCTCTGCTGTGATACCAGGCTGTTGTATTTCTCTATACAAAGTTACTACATTACTGGTGGGTGTTTTAATCTGTGTAGAATAGCTGCTTGCAACTGTTGTCTGTGCAAAACTATGGTTGTACCTCACACAAACAAAAATAAAACAAAGTAGATACACGCACCTGGCCAGTTACAGAAATTGCAGTCACACCTAAACCAGTTAAAACAAAGCTGCAGGCAAGCCAAGAAAAGTTCAGGCAAAGCATGAGTGGCCTGAGGCCTTGAAAATTCACTGCAAAGTTTGTGGCCTATGAAGAGCAATGGCAATGAATGACAGGGCTAAAAGTTAGCTATTTCTTTCTGTACAAAGAGTAACTGATAGGGTGATTATACATCTGATCATTGCTTGGTGTTTTGTGATCAAAGTGTTTGGTGGGTTTTTTACCCCAGTACAAAATGCACTGAGCTGAACCACAGCCTCATTCCTACATTTTGCCTTTAGTGAAAATAAAGCATTTGTGCTATTTCTATTGCTACGTTAATAAATCCTATTGTTGATTTCAGTTGATACCACTGATGAATGGTCTTCTCGAAGAGTAAGGTTGCACAGATCAGTAGTAGGATTACCCTCATCAATGAGTTCAGCTAAATCTACCCATGAAAGAGCTGAAGGCTGTCAACAACTTGGTTACAATTCAAAGACTGAAGGACCTGTCTGGCTGCTGTGGAGAGCAGATGCTGAAGGCAGGGACAGGTCACAGAGAACAGGTCATTAGATGGGAGCCACTGTGCAGGAGGGCCTCCAAGCTCTATCCACAGGCATGTCATGTGAGAGAATAGAATCACAGCATCACAGAATATTCTGAGTAGGAAGGGACCCACATGGATCATTTAGTCCAACTCTTAAGTGAATGGCCCATACAGGGATTGAACCAACAAGCTTGACATTATTAGCACCTTACTGTAACCAACTGAACTAATCTCAGAGTGTGAGGCCTATAGTACCAGAGATGAACTGCTGAAGGATGACTGTCAAAATCAATCATCACAGTAGAGATTGGTTAAACCAGTAGATGGGATACCTTTAGTAAATCAAAACTGGTCAGCAATCTCATTTGTAAATAGAACCTCTCTGAAAAGAAATGAAAATTATGAGATATTCTCCTCGTTTTACCCAAGTTGACTTTTGGAGTAGACTGTTCTTGAAAATTCAGGCTGTGTCTTCCAGTCTAAGAATGGATATCCCACTCCCACACTGAAAATGAACCCCATACCTTGTAAGAGAGTACTTCTCAAGTCTTTTTCCTCGAAGGTGAAGCAACATGCTAACAGAGTGGTCATTAAACACTGGGGTGTGGGAAGGAGGATGTTGGGACTGTTTGTGGATGTACTCAGGACTTCTGCCAGCAGAGTGGTCTTGAGCCTTCATTTATTACCACCTGCTGGGGTATAGCTTGTGCTGATCGCTGCTGCCTCCAGCACCACAGAGAGACATAGTTTGTCTTTTTTTTGCTAAAACATACTGTGATTCTAGATTCCACTTTCTGCTTCCACTTTGCATAAAGAAAAATACAGGCATCCTGCATGAGATTTTTCTCATCTCATTGGACTGATACAGAGTTCTGGTAGTTTCTGGGTGGTTTTTGTAGACGCTGGTGAAGAATGAGTCATCTCAGTTTCTCCACAGTGACTCTAAGTATAGCCTACAGTGAATAATTCAGGTGTGACCACCTCCACAGAGCTCCCTCCCTATCATTGTGGTAAGGGCAAAAAGTGCATCGAATTTGGGTTGTTCTCCACTCCAAAAAAGGAAGGAGCTATTTCTTAATTCACAGCTTTCCTCTTTTTTACATTGGCTAAATCTGTTCACAACAGAGAAGAGAGCAGAGATTTGTAGTTTGGTTTCCTAAGCCCCATTTCTTCATATATGTGTGTGTGTGTATGTGTATGTGTGTGTGTATGTGTCTAGTTTGTCTGCTAATAGTTTTTGTAACATGTGGGCAATTTTAACCATGTTTGACAGAGGAGTGGAAATAGTAACTTAGAACAAGTTTTGCATTTAAACAAAGACGGAAATGGGAAGGGAGGGCACAACAGTTCTTCCTTTATGGAATAAGTTGTTTCTTTTCCAACATGGGAATACCTAGTCAAGTTAGAGAAATACATTTTATTCTCTAATTTTTGTATTTGCTTATTTTCCTTTGCTGCAAAAAGATGTCTGCAAAAGGCTGTGTTCTGTTGAAAGCACAAAGCAAATACAAACTACTCTGCTGCAAGACACTTGTCTTTAGAAAACCAGGGTAGGATCTGGTTCAGATTGCCATATCTCCTTGTGAAGTGGATTATCTAAAACCTCCTTACCCTTGACAAAGTCAATACACTCCACAAGTAATTCAGTAGAACAAAGATAAGTGTCCGCTCTGAGCTGAGTTGTCATCTAGACTCCACTGCCTGGGTTTCCATTGGGTAAGCAGGAGCATAGACACCTGTGGTATCTACCAACCAGAGGCAAACCATTCTGACCTTTTTGATCCTACTCCTTTTTGAGTTACTTTGCTTTTCACATATGTTGATTCCTGCTTGAGGAAGCAGAAGTGACAGGAGGATGTGGCTGTGGGTGATCTTAGATTAGCCCTCATTTCAGATGAATGAGAACTGATGTACAGAAAATACTCAGATGGCCTGCAAACTTTGTGTGCCTCATGTCATTGTAAGGTGGAAGAATTTGAAAGACTTTTCATTATGTACCCTACAACTGGCCAGTGGGGTGCATGAGTGTGCAGAGCCCTTTGCCAAATCTGGGCCATATGTCAAGAAATGAATGGCTGCTGAACACTTTATAAACTGGGCTTTTTATTAGGCAATAAATGGGACTGAGCTTGTGGAGTGACCTGGCACCAGTTATGAGTGTTGAACCTGGAAACTTTAACTCACTGACCATCATCTTCAATGATGCTGGACTCTCTGAGAGTTGAGACAAGATATAGAATTACAGAATTGTTAGAGGTGGAAGGGACCTCTGGAGATCTAGTCCAACTCTCTACCAAGGCAGGGTCACCTAGAGCAGGTGACACAGGAACACATCCATGTGGGTTTTGAATGTCTCCAGAGAGGGAGACTCCATGACCTCCTTGGGCAGCCTGTTCCACCCTCAGTGTAAAGAAGTGGCAGTGCTGTGCCACCCTCATTGTAAAGAAGTACTTCCTTATGTTGAGGTGAACCTTCTTGTTGTTTAGTTTATGGCCACTGCTCCCTGTCCTATCACTGGACACCACTGAAAAGTATGTGGCACCACCCTCTGGACACCTTTTGGATATTAATAAGATCCCCTCTCAGTCTTCTCACACAGGTGTTCAGCGTTTCTGAAAACATCCTGTATTGTCTTATGTTGAATTTCTGGAAATATAGCCCCCAAGTTATTGAATACTTGTCTGACTTTAGCCTTGAGATTTTACTAGGGAACAATTTCATGCAGGGGCTGGGTTGTCAGCGGAATAAAGTTGTTCTCAATCTTTTTTTTGCGCTGATTGTGGCAGAGCACATGGCTGCGTATTGTCTGCGAAAGCTTATCAAGGTGTTACACCATGTCAGTTTTGCTAGCTGATACAAGACTCTCCAGATTGGCTATATTTATATATCCTTTCCTCCTTCTTTTGATTTTTCCCAGGATGGAATAAGTAATGTAATTGATCAGTAAATCACTGGTATTTTTAACTCCTGTGGGTGTTCGGTTTATTGGGGCGAGGGGGTTGCGTGGTATGTGTTTCAAAGAAAATCAGAACATTTAACAATGTGTTTCGTTCTAACTGAGGTGTTTTTTAAATAGGGACATAGGAAGGAATCTAAAGAAAAACTGAGACAGCACATGAACTGTGAGAAATACATGTATATTTGGTTAATCTATATTCAACTGGTTCTTAGTATGAAACTAAAAATTAAGGCATTGCCAGAATACAAATAGTAAAAGAAAAGTTATATCTGTCTTTTTATTCAGTTTTCCTTTCTGTCCTAAGGTGAGTAGTTATTAATATAATTTTTGTTTCTATTTCTTTCCTTGATCAAGTTAATAGCTTTTTCCTAAAAATAAAAATAAATTTATAAGCAAACAAAATATTTTGTATCCTACGTTTGGTTCTATTTTTTCTGCTTCTCCTTGCTCTCAGGTTCTGGACTAGTTTTTGCAACTTATTATGGGAATCTGCATTTTATTTATTTATTTATTTATTTATTATTGTCTGAATTTGCATCAAAATCCTGATAGTTTTTTACTTGTATGTCTTTCTCTGGCTTGATATATTTTAAAGGAAGGTTGTGGAAGTTTATATGGTAAATATAAAAATTAACTGCAGGAGTGATTTTGAATTGTATGTAGGATTTCCATCATGGCTTTTGTCTTAATTCAAAGCGCTTGTGGAGACAGTTAGATGTTGCCATCCCTCTTTCTCCTGTGGGGTGCAATGGTAAATCCAGGGTTGCTCTGATGTAGGAGATAGCAGCACCACCCAGGTCTCTTAGTTCTCTGCCACAGAACATCCTGAGCCCTGGAGTCAACACCTTCTGCAGGCAGGGGTAAGGGCCATGGTTGTTCTCATAGCACCAGGAAACATTGGAAGTTGGATTCTTGAGTTGCCTTTTTGCCAGAGCAGTCATGCAGCATGGAGATTCCCTTGGCTGTGGTCTGCTGAGACTGCTGCCTTGGAGTTTTTGGGGAAGAGGGCTGCAGGTCAGGACATATACTGATTGATCGTTGCCCAAGAGATCACTTGTCAGACATCCTGTCAGTCAGTGATCTCCCTGATGGCTTTCTGTCTGTCCCTGTGCAGCAGTGCCTCAACCATCTGAAGCGTGAGGTGCTGAATCATCTCTGCCTCAGCCATGTTTTTTTGATCCAGAAATACTGTTTTCTTGGGGGGTGGGGGCAAGATCTTCTTCACTTCTAGTTCAGTCCTGCCCTCTGTAGCATCTTTGAAAACAAAGGGTCTAACTCCTTCTGAACAACACCAAAGATCCCCAAAAGTATAGCAATAAGAAAGTAGGAAGACACAAAGAGCAGGTGGGAGCACTGTTCTAGCAGGCAACCCTGTTTGTGTTGACAGCAGGCAGGGTTGTGATTTGAACTTCACCTTATAGTCGTAATTTATTTTCAGTGCTAAGGGTCTGTATGAGTGATTGGAAACCCCTGAGCTTTGGAGTACAGACCCAGATGTATGCACCACCTCTAGGAAGTCTGTCAAACCTTCCTCCCAAGGGCTGGGGCAGAGCCAGACCAACGGGGCTGCCTTTCTGTTGAGTCTCACCTGCAAATGTGCTTGTCCTAGTGGTGGATTTTGCAATCCAGACATTTCCATTAGGAACAGGAATCAGATCAAAGTATTGGACTACCAGTCTGCTTTTAGAAGGTAGTAACTTATTTTGGACTATGTGGATATTGGCTGAAATTGAAGTGGTGAAACAGAGGCAAAATGTCAATTCCCTGCAGAGGTCTGAGGACTTCTTGAATTTTTTTTCTTATGTTCTCTTGTACCTGAGTATAGGGGCTTGCTAGAAACCTAACTTCCCTTTTGTTTCTCTTGTGAATATAGATAATTTTGTAGTTATCTTCTATGTGCTGATCAGACAATATTGTTTGAGACCTCTGATAGCTCCTGTTCTTCTTGTTTTTTACCTTCTGGATTGTTGACTCATGAAAGCATGATACTGTGGGCTGCTTGCTGTTATTAATTACATGCTGCATATTGGTTTGTCTTTGGGCGTTGGTCTTCTATTCTTGGAATCTTGCAGATATGTTAAACAATCAGCCTATTGTTTAGCAAGTGCATGCACTGTAGGCCTTTTGTGAATTCGAGTTAAAAAAATAATAAAAGAATGACTAATGGAGCACGAACGGTGCTTGTGACACTGTAGTCCATTGTGTAACTACTGAGAGCAGAATTTGCATTCCTAGAAAAGCTTGTTCACGGTCAAAATATAGGACATTCTCTTTATGGCTCATGGGAAAACATGTACTATATATTCAGCTCTGGATGCTATTTGGAAGGATCAACTTTTAAAAAATGTCATTTTCCTCCCTTGGAACAGTGAAGTCAGACTGAGACCCGGCTTTGCTTGGCAACAGATGTGAATCTTTTTCATTCAGGCAAGTGGCATGGGGGGGGCTATTTTAGGTCTGTCACATACATGCACCATGATTTGTTTGTTGAAATGGCTTCTTTTTAAGATGATATTGAACTCTGACATTGCTGACCCTTTTGAATAGTAAGGGTACATTGTTATATAATATAACTGTCTGCCTCCTCTGAATACCAGAGGCAGCCTGGCAGTTGGTGCTTTTCTTTCCTTCAAAAGCATATTTGTTTTATGGCTTTTAGTTTTTCCCCTGTGATTGTTGCAGGTCAAGCAGAGGTTAAAGTGGGATCTTCAAATGTTTTGAGAAATCGTGAGTTCCACGTACCAGAAACGTAGCAACTGTCTCTCTTGTATGTGCATAAAAAGAGGGTGCTGGGTGTTCAGAGGGGTAATGCTGCATCTCATGTATGCTATAGGTAGTTTCCTGTGGCACTTGCTGTCTAGGTAGAATTAGTCTATTTTGATTTTGCAATTTGCTGTGAAGAATTAAGGTGGGGTCACTGCTCACTGGAGATAATACTCCTTTGTCTGTCTGTGAAATCTCTTCGGGAAAGGTGTGTGCCTGTTATTATGGGCACACATGTTACTGATCACTGTGGGAGTCCTGTCGTGGGAGAGATGGTGCCAAAATGCTAAAACTTAATTTACAGCAGCAGAGCCTGTTCTGGCTCCTTGGCAGAGCGGAAGCCAGCACGGAGTGCTCAGTTCCCGCTTCAAGGCCCTGTTTCCATTAGATGCTGGCTGAGCTTTGAAGTGCTTGCCTGAAGAGGCATGTATGAGGGACTTCTGAGGACCCTTTTGGTGTCTATATGTATATACAGATAAGGACTATGGGGACCACTTAGCCTTAGCAGAGATCCACAGAGAGCTGCTGTAAATGGGAGAGTCTGATGTGGGCAACAGCTGGATGTCCCAGGCCAGTTCAACCAGGACTAGCTAGGACAGAGTCATATTCATGGGGAACAAGTACCAGTTTGTCTCCCTCTGCTCTGATGTGACCCTAGAGGTTTTTCAGCATTACTTTTTTCTTCTCTGAAAGAAACAGGTGTGTTGAAACTGTTGAGGAGGGAGTGTGGTCAGCTTGAGTTTGGGAAGCGAGCGGGCAGCGCTCAATATCTTTGTAGCACTATACTTCTAAGAGAAGTGCCAAAGTGCTGCAAGTGCTTCTATTCATGGCTCTGCTGTAAATTCGAACCAACTGGACCCTGCTCTCTTAGCATTTGAAGCTTCCAAATTCAATTGTATTTGCCATTAGTCATCATTAATTTGCAGTTTTCACCTTGATTAAGTTTTAGGAATGCACATAATGAGAAACTTCTTAAAAAAACAGGAAGAGAGGAAATGGAAATTTGCCCTCTACAGTGTTTTTCTCATTTATGACCTCCGTGTCTGAAACTGTGTCTCTCAGTGGTGCATTTTGTCACTTGTTTTCCATGTCAGTTCAGTGACTATTGAAACAAAAATATTCTGTTTGATACAGAAGAAATGGTGTGAGCAGCTCATGCTAATTAGCATCTGAGTAATAGGCACACCTTTGCAAGCAATGAAGCAGCTACTTTTACTGACAGGGAAAGAATATTCATAAAGAAGGTGCTGGAAAGGTGACTTTATCATCACTGACTATGTTTTGGTTGTGTTATAGGAGTGAACCGGGTTAGTATTTTAAGACACTGGTACAAAAAATAGGTGTCCTTAAGCCTTGTGCATATACTGTAAATAAAAATGGCATATTTTTCAGAAATGTGTTTCCCTTCTGTTCCATCAATTTTTCATAGAATTATGGTTGTTCAATTCATATGCACATTCCTGCTTATTGATTTAGGAGGGGAACTTCAGGAATCAGAACCTGATCTTTTTTTTTTTCCTTCTTGTGGTCTGTTTTGTTTTTGTTTTGTTTGAGATTTTTGTTTGTTTGGTTGTTTTAGACAGTATCCTATTTTGAAGCAGGACAAAAGTCTCTTTCTTACTTTTCAAAGTCTGAACAAGTGTCAGAGAACCACAGAATGGTTTTGGTTGGAAGGGACCTTACAGATCACCCAGTTTCAGTCCTCCTGCCATGGACAGGGACACCTTCCACTAGACCAGGTTGCCCAGGGCCTGATCCAGTTTGGCCTTGAACACTTCTAGAATGAGGCATCCACAGCTTCTCTGAGGCAACCTGTTCTGGTGTCTCACCCCCTTCATCATACCCAGTCCCTTTCTGCATAGGATTTACTTGTCTTTGCGAAGGTGTATATAATTTATGTTCTTGCTGATCAGAAGTATCGTAGAAGGAATATATGTATTTTTGATGTTTTTGCTGAACTTAGAGGCACACTTCTAAGAGCTTGCTCGGAAATAATTCTCAGCAATTACAGGCTGAAATGGTTTAGCCAGCTAACACCTCATTAATTTCATGACTTTTGTCTAAGGTTTTACCAGAAGTTGTTGTGATTCTCTTCTTGAGTAACATGACTTAAGAGAAGATGTTATATAGCATGATCATCCTTAGGCCTGATATTCACAGAATATCTTCATAGGTATGTACTTCATAGAGATCTACTAGGAGGTTTTTTTTCCTCTGGAGGGTGGAAACAGCAAAGTGAAGTGTCCTGGGTTTGAAGTACAAAGAATGTTGTATTAAATTCCCTACAACAAGGGTAAGGATACAGGTAGGAGAGCTCAGTCCTGCATAAATAGCGCATTCGTCTGCATCGAGTTAAAGCTTCAGGACTTTACAGTTTGATTCTGGCACTTTCTTTGCATCTTTGGGGTTATCTTTTACCTGTCCTGGGTTCACTGTCCTCAGTGAGGTCAAATCACCCTCTTCAGAAGCTGTACTTGTGCTTTCTACTTCCCGGGGAAACTGTTGCTTCCCTGCACTAGAAAAGAAATAATTTCATAGTCAAACTCTTACCGTAACGGTTGCCAAAAAAAATGGCAACTCGAAGTTTTATGTCTTTTCCTAGGCTTTCTTATATGTCACATTTTTTACATTGCAGGGATCTGAGGGTAGAGATTGCCTTGTATCATTATGGCAAATGCCATTTAATGATACTCTTTGAAGTGGCTTAAGACCTTATCACTGGTTTCACCCAAAATATTTTCCCTGCACGTTCATAGTTTAACAGATAGAGTTTGCCTGTCTCAGACATTTCTGTTTGCAACTTCTTTACACCTTTGTTGACAGCTTCAGCTCAGCACACTGGCATACCTTCAATTCTGCTACGGATACTGTAATACCTTTCAATTGCCTAAACAGGAATCACCGGAGGGCATCTGTCTGAGTCTAAATTATGTTTAAAAACCATCTGGAATGTTGTGGGATAGTCCTAATAATAACAATGAACACTTTATCAGGAGTTGAGTCACTGTGCTTGGTTTCCAGTATAATTCTCTTATTAGTTGCATATATATATTTCATATAGCCAAGGGGCTAATGCTGCGTGCAGATACTGTATAAGGCCGTTGTGCCGACAGCTCACATTTGGACTCATTTATCATTCAAAATCTGGCTATAAAGAAACACATTTAAATAATAAAAATAATTACCAAGATGAAAGACATAGATCAGTGTTAATTGCATCCTAGACCTGTTTCCTGCTTCTGCATGGGAGAGGAATGAGGAAAAGAGTAAATGGGAATGGCAGTCACAGGAGTAAGGTGCTTTCCCTGAAGGTGCTTTTGACCTGTTGAAGGGGTCTCTTTTCGTACTTAACACAGACATCCATCAGCAAGGACAATGCAGAGCTGCCTGGGCCTGAAGCATAGAAAGAAAAATGCTCCAGAAGGTCCTTGGTCTTCCCTGGTTCCTCACAGGAACTTGCTTATTTTCCTGTAGGAAGAGCTCAGATTATTTTGTGAACCTGAGTATATGTTGTTTCCTAGAACCTTAAGGAGATTCAGAGATAATACTATACTTTTGTATGTTTAAGTAGTGTTGAACTAGACCTTCAGCTAGCAGTGACTGGCACATTGCTAGTGATTTTGAACCCTTGCTGAAATCTGTCCAAACCTACCTGTGTTCTCAGATGTTTGTCAGGTGCACCCCACCCCAGGCACATGTGACCATGGTGCCTTGGCTGTCCCTCAGGTTTAGTCTGCGTTGCCTTACTGGTGACACACAGCTGTTAGGGGGTTGTTGCTGTGAGCACAGAGCATCCTCAGTGGGGTCCTCAGTATGTTAGACTGGTACCAGATGTACCCGTCATGTTGCCAAAAGTATCGTAAGAGACAGCTTTAACTTTACATTGGCAAAGGCTGGGATACTGTGCAGAAGCCGTGGCAGAAGCTCGAGTAAATGATTTGCCTGAGATGATGCAGAAGGGCTGGTGGCAAAACGTGGAGGGAGCTCTAGTCTTCTCTGAGTTTGTGTATTGGCCCCAGGATGTTCTCCTGCTCTCCCCCACCCAAAGGCATATGAAATTGTGTGGTTTGAGGATCTTTGCTTTTGCGTTGGCAGCAGAGAAGAGCTCAAGATTGACTAAACCACTGAAACTAATAAACTTCTCGTGTGCATGGAGGGGCATTAGATTAATTAGTTTGCTGAGCAGCAGAGCTGGAGCTGTGCCAACTGTCTGACAATAAAAGGAGGGAGCCTGAAACCAGTGGTCTTTTGGTTGTCTGCTCCTTCTTTCCATCTCAGCTCCCTGTAAATGACAGATGAGAACAGAGGGTAGTGAGCCAAACATATGCAACCTATGCATATACTGTGCTGAGCTGCATAATCCAGGGGTATTGTTCCCTGCGTGTGCACACAGCGCTTCCCAAAAGCTCCCACAGCTGACACTGAAGGGAGGCTTCACTGGTGGTTTCTGCGGAAGCAGAGGGACATTGGTGCAGGGAGCTTTTGAAAATCCAGTTCTAAAATGCAAATACTTTCCTTCTTTAACACCCAAACAAACACAAAACACTTTCACAGCTCAGACACACTGTGGATTTTGGTTCTCCCTCCCCTTTTTTTTTCTTTTTGTTTCCTTTGCATAAAGCGATTTGCCCCTTAGTTTGCCATAGAGAAATTAATTAACAATTTCATAAAAATCTTTGGTCTTCAATGGTTGGATAATTGCTACTTGTGTATTAAGTAGACACTGGGAATGTACGTGGGCAGACAAGTTGTGTCAGCACAAAAACTGGTGAAATTTTGATCCTTTTGTTAGCACTCTCTCTCCCTGGGAGCTGCTCAGAGCAGGGTAGACAGACAGCTCTTGGGAGCTGTTTGGGTGTAGCTTGTCTTACCTTGGGGGCAGAGAGACTAGCATGCTCCACTAAACCTTTCCAGCCTTTCTAGCTCCCTTTTCTATCAATAAAGGATGTGAATTTTTTGATGCAAAAAATATTTGGTTGAGTAAGCTGTCTGACATGGTGCACAGGGCCATATCAGCTGCTAGTATGCCCTGGTTTAGATACTTAACACCTGATTTGTAAACTCAGCAGAGTTTCTTACATTTACAATGCCTTTAAATACACAAAAGTCTGGGACCAAAAAGGGGAGGGAGCTAGAATGCATGGCTTCTGGAGGCTTACTCTCAGACTCTGGCTCCCCCGGCTGGAACCAGTGTGGGAGAAGGCATGGTGGGGACCCAGGGACAGGAGTCAAAGTTGTCACCCAGCAATAAAGGCTCCTACAGTATCTGCTCGCTCTTCATTTATAACTAAGTACCTCTAAGTACCTTATAAGTACCATCTCCTTATAGATTGCTGTACAGTAAACAGGTGCTGCTCTGTAGAATGATTAAATTGTGTGATTCTTTTTTTTTTACATGCTTATAAAAAATTAAATTAATTAAGCAGTTGCAAACGTGAGGGTGAACACTTGGAAGATGAAGACTGGCCATGCAGAAGCCAGGCTGAAAGGAGTTGCAAGGGAACACATCAGGGGACTGAGCTCATTTAAGTAATGTAAAATGTGGTTTAGAGCTAAGCCTAATTTAGCATGCCTGCAGGCTGCTGTGCACAAAATGCTCTCAGCCTTCCCCATCATCTGCAGATCCGGATTCCTCCCCTCTGTGTGTGCTGCATCTGATGATTTATGTAGCCATGTAATGAATCCAATCATCCCTGTTACCCACAAGAAGACTCTCTCCATATTTATTAATATTTATTAATAGTTTACTGCCCCATCACTGTCTCATATTGGCCTTTTCAGCCACCAGCGTGCTTGCAACAAACATGGGTAGAGCCCTTCCCAAATCTTCGTTTGCGAAGCCCAGCCCTGACATGACATGACATGACTGCCCCATCAGATCAGCAGATTGAGCCATGCATCCCATGATGCCCGTCCAGCAGTGTGCAGTCTGGGTTGAGAGGAGGAAGAAGAGAGGGGAACATGAGCAGCCCATTCAGCAGCAGCGTACACTTAATATCAGCTTTATTGTAATGCAAAACTGAACACAAATTCAGTGCATATATGAGGCCTTTTCATTCATAAGAATGGAAGGTTTTATAGATTTTTAGTGTGAGATTATCTTCTACCTGGAACAGAAGCTGTGGGGCTGCAGTGGCGTGAGCAGTGTTGTTTGCACGAGTGCCACTGGCCACCCAAAATTATGTGAGTTTACCTGGCAACACTGCAGGAGTTTAGCACATTGAAAAGCTAGGTGAATAGCTGTTGAACCTTGTACAACAAGTGTATTCGGTGGAATTATGCTATTTGATTGGCAAACCAGTGTCCTTTATTTTAAATAATTTTTTACTGTTCCTAGAGGTTCCATTTTGAAGTTTCTACTTCATAGGATGAAAGGGTTGCCAATACTCTTTAATCCTCAGCTGACTCCCAGCAAGAGCACAGTTTTGCTGTAGTCCTTCATGTTTTTAACACTGTGCAATACTTTGCCAAACTCCAGAGAATAGAAATAAAAGTGGAACATTCTGGCCTTTTGGTGGCTGTTAATCAGCAGCAAAACAATTTTCAGACAATTAACAAATCTCCAGGCCCTTTGGAAGCTCAGATTATAGCTATTTCTAGGTTGTCACATCTAATTAATACAAGTAGTAACGGTAATACTCCTATTGGTATTCTGCTTTTGCCATGGCTAGGCTTGCAAGTCTGAGAGCTGATCCTTAAGTGTGTCTTTAAAGCCAGGTAAAACCTTTTTGGGTTTGGTAAGGGTGTGGGAATTAATTGGCACAGGTAGCATTTATTGCTGTACAGTGGCTTCAGGAAGTGACGTTGTACTACAGAGGATCTTTCTTTACAGTCGTCTGGGGTCTTAAAAGCCTTAGTATCGAATCCTAATTTTAAGCAATTAAGGTTCTAGGAGAGGTTGCAGCATAAAAATGCTATAAAATATAGGCTTACTTTAATTGCATAGAGCTATATTAGGAAAACTGTATAAAAAAAGAAAATTGCTGTTTTGCTTTGTTATTTAGCAAATCACACTTTGTATCACCAGAGAAGTATGCTGGGAGAGTCTTTTTAATTCTCCTAAGGGTTATGCGTATACTTGAAGGAGAAAAGTTGTGTGTGATGAAGAGTTTTTATTCTGAATTTCTTCCACTGCTGTAAAGCTGTGGTTGGAGCTGTGCTGGCGTGCATTCAGGAGTCTGTCTGTTTTCATCCCCTTGCAGCACACTAATATCTCCCATCTGAAAGCCTGAAATGGAGGTCCTTAGTTTCTGTGAGTTGGGATTTGATCAAGTGCTAAGGAATCTTTTCTGTCTGACCATCCAGGAGCCACTCTGGCGCTTGCACTGCCTGAGCTGAGCCTGAAGCCCCTCTGCAGTGGGTGGGTCCAGTGAGCAGATGGGTGCCCTGCTTGACTCCCTACACACCCACACTCACACAGTCAGACAAGGCTTCTGGGTTTGCAACAGCAGAGCCTCAGTCATCTCAATCCTTAAAATAGTATAATCATGATGCAATAATAAAATAGCAGCTCGACCTGAGTGCCTTTGAGGATGGACCCAAACAAAGGAAACCCTGGGCTTTTATACCCTAACAGTCTAAGTGCATAAAAGTCTGGGGTCCTGGGCTCCTGCCTCGTCTCTGAGTGTCTGGTCACCTGGCTGGGCCACAGGTCCCTGTACCCTTCATTGTGCAAAGAGTCCGCAGTTCACAGCCTCTTGCCTGGGGCTCCCTCCACCCAGAGCTCAACCTGAAGCTGGCACTGCAGCTGCACACCCAGCTGCCTGCTCTGAATGTATTCCTCAGCACTAACCTGTGGTTAACATTGGCTCAGTCTGAGCTGAGATTTGGTAATGAATTGTCTACTCTTTGGTAATCCCTGGTAACAGCCAGTAAAACAGATTCTCTTAAAGCACTGCTGAGGGCTGAATAACTGAGATTGGAAAGGGTGGAAATAGCAAAAAACGCTTGATATGACTGTGAGTGGCTGAACTTGTGAGCTTTTGAGCCTTCTTCAGCAGAGTTTTGATACACTGTGGTGTTTCTCTTTATAGCGCTTCCACTTCGCACTCGGACCATTCTACTCACACCAAATCTGTTTCTGCTATATCATCCGACTCGATCTCCACCTCAGCAGACAACTTCTCTCCAGATTTAAGGGTATGTATGTTTTGTCTTAAAAAAAGGAAAAAAAAATGTTGTAACCTCCTTCAGAGGATGTCTTGCTTCTGTGGGTTGGATATGGTAAAATAATGTCAGCTTTCAGTAATGCCAAAATTTATGTAGCCAAATCATGAAAGGACCTGAAGTCAAACAGGTGACATTGAAGTTTAATCTCTACCATATTATCTCCTTTATAAAGTTATTTAATCTTCAAAGAGCTGACTTTGCAACCCTCACTTGGAGATGAATTTTCAAAGGAACTCCCATTTTCTTTTAGGTACTTTAAGTAAGTGAAATTCTCAACCTGTCAGTTGTATATAGTTTTTTTCCTGTTGTGTGTATATGTAAGAGATGCCCTCTCTTGAGAACTCCTGCTTGTTTGTAAACACTGAGTCCTTGGAGTATCTTCTTTCAGAGAAAGATTGCTATCTCCAAGCTGATAAAAATAATCTTCTGTCACAATGAATTGCTCTGACATTAAAAAGGTCCAAACAGGGCTCTTTTAAGTCTGTTATTAGAGTAGTTAATTATAAATTCAAAGTTCTAGTTCAGTGTCACAGGAATTTTGGAAGCTATCTGTATGTTCCTTTTATGAAACCAGGGGGTTTGATGAAATATCTTTGCTTTGAAAAAAACATCCCTGAGTATAAAACTGTTGATACTGGCACATTCTAGTAACAGTCTGAGCATTTCTCGACTGTGGTTGAGAATCTTTGTAAAATTTAAACACAGTAAAATTGCATAAAAATATCTGAATACAAAGCTAATTCCTTTGACAACCATGATGATTTTTTTCCTGTGTGTGTTGACTCAGTCATCCATAATTAATAACAGAAAGTTCATAAATTACAAGAATGTGAATGTTTCTTTCTAAAGGCAGCTTATTAGCCAATTTTAAAGTAGGATTTTAAACAGTAGTTTATGTGCAGTCTGTGATAGTTTACACCTTTTACCCATGGATACAAAAAGTTATCTTTCAAACCCTGAGATTAGCTCAGCTGGTTACAGCATTGCACTTATAATGTCAAGGTTGTGGGTTTGGTTCCTGTACGGGCCATTCACTTAAGAGCTGGACTTGTGGGTCCCTTCCAACTCAGACTACTCTGTGATCTGTGAGCACACCTGGGTATGGAAGTTTGTTATATGTCTAAAATTTTTCCCGCTGTGAAGTTGGGGTGTTAGTTACTCCAACATACAGAAAACATAATTTTTAGACTGAGGCTAAGTGATTCATTGGTACGAATAAGATTCAAATACTGCTACAGCTCTTAATTGTATAATGTATTATATATATTATATAATATTATAAAAAATTAAACTCATTTTAATTTCTTAATTTTTTGCTGAAATTTGCAAATTTGGTTTTCCTTTTCTAGTTTTGATGCACAACTGATCTGCCTTTTCACAGTTTTTGTGACACTTGAGGACTACCTTTAGAAGTAGAGAACTAAGCAATATTTCCTTTTTAAAACCAAGGTTGTTTTTCCCTCCTGGTAGTTAAGATGGCTCAACATGTTTTCCTTCTAACTATGATTGCCGCTTGTGACTCTTTTCCCCCCTTTTGTCACTTTATCTGTGTGTACTGCAATCTGGCTGGGCAGGGATTCCAGCTCTCCTGAGCTTGTCTGATTCCCCATCCAACAGGGCCTCTGTACCCATTAGAAATCAAAATCAATGTCCACAGAGGAATGTTCACTTAGCTGCATGATAGATTCTTCAAGGAGAAGATGCCTATGTATTGGTTACTGAAGGCCATTAGAAGCCCATAATTCCATACTGTGCCACAGTTCCCGTAATTTGCAGAGTGATTTCTTCACAGCCTGCCCTCCTTTTTTTTTATTTCTAAGCAAACTGAAGTTCTGCAAATGCTGCTCCTCTTTTGTTTAGAATAGTGTTTCAGAAGAGATGGTAAAGCAGAGAATTACTTATTTAGAATAAAGGCACTGCAGGCCAAGTGTGAGCACCTGCTTCTGCTGGCAAAATGCTTATTGTTCTTCACCTGCATCAATTCTGGGTGCCCTGAATTCGACACAAGCTTCCTGTGCTTCACCTGAAAACTTATTCTTGCAGAGGTGATGTGAGTGGCTGTGATGCAGTTGTGTGTAGGTGTAAAGCTGGTTCTTGCCTTTACACTCAAGTGGCTGTTTGTCAGTGATAGACCTAGAGAAGATGAATTCCTATGCTCCTGCTTGTATTAGGGTATAGGGAGAAAGGGGCAGTTTCCACTACTACATGTTGACCTTACCTCTCCTAGAGGAATTTATGCATTCATCATTGCGCTCTTCATTCCTGAGAGTGTCTCATGCTGGAGAACAAGCCTGGGAGATGAGATCAATTCTGTACCTGTGGACAGCCTCTTGTGTTGGTATTGCCAGTGCAACTGCAGACTCACAGTCTGTCCTCAAATCAGTCACTGTCGGTGCTAATGTGTTACTGTTTGCCCCCTGGGCTTCCTCTTGGAGGCTGTTGCCACCCCTGATATGGAACAGTTCATATGAGTGGTGGTCAGCTGATGCTGATTTCTTTCACGTCTTGAGTCGAGGACAATGGATGTCCTTTCCCTGGGCTTATCATTCTTTGTCCGACTTTCTGCGAATTAACATCTCTGTCGTGTGACAGTTCTGCAAGATTTTAAAGTCAGTTCTGTGAGAGATTTTTCAAGGTCCTGGTTGTTCTTACTGTTTTCTTTGTTCTTTATGAGATGTGGCCTTGCCTTTGATATTACAGATGAGGTCATACCAATAACTGATACAGTGGCTCGAGCTTGTTCTCTGTTACAGCTCTCTCCTTACATGCCTGAATGTCTTGTGTAGATTTGATTGTCACAAGACAGCACGAACTCCCAACTCTTGACAGGTACTGTGATTTGAGCTAAGCACCTCATTACTGTGGGACAAAAAGAAGTCCCACATTGTTCCTGGAAGAATGTAAGAGAATAATCCCTGAAGAGGGAACTAATGCATTTTTTGGTAACTCTGTGGTATGGCAGGCAAGTGCCTGGGCTACACGTTGTTCTCACAGGAAGGTGTTGCATCAGTTAGCTTTAAGAGGCTGAAAATAAGCTTTTCAAGATTTTGACGTGGATCTGCCAGTTATGGGATTATGCTCTCAATGTATATTAAATTTTTTCCTGCTAGAATGAATTGCTACATGGATCCATCATCACTCCTACCTCTATTTGGTCTCTGCCTCTGCATGCGCATTGGCTCAAATTTAGGAATTAAATTTCTCTGACAATGGAAAAACACTTTGTCATGGCTACAATTAGCACTCTCTTTTTCTGTGGGGAATTTTTAGAAGAATAGTAGGCGTCCATTGGGAGGAGAGAACCAGGGGAAGGACCCACCTAATTTCTTGCAGTCTGTGCCTGCAGTTTTCTTTTGGAGTGCAATTAACACTCTGTGTGTGTGCATGCATGTGTGTAATGAGGTAAATGAGGCAACCACGGGGGATTCCTACTGAATACATGAGCAGTATTTTTCCTAAACTTTTCTCCAAAGTATTTAATAATAACCTTTATGAAGGTTTTTGTGGTTTGTTTGTTTGTTTGTTTTCTAATGTATATTGAGCATTTCAGTATCTGGAACTAAGATTAAATTGCCTTTCCACTAGGAAATTTATAGAATTTTCACTTCATAAACTAACTCTATGTAACTTTTGGCTCCTTCAGTTAGTTTCATAGGAAAAAAAAGAATGGAAAAAAATCCCCAACCCCCAGCAGAAAAACAACAAAGCATTATTAGGTTCTCCCTCCACCCCTTTCCTGATCTCAAATCTGAAGCTCTTTAGGATTGATTTAGGGAATATACTTTTTGAGGGAATTTTTAGCAAATACACTGCCATATGTTTTAACATAAGTTATAGATCAGGCAAGAACAGAACTGAAGTAGTTGGAATTGAAAATGGAGTTGGAAATTCATAGATACTTTGTAATTTGGGCTGAGATGTTAAAAACACCTTAAAGCCAATATTGCCAAAAGCATTGAGGTGTATAAATAGCTATTACAGATCTGGGAACTTGATGGTTAATAAAATACAGTGAGTTTCTTGCTCCTAAGTCCTATAAGGTAGTATTTTCTCCTGTGCATATGGGGAGATGTGTCCATGCATTTTATAGTACTTAAGTCTTCTTGCTGATGTTCTAACTCCTATCCATAGGGATTTTCATTTTGAATTAGTTGTTGCTTTATAGGATAATGCCTGAAGTTTACTACGTTCAAGTCTTCAGCGTAGTCCTCATGAAAGGGTTGGATCCTCCTCATTTGCAGTGGAGAAGCAGTGGATGTGGCCAGCAGAGCCTGCTGCCACTTCCCTTATGAACAGTATCTTTGCCTGATAATTTGTTAAGGTCCATTGTGTTTGCTTTTGGATTGTATACAGCAAAAGCTTAAACCGGAGGACAGAAACTCGTATGGGGTTTTTTTATATTGCTTTTTGCATCTAGTCCATTCTCTGGACAGGGGAAATCAGTACAGCAGACCTGTATGTCACCTGCTTAGTTTGTAGCCTTCAGAAAAAGTGGTTCAAATATTTGTTCTTAGCTGTGCTGTTTGGGACCACTAAAACACTCTCCCCTTTGAGGGCAACATTAAGATCCAGAATTCCTTATGTTCCTCTGAAGTTCAGAAAAAATGCTGTGCAAGCACATGACCCATCCTTCATGACTGTTTGCTCCCTCTATAGTAATTTTCTTCTTTAATGTATGAACAATTGGTGGATTTGCAGTGGGTTTATATAAGACATACAGGAGCATTATTGTAGCATTCCCAGGACTTGAAGGTTAGAAATGGGAAGAAACAGACTGGCTGGTGTAACCTTAATTTGTTATCTGTTGTGTAAATGGTCACACAACATGCCCATATGGTTTATTTTGTAAGATACATAATTGATGCGTGACAAAAGGTATATGAAGGAGTATTTTCCTTCCAAGATAGTAAATAGATGCCAGTGTCATCTCCTTAGGTTTCATGGATGAAATCTCTTTAGGCAAGTATGCATTCAAGCTAGCCAACCACAATTCCTTTGTACTGAATGGAAGGAAGTAGGTCATTTATGATCTGATTTGTTTCAACTTTAAGGAGTTGCCCATGCTAGGTGAGAATGTCATGGAGCTGAGCTAGAGAAGTCCTTGGTGCAGATGTTGGGAACATTATTAGAGGGGCAGCAAGTGATTTCTCAGCTTTAGCTGTGCTCCAGTAAAGATGCAGTTTTGTCTGTTTTGAAAACCTACTGTGTTTCTCTTCTGTTTATGGAGAGAGTTCAGGGTAATGTCTCTCAGATTCTCTGACTTCTAAAATTGAGGTAAATCCTGTCCCTCAGGTGATGTTGGGCAGGATTAACTGAAATGCCAGTCACTGACCTTGACACCTTTGTGTTACTTTGTTCTAGTTTTAGTGCAAAGTAGCTTAGACTAGTTTTGTGTAGAACATGTATATTGTTAGTAAAAAAACATATTGAAGAAAGATGTGATCCCCCCCCTCCATCCTTTGCTGTAAATCACTAAAAGTAGCCTCAGAGAGCTTTTCCATTACTATCTCCCTGCCAACGCAGGAAGTGTGTCAGGCTTTGGTTATGTGTAACACATGTTCAACAAGAGCTGGGTTTAGAGAGTGACATAACGTTTTAAACTCTAAGCACTCGTTTAAGCAATGTTTTTTAGTTTTGCTTTTAAGGGACTTTTCAGTTAGTGAATGATGCTAGCTTGGAAGCACTAAATCATGACAAAACCTCTGCTGAAGCACCTCCATGGTAGTTGAAGATTTTCTGCCCTGCCAGTCAGCTCCATCCCTTTCTTAATGATACATGGGGATAAATATTCCTATTTCAGACTGGCCCTCATCTCTTTGCCTGGGACTGCTGTTTAGCAGACTAGTTCATAGCAAATGCAAAGATGTCTTCTGCATTGTGAGCTTTCCTTCCCAGTGCACTGGACTGTGACTGCTATTAAGTTACAGACCATATTGCACAAGCCACCAGATGGTGAAGATAATTGACCTGTGGTCGCAAAAGACTTGGCTAGATGTGAACTGGTGATACAGCAGCGAAATTAAATAAACAGTTCATCTTTTTACTGTCACTATGTGAAGATTTGGCTGTATCTTTCTCTGCACCATTGCTTTGGGCTTAGTTATATTCACATGTGGAGGTGCACTTCACGTTTTTGTGGGTGTACTGGAGTAGAACCTATGCAAGCAGAAGCCCTTACCTGTTCTGCTGTAGTATTTCCACAGGTCCCTTTGCACACAGAAATGAAATCCAAGGGACAAATCCAAGAACAGGCAATAGTGCCTGTTTACACTGCTTTACACTATTGAAGATATCAAGCAGAAGGATTTAAAGGGCAGCAGAAGAGAAGTAAGAAAGTCTTATAGGGACAAATATTTTAACTATCTTGAAATTCCGATTTTGATTGTATGAGTTGTGCATGCGTGCCTGTGGGAAGTGGGCTTCCTTTGTTTGGAGCATTAAGCTGTTGATGAACAAAGGCACAAATGACTGGATCTGGAAAATGAATGATGCTCTTGTCCACAAGTGTGGTCATACCAGGACAGCCCTGTCAGTGACTGCAATTTAGCCCCTACTATTGCGATGCTTTTCTAAGACTCCAGTTTATAGTAAATGCTATATATTTCATAAGAATTGCAATAATTTTCATTTTAAAATGTCCCAAGAGATGGAAAATCTTGGTCCCATCCTTGCACCAGTAAGTCCTTTCTTCACCTCCCCCTTTCAAGGAAACAAACCCACAGAGTAGCCAACCTCTGGGTTGCAAAATATTGATTTCATACAAGTTAGATAGGGGGGGAAAGCCCAATGCAGTCAGTTTTCTGTCTCCTTTATGTGGGAATAATACTCCTTAAGTGCTCATCTATTTAGAAGAGAGCAGAGATGGCAAACTTTGCTAGTTTTTCTTATACAGAGGTACCTAAATGCTTGAATATGGAGTAATGCACAGTGAAAGAAATCTCTGGAAGCGTTTATGATTGCCATCTATTAGGAATGGTGAAACTAAGAGAATAAGCAAATGGCCTTCATATGTTCCTCAAAAATATTTTCATCTCTTCCTAATCAACTGCAATTTTTCTCCTAGCTACGAAGTGCAAGAATTTTCCTTTTGTTGAGTAAAACCAGGTAAGAGGTGGCTTCCCTCCCCTCTGTTACTTACAGTTTTGTAGATTGAAGGACAAGTCAGGCAGGAATGAACAAGCATGGTATTTAAAAGGAGCAGAAGGATTTGTGGCTGCATGCAATATCCACCAAGATTTGATTTTCTGTAGATATTTTTGCATGGAATGAAATATCCTTGTTCCCCTCTGTATGTTTGTTTATTATAAATATATAATTACCTGTATCTTGAATCCTTATCGTACATATCACAAAACTCCAAAGTGAAATTCCTGGTAATGGAGACAGTATTCTGTGACTTATTTTAGTTGGTAGAATTTATAACTCTGTCTTTGGTCAGAGCATTTTTCTGTTACTTAAGAGAGATGATATTAACTTCACTGAAGTAGTTTAATGGTTTCCTTGAAACTTTTAGTCTTTTTTTCATGTATAAATTGTTTGCTAAGCAAAATTCAGTAAAAATAAAGGGTAGAGTCAGGCTAATGTGCTGTCCAAAGTTTTTGAGCAGCCTGTGGAGAACAGAGGCGTTACGGTTTGAGATGTATGTAGAACCCTTGGCACTGAAGAAGATTCTGTGTTAAAAAATGTTGGACTTGTCTGAATAGATGATGTCTGCAGCACTGTGCCAGAGAGTGTTGCTGTGTTGAGTCAATGACAACCTTCTGTCAGAGCCTAATGAGAGAATTGTCTTGAGCCACCAAGCCATACAAACTGGAAGAGACAAACCAGCCATGGCTGAATGAGTGGCCCTCAACAATGTGTTCCTTTGAGCTTCTAAGCCTTGCCTTGTACTTGTGCAGTGAGGGCCCAGGCGATTCGCCAGCCCAGAGAGGCTGTTCTTCATCACTGGACATTCGGATCTGAGTGGAGAAGTACATTGTGGAAAAAATAAAGCAGAAAACCCCGGGGAAAAACTACATGGTGGCTACTTCCTCCTGCAGAGGAGTCCCTTTATATTACTCTGGTGACTGTATTTTTTTTTTAAATACACTAATCTTCAGCTTCTTTTTAAAGATTTTCAGGACAGTGGTAAGTAAGCAAGTGATTTCTCAAGCTTTTTTATACTTTCTCCATATATGATAGGTAGAGATCACAGTTTTTGGGTTGGTTTTTTTAGTTGTTTCAGGAAAGCATAGTTAAAAGGCAGTTGCAGTGTCCATTGTATGTTATTATTGTCTTTAGAGTAGTGTAATAGGTGATTTGATGTCAGAACATTTTTTGATAACTTAAATACCTCTTGTGTTGTTTTTTAACCGAGCTAAGAAGCCTTCTTTGGCCAGTTGCTCTCTTAGGAGCTGAATGGGCTTGATGTGGTCTTTGGACAGTACATTTGATTCTTTGTGTACTATTCTGAAATGATCCATTTGTCCATGGTGTTTTGTCTTTTCCCCTTTGAACTTCTAATATCCCAAAAGAATAAGACACAAAGCATTTCCCTGCAATTAATGTCTTGAGGCTCTGAATGCCTCTAACATAGTTTTTCAACTCATCTGGTCATAATCCTCAGAAAAGTCCCTGTGCCTCAGCCAGGCAGATACTACTGTTTTTTCCTCTGGTCTTTCTGCTGTGGTATTCTTAATGATTTGAAAATAATCAACAAAGTCCATTTACTTGCTCAATTTATGTTTTATTGCATTTCCAGTAGAATACTTAGCACATAAATCTTCTCAAAGTACACTTGAAATAGCCATAAATGGCAGCTGAAAATCTCCTCAAAGTAGCACAGTATTTTCAGTCAAGTAAGTATGGCTTCTGTTCTGTGGTCCTGCTAATTGAGCACTGAGAAGACAGACGCATCTAAGCAGTAAAATGTACCCTTTTTCCTGTTCTAAGAAATGTTCCATTTATAGAAGAAACCAATGCACATATGAAAAACTGACCTAAAGAAGCATACTAATCTTGTTTCTGCACAGATTTCTGTCAGTTCTGCAGCTTCTGTCAATGTCAGTTGGACAGAATTGGACCTCTGTGGGGATTTTTTTCTGACGTGAATGCAAAGAGGTTCTGTATCTGTTTGTTTCAGACATTTTTACAGCATCATTGGGATAATGATAAATCTTGATACACCTGCCATAGTGACGTTGTCCTTTTTTGATTGATGAAAACAGCTATCAGGAAAGGGCTGGAGTGGAAGGGCAGTTCAGAGGAAGGAATAGGTGAACGTGGTTTGAGACCCCCCCCCCAAAAGGCATTTAAAGGAGAGAAGCATTGGTTATGTAAGTGTATATGTTTTGCTGTGGATTTACAAACAAAATAAATGAATGAATGAATGAATGAAGTATGTAAAAGTAATCCTATGGCTAAGTCTTTGCAGGAAGACTGACTTCTCTCATGTAGTTCTTTGAGACAGCAGACAAGAGCCAGATCTGACCCAAAAGCTGTCTTTTATGCTACAGCTAAGATGACCTATCCTACAAGCTTTGGAGTCATGCCTCTTTAAATTAAATTCATTCAGGTTTTGGATCTGGCTTGGCTCATTTCCTGCTACCTTTCTGCACAGAGGATGTGTTTACTTCTCTGCAAAATAGAAGTTGTGACTGCTCAGTTGTATATGGGTGTCCAGGAGATTGGGCATTGCTATGCTGGCCACAAGGAAGCACCAGGGTTGGGATTTGCTGTACCAGATCTACGTTGATATTCCTTTGCCCTAGTTCTTAGTCTTCAGTGGGAAGAAGGGCACTCATCCTAAAGGTGCATCTCCTAGGTATTCTGCTTTCCACCGACTAGTACAGGGTGACCTGCTGAGATGTTGATCTCCAGTTTTAGATGAAATGAATATTCCTGCAGATTACTGACTACCCTGCCTACAAAGTCGCAAAAATGCTGATTAAGGAGGGTATTTAATAATTTACCACTTCTTGAGAGAAAGAAATTTAAAAAAAACAAGCAAGGGAAGAAGGAAAGTTTAGATATGTTAAGTACAAGCAGAATATTCCCAGGTAGTCCATTAAAATGTGAAGTGTCAGACAGATATTTTCCTGTAGGAGATAAAACCTTTCACTTGGCTGTTGACTTTCAATTCCGTATTTCACACATAATTTGAAAAAAAGCATATTTTAAATTCTACTCATTCTGTGCGTATGTTATTGCGTGTGTACAATGCACATGCACATTCTTGTCCCTGCAGCATATATTTTGCATGTTGCTGCTGACCAGTGCTGCTCACGAGGTAGACATAGGCATGCCAAATCTGTGAGTACAGGAGCTGTGTGTGTGTGTATAATGTTTGTCTGTACAGACAGGTTATATATGTTTATGTCAAGGGACCAGTTAAGAGACTGCCTTCCTGCTGTAGGAAACATAAAACAGGACTGCGTGTAGCTGGAACAAAAGCAGCTCCCAGCCTGGAGAGCTTATCTTCACAGTAAATGGGGCAGACGTGGTTTTGGGGATAGGACTAATACAGGAGCAAGGTGGTCATGCAGTTGGATCAAACATGTTGTATCAGTGTTGAGGCTTTGAGTGTAACAGATCTGTTCAAAATGTGCAAAATGATTTGGAGTGTGTAGGAGGTTGCCAAGGAGAGATGAACTCAGAGGGAAAAAAAGAATCACAAAAAGGGTACATTTTAATTTTGTCTAAGCAAAAAAGATTCTTTTTGCTCATTTTGATTGTGATTGAGGATAGAAGAATCCCTGCAGACTTAGGAAAACTGTTACACAGCAGTTTGGTAGCACAAACCTGTAGTCTCCCCTTGAGCTGTGTGAAGCCAAACAATTTGACCTTTGTCTGTGGGTTTTAGGACTCAAATATTCAGGAGAAAGTAGAAGAGAGTAACTGAAAAATGGCTAGGAGGGACCTCGGGTGCTCTCCTCATGCATTTTTGTTATCTGCAGGCATGTGTGGTGTCCAGGGACAAAGCTAATCTCCCTTATCGGTCCCAGCTGCTCTCTCTCCCTCGCTATGGCTTTTATATGCCTTCATTCCTGTAGTCACACCTTAAACCAGTCCTGGCAAAATGATCCAGGTTATGGAAAAACTTCCATTATAAAAGCCATTAAGAGAACTCTGGCATCTTGACTGCACTGGGCCCAGGGGCAATTACAGCAGTGGCAGGGTGGGTAGGAGGAGGCAATCCCGACTTGGCCTCAGCCAGCGCAGGATGTGGTTGTCATCCTGGCTGTGCAGCTATGCTGGTAGGAAAGCACCTCACCAGGCAGTACAAGAGGAAAACACATCAGTTGTCTCGTTCACAGGCAAAAAGCAAACCCTGAATTTAGAGTCTCATGTACCTTCTCAGATCCTTCTGGAACAGTGTTCAATGACGCACAGACCTCTGAGACTCTATGTGTGGAGTTGGCTGCAGCTGCTCAGGGTGAGCTGAATGCAGGAGTCTTGCAGGGACATCAGTCAGGAGAGGGATTTTTGGAGCAGCATGCTGCTGTTGTGTTAGGAGGCAGTGTGAACACGTGGTTGGAGACGCTTGCCAGAATTGCAGTACCCTGAATTGCAGCAGTCTTACCTTTTTAGCAGGATCTAAACCTCTTTCCCTGACCCCATACATGCAAGTAAAGGAGGTGATCATTTTGTTGTTCAAATCTGAAGGTAGCATCAGCAAAACAGCATCAGGATTTCCCTGTGTCGGGTGCAGTAGCTGGGAGGGCATGAGAGAGTTCTGCACCTTCAGCCATGGGTGAGTGTGCTGGAGCTAACACGGGGTGGGATCCTGGAGTAAGAGAAGTGGTTGTTAAGTGTAGCAGTGTGGGTTTGTTCTGCCAAGTCGCTGCTTGAGCAGAGAACAAAGGTAGGTGGTAGCGTGAAATCCTCACACCCTCTGAGCCAAGGCAGGACTTATGTTTAGGTGCTAAGGTACTCCCAATCTCAGGATCCCAGAGGGCTGTTTTATCTAGAGGGAGAGCTGCTGACGGGTGGGATGGATAGATGATGTTACTTGATAAAAGAAGACAGAAATAAAGGTTGTTCTAGTGTGTAACTAGACTCTTTGTTCCCCTGGAAATTCAATTACCAAGCATAACATTTCTGTGGGGAAAAGGTAACAAAGACCTTGGTCAGCTTAGAGGCAAGGCACAGTAGTCTACCAGTTTTTGGTGGTTGTATCTGTTTCTTACAGAAACCATCTAGTGATGATTGAGACAGATACAGCCAGTGTGTGGCTCTACGTCATTGTGGTCCTATTCCTAAGTAATGCTGATTCTACCCAGCTCTGGCTGTGACCTTCATTGCAGATCTCTAGGAACTCTTTGGTTTTGTTCCCACAGAACAATTTAAAAACCTGAGGCAACACAGAGGTGGCACATTTCTGTTGCAGATGTATGTGGTACCTGCCTCAATAGCGTTAATGTATCAGCAGCCAGCCATCACTCTCCTGCAGCCAGGCTGCTGCAGTCGTGTCCCTGGCTCCCTTCCCTGCTTCCTTGCCTTACTGGCGCTCCTAATTTAATTTTGCAAGGTTTGCAGAGGGCTAAATTTGGGCCCAGGAGTGTTATTTTTAGAGTCTTGAAAAGAGGCTAATGTACAAAAAAAGATTTTGCTCACAGTTTAATGAACCATTTTTGGATTTTGAGGGGGAGAGGAGGATGGCAGTAAGATGGAAGGGCTTTTCATGTCATCTCTTTAGTCATATAAGGAGCAAGGGGTCCATCTATGATATTGACATCATCTCAGAGCTTCATGTACATTGTCCCATACCATTCTTTCCCCTTGATCTGTTTCCAAAACTCCTTTTTTCTTAGCCACCCACTTTTCTTCCCTCCTGCCAGCCTCCATCCTGCAGTGCTGCTGCAGATACCTTCTGCTGTGCCTACTTCCTGCGTTTTCAGCCCTACACAGATTGTATTTCCCCAAACTAATTTTAAGGAGGTGGATTTCAGGAAAAATGCCTACCATTCATTTCTTGGTTTCTGCCAGGATGGGTTTCAAGGGTTCATGTTCCAGCTGGAGGCTCATTCAAGGTCTAGAACTGAGCAGATAGTGCAAAGACCAACACAACAGAGAAGTGTTTGTCCTTGGCTTTCTGACCATGTCTGTCTCAATCTCTTGGGAAGGATACTGTTATCCAGGTGTGATATGCTTGCACCAACTTTGAAATCATCATGGAGACAGGCAGTGCTTTGTTACCTGAGATAGGTCATGTGGCTGAGGCCAGTTACGGGATGGTGAAAATCAGTTTAGTCCTCAAGTCTGTAGCAAAAATAAAAGAAAGAAAAATAAAAGGGATGGGGAGACAAGGAGGCTGACCTTGAAGTGCTGTGCTTCCAGGAAGCTATCCGTCTGCTGCTGCCCTGTGTTGAAGTGAGTGTAGGTGTGGATCACTAACCCTTTCCTCTACCTTGGGGACTCCACATTTCAGAGAGTGTGAATGAGCAGATGGATTTTAGAAGAACTAGTTTTTAGACTGAAAAGCCTTTCAACCTTTTGTTTAAAGAATGTTGACATGGAGGTCCTTGTCTTTCATACTGCTTGCCTGTTCCCTCCATCTATCCTCCACCTGCAGTACAGTTTAAAACTCACCTGAGCACTGCCCACCTATGCCATCATGGCAGATGTTTGTCATACTGAGTGCTTTCTATGTATCTTACCTCATATTTGTTTTGGCTTAAGATATAATCCAGTCCCCCAAATGTTTACTGCTGGACATGCTCCTGCTGACATCTGCAGAAGAGCAGCAAGTCCAGCTGTTGACCGAAGTGTTCCTCGCAGCAGCTGCTGCCCGTGTGGGGTATGGACCTTCACGAAGAAGCTGTGATCATGTTCTGAATGCAGAGTGTATTTTCACTAATGTCCTTCCAAGATAAAAAGCCAAAAAGATGACCACCACTTATGGACTAATTAGCCAGAAGCCTCCATCTCATTTATCATAATCCAGATGTTATCCTGCTAATTTCAAGGCAGTTACTCAAGTGGAAAATTAGACACACAGGCGTTGAGAGTAGACCTACATCACAGACTTTTGTTGGGGAGGCCCTCAGTCAAGGCTTTGATGGGTTGTGTGATCTTTGGCCAACACAGCTGTGCTGACAAGAAGTCCTCAACATTGACTTCTGCTCGTTATACCATCAAAACCTTGTTTTTACTGGTATTGCTGATGTGGGGGAGGAGAAGCTTTCCTGCAAATTGCTGCCAGAGTGAGCTCTGACAATGGTGACCTCTCCTTACTCATCCTGTGGACCCCAGTATGACTGCTCTGGCAGCCTCCCTGGTAAAGCTGGCCTAAGTTGGTGCAGTTGTGAGGTTCCTGTTAGGAAACTGGGACTGCACTCACTTTAATTATTAATTTTTTCCAAGAGTCTTTTGAATGCATTTTTTAAAATGTATATCTTGTTCTCAAGAAGGCTTTGATCTTGTTAATCTTTTCATCTATGCATCAATCTGTTGTGTGAAAATGCTGGAACGTGCTCTTATTGTGGCGGGCTTTCCTAGGGTTTTGTTTCCACTTTTTTTGCATAGTTGAGAGAATTTTTATTTCCAGAGGCTCTCCCTCTGGCTTGATCCTACATGAAAGTTGACCACAGACGTGTCAGGTTCTAGAATGCCACTTTGGGCTGTGTCTTTGAATTTTCTTTGCAGGGATTTCCTGATATCAAATTGAAACAATGCTTTGTGTTTCCTTGCATAATGTTAAAGAGATTGAGAATAAGCCTGCACATTCAGTTGTAAGCGGCAATGAGCTCCTTCTGCCCATATTCTCAAGGTGGGACACATGCCAGCTTTGAATTCCAAGTTTTGTGGTTTCTATAGCACAAGGAGAAGTCTAAACTAACTTACCTGCTCTATGTCTGCGTTGAGAGGTTGAGCAGTGTGCTGCTGTGTTTGTGGTCATTTGGCCAGTTTGAGGCATGGAGAATATGATTAAATCCATCTGCATTTGGGCCACATAGACTTAGCCTTAATCTTGGTCACTTATATTTGCTTTTCTCCCCTAGTTCTTACCATAGATTTAGACCTCAGGTTATGCTTTCATAGTTACAGCTGTGCTTTCCTAAAATGTCCATCTGTTCATGATAGCAGCTGTTCTTGTGAAAACCTTTGCATAAATGCGATCAATTGTGTGAGAAGTCATGCGCTGTGGAATTACTTGAATCCAAAGGAAGGTGGAGAAGGGGTCATTTGGCAGCCAAAAATCTCCCAAAAAATTAAAACTGTACCTCCTATACATGCCTATCAAAACAGAACCTTTCTAAACTGATCCAAGTCAGGACTTACACAGTTTTCAGACCCTCACTGAAAACAGTGGTGTGACAAGGTGTCCTTTTCAACTTTCCTCAGTGTAAACTAGAAATTGTTCTGCTGAACAGTTGATAGCATTGTGGTAATAGTTGATCACTTCAACTGGGAAAGGAACTGGTTCCTTTGGCTCTGTACGTAACTGTGAGAGAATTCAACTTGTGATAGTGGGCTGGGCAGGAGAAGGCTGAAGCATGAAAGGACACCTGGGAAGTATGCTGCCAAAGCACAGAGCCTGGTGTTGACCTCTGAAGAGGGTCAAACACTAGGCAGTACCTCAAGATCTTTGAATAATTTATTGTCCTTAATATCACTGGCCCCTGACAGGTAAGTGTAAACTTCTTGGTTCATGAAAACATAATGAATTTCTGTTTGTACTTCTGTCTTTTGCCTAGGTCCTGAGAGAGACTAATAAATTGGCTGAAATGGAAGAGCCACCTTTGCTACCAGGGGAAACCATTAAAGACATGGGTACGTGAAGAGGAAATTCCTTGTTGTTTGCTGACCAAATAGAATATCCATAGAGCAAAATACCTTGGCAGTCATTGACCAACAACAGCAAATTGCTGATGTTTTGAAAGCCATGATCAGGTTGTTTCATTAGTCGAGCTGTTGCACATCACAGAGATCAAGGTAACTATGTGTCTCCTTTTAGCACGTAGCAAATACAAAGCAATTCAAGGCACCTTAGCATGAGTGATGAGGTAGGTTGTACAGCCGTGCATTTCCTGCCTCCTGAGAGGACATGGATCCACTGTTTCACGTTGTCCTTGCCACAGGGTAACTTCTTAGGTTGACACAGCACAATTTGTGTCAAATCTCTGTCATGGACTCCAGGAAAGGATATGGTGCTTTTGCGGAGTACTTGCTGTGATATGGGGATGGTTTTTTTCTTTTTTTTTTTTATCCAGATGTTCTGACATGCATCAGGTTTACTGATGCTCTCCAGTCTGAAAGCTTGAGTAAGCCTCTCGATTAATTTTCTGGGAAAGATTTTTCATTCACTTCTTTACCATGTTGCTTTCCTCTTAAAATGATATGGAAGAGTGCAACTTCAGTCCTAAACATAAAAATTCAAAAACACTGAAAATACCTCACCAAAAAAACCCACATCCAACACCACAATAAAGACAAGCAAAAAGCACCCAAACAAACCCAAACCCCAAAAAATCCACCTCAGTGCTTACTCTTTTTCTCTACCTCTTTCTTAAGGACTTTGAACTCGTACTCCAACCAAACACTGCAGACTGATACCTAACTCACTCCACAGACACAGTTAGCTCTGACAGCAGGACTATATTTTGAGGGTTTCCTAGGGAATAGTTTAAGAGATCAGAGTTTCCAGTGTTTTATCTGTTGACAAATGATGAGATGAGCCATATAAATCTGTAAAACTGGGTGGCTTTTGGAGTAGCCCAGACAACAGCTGCCTGGTCCAGCAAGAAGTTAAAGGCAGCAAAAAGGAAATATTTGTTATTCATCAACAATAATTGTTTCCTGTTAAAAGTGTCAAGAAAGGCAAATGTAATTATTTTTGTATTTTACAGGGAAGGCAAGAAAAAAATATTTTCAGCTAACCCAATAATGTAGGGTAAGATTGGCCTGTAAAAGACAGGGATTCCACAAGCAAGGGAATTAGTAGATCTGGTTTTCAGTTTCTTTCTCCCATAGGTATTCTCTTATATATACCAAAGACTGAGCTTAATAGACTTTCCCTTGGTGCTAGCACTGCTACAACCTCTCTGTTATAGCTGGCATCCATTCTCACAAACAGTGAAGCATTTTAATGCCTTGGAGATCCCTATTTATCAGGTAGAGACTGCTGAAATCAAACAACTGTGAAGGGGTTAAGGTCAGACAAGCCATGTGTGTAGGTACATGCACAGTGTAATTAAGTAAAATTGTTTCCTTAGGAAACCAAGCTAATAAAATGCAAATGTGAAAGGTGATGTGGCTTACAAGCTGGGAAGGCCAGTGTTTGAGATCATGCCTGGGGTTCCTTACCTGCAAAACATTTTTCTAGCACCTTTTCTATTTACTCAGAAATCCTGTTCTTTTTCAGATGTAAATGCATGCTTTTGTTATTAGTAGATTTTGTTGGGGTTTTTTTAAACATTTTGAATTACATTTTGAATAATGGGAACTCTAGTGGAAAAACCAGGCAGGCTGCCCTTACCCTTATTATGCGTCACAAGTCTGCTTTCAAATCTCTGTCAAACTAGTCCTTGAAAAGAAGTGATTAATAATCAGCTACTAATGAAACAGTTGGTTTAATTAGGACCGGCTAGAAGCATTTTGTGTTTAACTGTCCTTCAAACAAATGCATGTAAATTTATATAAATAAATAAATAAATAATGGAATTACTAGCATGTATATATATTTTATTTCTTTTTAATCAGATATTCTGTGCTACATATTTTGCTCTTAGTCACTTTTGATATTTTAAGGATCCTTCTCCACATCCAGATCTCGAGAATTGTTGAAGACTATGCTGAAGCAGAGCTGATGTGAGGATGATTTAGTTATATGAGTTGCCAGAGCCCTGGAGTAAGGCAGACTCCCTCTTTCTCTCCCTCCAGGCTAAATCTCATGAGATAAAGGTAGAAGAAATTAAGGTCCCCATCCTGATGCCCCAGTAGCCTCACACCTCATGTGCGTGGTGGCTGTCACCTGGAGGGTAGGCGAGCTGTCCTCCTGACACAGCCCTTGCACAGTGGGTCCCATGGGGTCCAGGGGCTTGAGGTTATTAGGATGATCCAGGGAGTTCTTTCATGGATCTGGCAGCTCTGGTCAGTGGATGTCCTCTGTGTTTTTGAGGGATGTCATTACTTCTTGGTGACAGTGTAAACCATTGCCACGGCACAGCCAGCCAACTGCTTTAGTGGCAGGAGACGTGATAGGCGGCAGAGGTGGGGAGGGAACAACTTAAATCTTGGCATTTTTAATTGATGTAAAACAGAAAGGCAGTTAGGAGGGGTGTTTGCTGTGAAAAACCAGCCTTTTGCTGAAACAAGTGAGAAACATTTGAAGCCTTTTAAGAAGGGGACTGTTTTGAGTCACCATCACTCAGCTTCAAAAATAATTGAATTGTTGCAGAGTAACTTGATCGCTGACTTCAGACCTAAAATCACCAGCAGCTGGGTGTTGTACAGATTCATGGTTGCTGCAAATCACTGTAGCTCTGCTGGCTTTCAGCAAGAGGGCCTTCATCCCAGGGCTGACTCTGCATGCAAGAGTGTGCAGAAGGACCCAAGCACCCCAAAAACCACATGTGGGAGAACTACCTTCTGTCCTAGGTGGCACAAACCAGACTGGGGACAATCCTTAGCTTTTATGCAGATTGTTGTCAGCTTCAGAGGCATGCATCCAGGCAGAAGTCATCTCCTCTTTTCATGCATGGTGTTCTCAGCTACTGGCAGTAAGAGTTAACAGTTCGCAGCCAAGCACTGGCTTTTTTACAGGGTAGCAGTTCTGTGCAAATGTAGGATTCTGGGTGATGATACTACTTCTACTCAAACTCTTACCTTCTCCACAGAACCGAAACTTGCATATTAGCTCAGGCTCTAGGCTAGGACCCCAGATGAAGCTTGTTTTAATGTCATGATCTGAAAAGTAAAACCCCCTATTATGGTTGCTGTTATAATTTTTCTCCCATAGTTTAAACCATGAAATCAACAACTTTTTTTCTTTTTTTTTTTTTTTTTAAGCTAAGGATGTTACTTACATCTGCCCCTTCACTGGAGCAATCAGAGGAACCCTTACTGTTACCAATTATAGACTGTATTTTAAAAGCATGGAATGGGTAAGCTTTTGAAATAATCTGCTTTTGTTAGCTGTTTAATCTTTAGACATAGGTGTTCTTTGAGAGTAATTCTGTGTGAAATGTAGCTGTATGTTTGAAAATATAGACATAAGGGAGCAGGAGCTGGGGATTTTCCCCCCTCCCCTTTTTAAACTCACAAATTTCAACTGTCTACAGGACCCTCCTTTTGTCCTAGATGCATCTTTAGGTGTAATCAACAGAGTGGAGAAAATTGGAGGTGCTTCCAGTCGTGGTGAGAATTCCTATGGGCTGGAGATTGTATGCAAGGTAAACTCTTACCTGTGTTTTACAGCAGGGGAAGGGGAACATATATTTTAATAGGTTTTCTCTGTAGTACTGTAGGAAGTTCTGCAAAATGTTTCAGTCAGTATGACTTCACAGGCATCAAAAACCATCTGATTTTAAAAGTACTTTTCAGTATGTCCAGTACCAGTCATTCAAGACAAGATACAAACCTTTATTCAGGCTTTTTGCTGGGCAGTGGCTTTTCTTTCTAGAGGAAACCTAGGCCTGCATCCTACTAATGCAGTTCTCAGGGTTGCCCATCATACTGTTCCAGGTAGACTCCAATTATTGTGGAATGCAGTATGTATGCCTTTCTCTCGTTTGCATTTCAAGAGCAAGAAAGGAGCACGTTTCCTCCTAAATCATTAGCTCATGTCCACCTGCTGCTGTGCTTTGTGGTGAGGGACTCACAAGTAGCCTTCAGTCCTCCTCGAGGCTGTTCTTTCATTTCTTTCAAGGTAGTACATATTTCACTTGTGCCTCTCAAGAGCCCTTGGAATAACTGGTAATACAAACTTCAATAAAAATTAACAATTTGCCTCTTGTATCTGCTCACTGTATACCCACGAAGCAGATAATGCCCCCATCTTCCCTCCTGAATCCATACCACTGCTGTTCACCAGGGCATGGCCCCTCTGCCTGCCTCACTGGCCACATAGGACAAGCTGAATTCAGAACCTTGCTGGTCTTGGGCTGCTTAAAGCTCTTGTCAGAGCCCTTGAAGGCTAAGAGGAATGAATGCCACTTGCTGGTTAAAAGCAGAATGAAAAGGAGTCCCAAACTACTCCAGTCACTGCTGTGACTTGGAGGCACCAGGAAGCTAAGCAGGCTGTGGGTGTACTGAGTCAAGACCAGCTGATGCAGTCTGTACCAAATCATCCAGCTGCTCCCTTGTCCTACTGCAGTCGTAATCCACCCTGGCTAGCGTAGGGATGGGGTGCTTGTGCTGGCAAGCTGATTTGTTCCCTGTTTTGATCTGCATTCCTAGTCCTCAGCCATTTTGTTTATATGCAGATTTGTACACATGGTCAAGTTTGAATGAACTGCATTGTTTGCCCAGGTGGGAAATTTGGGCACAAACTGTATGATGAGTGTTTTGGCCCTTTGTAGCATATATATATGCCAGCCTCCTTGGCCTAGGGTATGCAGAGCAGTTCAGTGCAATAACAGAGAGGTGCCGATATAGCTTATACATCCTGAAATGTTCTCTGTCTGAGACCAGTCGCGTAATCTGTTTTTGTGAGGATGCAAAGTCTTCATCTGTTTATCTCATTCTCTGACTTGCTCTACAATCTTCATATGCTTGAACTTGATAGCTCATTTCCTGCTGGTGGCTTTTAAACTGCTTACTGCAAGTGTTCGAGTTGTGGGCTTATCTGGAAGAACTTGGCACCTTAGAGATGCTTTATTTAGTTTTGGCATTTGATTTTGTAGATGAGTGTGGAAAGGAGCTCCTGGGTTACAACTCTTTGAGGAAACTACTGCTGTGTGAAGGAGGAGTTCTCAGTTTCAAGACATCTTCTTGAGTGCTCTGAGAGATGGAAGCTTTAAAGGGAGATGATGTTGAATGCTTTGCACCCAGCTGGCTGGGCTTGGGCTACCTACATGCAGTAGCTCTGTGGAGGTACTTTGTGAGGCAGACCCTTCCAGTGGTCCTTTGGCACAACTTGGCATGAGAGCTCGGTGAGAGCTAGGAGATCTGTCTCACAAAGTCCTGCTGGTCAGAGACAGCTTGTCCCTGAGCAGGGCTCTCCCCTAGACTTTCAGCAGGTATAGAGCTTCATGTGAAGGCAAGGTGCTGTGGTCAGGAACACCTGTGCACTTCCTCGGCTCCTCTGCAGTTGGGGCAGGCTTTGTTGGAGTCTGCAGACAACCACTGAGCCAAGCCCAGCGTTGCAGTACAAGTGTTCCAAGTACAGTATTAAATCAGTACTAGAAGGAGCATTGTGATGTGACCCTATTTTGAATTCTGGCTTTTGGATTTTCTTTGAATTTTGAAGTGGTTCAGAAATTTGCAACTTGATGTCCCTCTTTTTTTTAATCCTAGGATATTCGAAACTTGCGATTTGCTCATAAGCCTGAAGGGAGAACTAGACGGTCCATATTTGAGAACCTAATGAAATATGCTTTCCCGGTTTCAAATAACCTGGTAAGTGTTTTCTCTTCAGTTTTTACCAAAAGACAGAGTGGCAGTAAACTGTTTTGTTCTGTCCTTCTACTTGGTACAGCATTCACATGGGGTACATTTTCTTGAAGGAGGAGAAGTGGGTTTTACGTCTGTTTTTAACTGAAGTTGGTAGGAGTTTAAATCATATAGAAAACAGGAAAAGTCTACCACCATGGGCTGGATTTTTTCATGCGTGGAGAATGACTTAGTGACGAAGCCTTGTGACAGAGGGAAAGTTGTCAAAGCGCAGTGACATCCGTCAGAGGTTTACAACTAATGGTGACTGCACTGCCCCAAATCTGAAGTGCAGTTCCTCTGCTCTGTAATGTTATGACGCTACAATTGTTGTTTCAAATGCTGGTTGAAAGGAACTGTTTGTTAATATGTAAGAGAATTCTTGTCCAAGTAGTTTTTTTTCTTTCTTTCTTTAATAATAAACTCCTTTTGTCCATAAAGTACTAGGTAATAGACAAGCAAGATCAGGGGTGTATTGGAAAGTACATTGTTGTACGAGTTATCTGATACAGCAAGAGGGTTAATCTTTTTCACAAAGCCCTAAAAAAAAAGTTAGTTCAGTGGGGAAAAAGGAAGGGTCAGTCATGAATTAGTATTTGAGATATCAAACATCCTTAAATGGGCTCTGAGTGGGCTCTTAATGGTAAATTTTCTTTCTTTCAGCCACTTTTTGCATTTGAGTACAAAGAAGTTTTCCCAGAAAATGGATGGAAAGTATACGACCCAATTTGGGAGTACAGAAGACAGGTGGGTATTGTGCCACATCCTCTCTACTCTTCAGAAGTGAGGCTCTGTGCAGTAATACAGTTACAGGTCACGTGGAGCAGATAATGATGCTACTGACAAATGTTGTGCAGGCTGGATTTTGTTCTCTACACTGCAGTGATGGATGACAGCAGTATAGCTTTAGAGATAGTAGCATCCACTGATGGAGATTGGCTCAGGCTGCAGAGAGCTGACTTCAGCCTTCAGTAGAAGAAGCTAATGCTCTGGCTTGGTCATCAGCTGCTGCTGGCGGTGAGGAGCATTGTAGGTACATTGCTGAGTTTCACACCTCATTGCTGAGTTTCACACCTCAGTGTTTGCTTGTATCAGTTTTAATATTTTCCAGTTTTTCCTGTCTTAAACATGAACTTGGGAGGAAAAAAATTAAGAGTAGAATGCCTTTATTATCATAGGGAATCAGCATAGGAATCAACCTAGAGGATTTTGCGATTTACCATAGCTTAGAACACACAGTTGTAGTGTGTCCAGAGTAGACTGGTCAAAATGTATTTATGATCGTGAAGTGACAGGCTGTCAATTAGGAACACTGTGGTAAGAGCTTGAGTGGTCCTCCCTGGGGGACAAGATGAGAGAATTTTGGTTTTTATAATGGAATTGCTCCTATCATAAAATTCTCAAGTGGAGGAAAGAGCTCAATTTGGTGACACACTCGCCCTGGACACAGTAAACATCTATCTCATCTAGATCTGCCAATAAAAGCAATTTTCCTTTGTTAAATAAGGAGATGTTAAGCCATGTAGTTTAAAGATTTGTGTCTTTCTCTTAAAATGAAACAAACCCAGACCTCTGTCCTAGCCTAGCTGTTCGTCTGATTTCTGGCATCCAAAATGTAAGGATTCATTTTTCTAGCTCTAGTCTTCTAAAAGCTGGGCATGCCTTCTAAATTGGTTATCTAGGCCTGTCATTAACAGATGGGGAGAGAGCTCTTCACTGTAGGGGGTGATTTGTTCTCTCCTAAAATAGCTGCCTAAGATAGATCGCTGGCTTCTAGGCTGCTAATTGAAAGTGAGATGTATCTTACTGTACGCTGCCTTCATTGCAAGAAGTGTATGTTTTACAATGAGGTGCCACAATCCAAAATCCTAGTAGAGACAAAATCCAGTCATTTGTAATCATATTGTATCTAAGGTCAACTTTGGCTACAAGACCAGATAATGCAGTGATTATTGCTTCATTCAGAATTTACCTCTTTCTTGGTGGTTATTTTATGGAAAGATCTGTTTATAGAAGAGGATCTGCAGTCCAAGCTATTTAAGCAAGATGCTTCTTCATAGGTCTGAGAACTTTGGAGTAACAACTAAAGATCTCCACTGAAAAGCACAGTATTTGCTTAGCCAAGCTTCAGTTAAAACAGATGTACCAAAGAGATTCTTGCAATACCTGGAAAGGAGGAAGGGTGACCCCTGTGAATTTCCTAGTAAATTGTTCTACTTTCTTAATCCTACCATGTCATTTTTTTATAATAGAAGCTTATCTGTCCATATTAGTGTTTTTATACTGTGATCTGGTGTACCTTAAATTTGGCAGGAGTTTGGTTTTGTGGTGAAAGGATACATGTATTTGCATGCATGTAATTAGCATCTCTTCGTGGCCTTTCTGTAAAGAAAATGAGACCGGGCCATGGCGTCTTTGTTTCTTGTCACACGAGGTAGCACTGTTGTGTGTAAAACATGTCAACTCGAGACATTCCTGCAATGTGTAGTTGTGCTATGCTGCTTTTGTATCTTTTTTGAGTAGAAAGGAAAAACTTTGCTTGACTGCTTTTATGTCAAGAAACCAAACTAATGTCCCGGTGCTGAAGCCCTTGGTCATTTCTTTACAATGGTAACTGCAAAAGTGAACCCAATCAGGACATTTTGCAGCCACAGCCTATCTGAATTTTACCCATGATGGGCCACAGTCACTACCATTCCAGATCACGCAATCCATCTGTTCCAGTAGCTTGTCTTCAAAAGTGACTAACACCAGCTGCCGAAGAAGAGACAAACCGTACTGCAGTAGATGTTTGTGTTATGATGTGGCCAGGAGGAGAATTTCATCCCTTTTGTTAGATTGATTTGGGTCTTGCAGCATGATGCTTTATGTCCCCTCCAAAACTTTTAGGTATTTCAGTCTGTTTATTTAATTCTAGCATTTATAACTACGGATGTTCAATTTATCTGTGTGAATGTCTTAGCCTTTTTTCTTAATCCAACCAGATTCTGCTAAAGCAATAACAAATACTACAGTAAATCAGGATTATGTCCTGAAATGGCAGCAGGCATTCATTAACAGTGAAACAAAACTGGCATCATCAAATCAGATAATGTCACTGACTCTGTGAATTGTGATCAGAAATAGAAAAGCAGGACATATGCACAGTCAGCAGGACTTTTTGGAATTGGTTTAAAAACTGTTACAGAAGAGCTGGCCTAGGGCATAAGCAGCCCAGCAGTATGACCAGATGTTAACTTGGTATATCTTAGGCCAGGTCAGTCTTTTCCTGTGGAAGCAGGATCATAGAGAGAGGGGAGTGGATCAAAAGTAAACTCCAACTACCAGGCATTCAGAAAAGACATATATACTAGGATCTGTGGTCTACACTGGTACATGTGGCAAGCTTGTGTGTGGTATGATTTATTTATTATAATTTTCATTAAGATTAATAGAAGTGTGTTGATATGATAGCAACTGTAGCAATTAGGGAAGATACTCAGTAAACTCCTGACTTCTCTGTTAGCATTCTTGGGAAAGATGGAAATATGTAACTTATTAAAAATCCGTGATTGTGTAAAACTATGGGGAGTAATAAACAACCTGTAGAGAACAAAAGGAACTCGGAGAGATTTGAGATTTAGTTGGTAAATAGAATCACATGTGGCAAATGAAATTTAAAACTGAAATTGCTCCCTGATTTTTATTACATGCAGGCTGGCAGAGTTTAAAACAGAATTGCGAAGTGAATAAGACACAGTTGAAACCAAAAGGCCTTGAGATGCCTTTGGAGTAACTTAAAGCTTTATTTTCCTTAACAAGGTGGGGAGCATTTGGAAAATATTACAAGGGGTTGTAAGGAAGGAAAACATGTAACGTTTCCCTACAGAAGTCATTCTGGTCCCATCCTATGCTCTGGTCATATCTACCAGGTAGCCACAGTATAGGCTTGTGATTGCTGCTTTCAGAGAAAACATGTAGAAACTAGTAATTCAGAAGAACTGACCTATTTTGAGGGTAAAAGAAATGCGCAGCATTAGTATACAAGCAGAGTGGGAAAGGTAGAGCATGAGAACAGCATCCTACAGAGGATTGCTGGGTGTAATGTAGCGGAGTAAAGTGAGAATTGAACTGTTAAATGTCCCATGGTCTAACTGAGGTCTTGCTTATGCTAGGTATGTCCCTACTGCAGAACAGATCAGAGCTCTCTTGTGCTAAGTGGACACAACATGGGCTGAGTACATGGCAGAGGGACCAGCTTGGCTGTGCAGCTATGTCCTGTGTTGGTGTAGGGATGCGCCTCAGCCAATGTGCTCAGCTTCCTGGTTTGAGAGAGACACTGCTGGTGTGTAACTCAGGACCCTTCCTGCCTTGCCTGCTGCAGATCAAGGTGCACCTACATAGCTAAACTCAGAGTCAATCTGCTGGATCCCATAGAGAGATGTGACTGTGTGTAATTCCAGCAAGGAAATAATTTTTTTCCTGTCAGTGGAAGATCCTCATGTGCTTAACCTTAAACATGTGCTTTGCAAGGTAGTGGTTTCAGTGCCATGCCGATGTGGCTTCAGCAGTTTTTCCCTGCAAACAAAGACACTCCATCTTCTACAATGTGTGTAAATTAAGTGATAACTGAGCACAGGTCATTAAAGTAAGGCATGAATGACTATCCAGAGGGAAACTAAGTCTAGTTTGCGTGTGGAGATGACACAAGGGCTGTGTGTCTATGGTTAGATGATACAGTTGTAAGGAGTGTTCCCAAGCACTGGGGCACCTTCATTGCAAGTTCCACACATAGCTTCAGTCCAGGCTGTTAACATCCCTCTTTTGACTGGGTGTGTTTGAGCACCTTTAGCCATGCACAAAGATACTCTTCCAGCAAAATGTATGCAAATCAAGGGTACAAACCAGTTATTTACTGACTAACACAGAAAAAAAGATAGCTGAGATTTAACTAGCTACTAGGCTGAACATTAGTACTCACTGCCTCAGAGAATGCTTCTGTAGAGACTTTCCTGGCCAAGAGGGAGGGCTGCAAAGCCTGCTCTTAAACCTAGCCATGTGTCAGAGGCTGACACAAGCCGAAGATCACCAGGAGGCAGTTTGGACAAACTATATCCTGTTTGGAGAATAAATGAGTTGAATAGCACGAGTGTGAGGTGCATTGTTTCAGCTGGTCTCAGTGAGAATGTTCGTGGGACGTTTTATTTATGACTGTGGATGTGGCTGTGCTGCCTTCCTTGGTGTGGCCTCTCGCAGCCACCAAACATGTGAATTCCCCTAAAATCAGGGTCTGCTAGCAGCATTATTTTACCTGAGGAAGACAGACCTTTTGCAGCAGCCTTTGGTCACTAATGTGGACACCCAACAGCCGTGTGCCCTAGCAGCTTCAGAATGATCACAACCTGCTGTTAGCGAGGCACACCTGGGTTCCTCCTGCAGGTGCACAGGCAGGCAGCTCCCAGAGCCATTCCTTAGCCTGCAGAGGCTTCTTAAGTTATATCTGTAAGAGTGTAGTTTGATAGTAGGTTTTTGGGTGCTTAAAACTTACCAGGAAGCAGTGAAATGCATCTTAGATGAGGAAATACTAGTGTGCTTTATATCACGTTTATCTGTCTCTATTGATTCCAGCTGGAGAAAGGGCAAATCTGAAGGAGCACGAATAAATGCAGAAGCTACTCTGCATTATGGCAAACGTCCTGGGAACATGCAAATTCAGCTTCTCTTCTAGCCCACTTGGCTTATTTCTGTTTGCTTCCAGTCCTTAGAGAAAGTCACGATCCGAATCCAAAGCGTTTTGGGTGGTGCTGTGATTCAAGGCTCCTGTGCTGGGGGAAAACAGACATTCCCCATGATTCAAAGGAAATCTGAATGCTGACACATGGTGTCTTTTTCTTTCTTTGGGGGCTTGTCATGGATTTTTCTGGTCTGGGCTATTGCAGAGGAAAGATTTCCTGCAAATTTGTCAGTGTGACAGATGAAAGTCCTAGAGCTTTGGAGAGCTTTAGAGCTCAGTTCTGGCCCAAGCAGTGTGTGCTGAAGCTGTTCTGCCCAGCACTGTGCAGAGGGTGCTTTGCAGTGCCCACTGCTTAATCTTCTCTATGAGCACTGGTAGAGTTGCCGGGCAGAATGAAAAGGAGCCTTTTTTCCATGTAGCTGCTTGTCAGCTCCCATTTTCCTTGCCAAGACTGTGCTGACAGTGTACTTTTCATTCAGATTTGGGGGAGGTGAAATCCCCAAGTCTTGCTGATGGATCCGTTGCATGTACTTACTAGGACAGGACTGGAAACTAATTTGCCATTAGTCCACTTCCAGGTAGTAACCGGCTTGTTTACAGCTGATGCACAGCTGAGAGCAAGAGTCTTGCTATTCCCTGGTTGACAGCAGAGCTGGTGGACCCAGCAGGTAGACTGAGCATGTTCCACCCATCAATAAGCTTGGACTGTGTATACACATTGCTTGATGCCTGTTTCTGCCAATTCTTTGGCTTCAGACTACCAAAAATAGCTTTCCTTTAGGGTTTTGGGGTATTCATGATCCTGGCAGCTCTGCTGATTCCTTGTAGTAACATTTCCTTCCCTGGGAGGGCCCCAGCAGAGGGGTGGTTCACAAGCAGGGTGTGTGACTGGTATTAGACAGAAGGTCTGTCCTCCCTTCAGATTTTTAACCATGACCTCTTTTGACAGCATGACTCACTGCTGTGATGGTGAACCGGCTGCAGTCTGTGTGGGTCAGCCATAATTACCACAGCTCGTCTGACTTGTGTTAGATTTGTCATTTATTTCCTGTGCGAGCCACAACAGTGGTAATCACTGTCCCACCACCCTCCTTAAAATGAAGTACTGTTTATTAGAACAGAAGCATGTATTGTTTTAAGAGTTGATGTTCCCCTAAAACACACTCTGTGCTTAACAGTCTGGCCATGTTCAGAGAGCAGATGTGTCTTCCCCACAGAGATGCTTTGTGTCGGTGCTCACCCCTGCTGCAGCAAGTGTCTGTTTAAATCTCTCCTTGCAGGCACGCTGTACCAGCCACTCCATGTTGATCTGTTCCTTTCCAGCATCAGCCAAACCAAGTCTGCAGGTTGTCAGGATCCTCCCCATTGTGCTTCAGATGTTACCTGAAGGTTGTTGTCTGGGAAGCTGTTGAGTGGCTTCCCCATCAGGGCACACTGAGCTCAGTGATATGTGTGTGTACGTAGCTTCCCTGCTCTCCCAGCCCAAGCCATACTAGTACAAAAGGAGATCTTAGTCTGACAGAAATATGGGACTTGCACATCACATACAGCCATGCAGCCAGAGACATAAAATTATTAAGTTTTTGGTGTTTTTAGAGGATTCCACAGTTGTGCCACAAACACTCAACAAGGCCCAAACCAGACTGATTTTTGGGGGTGTTTTACTGCCTGTTCTCCCTTCTTCCCCTCCCCTCCATCCTATATGGTATCTCCATTTTGCATCCCCAGTTTCCACCCACCACGTTTGAGCTAAGTGCCAAGAGAGAGGTAAATTGGTCACACATTCTGTCCTGCTCCTGGCTCTCCTGTGGGCCCATGGTGAGACCAGGAGGTATCTTAAAGATACACTCAGGGGGATCACCTGTGTTGCTACATCTGTAGCCTCCACAGATCTTTTGCCAAGGTGACCCAGCCTGGAGTATTCCAGTTTCCCTGTTCTTCAGTGACCTGAGCAAAATAATCCACCTCTCTGGGAAGAGGCATGAAATGCAAGTTACCGAGATAATGCATTCCCAGGTGCCAGCCCTAAATGTCCTTCATTAACAAAAATTGCCTTGAATTTCAGGTCTGGGGATTTGACTGTGCTAAGGTCTCAGAGCAACTCATTTGCTAACGTGCTGTTGTTTCCTCTTTAGGGAATTCCCAATGAAAGCTGGAGGCTGACCAAGATTAATGAGCGCTATGAGCTCTGTGATACATACCCTGCCATTCTAGCTGTGCCTGTAAGCATTCCCGATGAAGAATTAAAGAGAGTAGCATCTTTCAGATCAAGAGGACGCATACCAGTGAGTGGGACAAAGGAAGCCACTTTGATATGGTTTTGTTACACATACCTTTGGGCAATAAATAATACCAAGATCAGGCTTTGTAGATTGCAGGGAGCCAGTAAATGGTCAGTGGATAATAAAAGTCACAACAACACGTTTGAGGACTTAGAAAAGCAGCAGTATCTGCTGGAACTACTGTTGTGAAAGAGATGTAGACTAAACCAAAATGAGAAGATAAGATAATTTAGCTCAACTCAGACCAAATCTCCGTTCAATTCCTGAGAAACACAAAGCAGCCCTATTGGGCTCCTTACAACTGTCTGGCCGGATAGAGGAATACTTAGTGATACTCTTGATGAGAATGCTTGTTAAATGAAATTAAGACAAAATACATTATTATGATGATTATTTCAGCAGTAACTGAAAATGTACTGGTTTACTTCTAAAGTTTGTAGAAAATTCTATCTGTTCCTAAAGTACTTAACTTTGACATGGTATAACATAAAGTAAGACATAGCCCACACAGTGACTCACACAACAGCCAGAAAAACAGTTTGCATCATATTTAAAAGTCAAATTATTTGGTCACCTTTTGTTTGTTCAAACTTTGGGAATGCCACAAGAATGAATAAGGACAGAAGAGTTCATTCTTTCATTCAGCTGTGATTTAGTAGAATCCAACCTTCTGGAACCAGCTAATACGTGATGGGATCCCAGACCAAGCCATTACAGGTGAAACACTTCACTAGTTTAATGAATCCCATTTTTCCTTCATTTATTTCCCATTTGTTTTCAAAGGTCTTGTCATGGATTCACCCAGAAAGTCAAGCAACGATCACTCGCTGTAGCCAGCCAATGGTGGGAGTGAGCGGCAAGCGAAGCAAGGAAGATGAAAAGTACCTTCAAGCCATCATGGATTCTAATGCTCAGTCTCATAAAATCTTCATATTTGATGCAAGGCCTAGTGTGAATGCTGTAGCCAATAAGGTCGGGTGCTTTTTCCTCTGTCTAAAACTGGGAATGTAATAATTTAGAGCACGTTTCCCACCTCAACCTCATATTATTCTTAAGGATCACAAGAGGGTTTTCCCTTGGGCAAATCTGCATGCAATGAGTTGATTCTCTAGACAGACTTTTATACCTGCACTGATATTTGTAAGATATCAATGTGACTACTAAAGATCCATTATATTAATCTTGGATGGGAAATGAAATTGCAAGGGGGACAAAAAATGAAGTAATACTGAGGTCAAACTCTAACCCTCTGGATCTTGTGTATCACCATTTTCCACTTCACATGGTTGGAAAACTGCTTCCTCTTAAAAGCACCAGCACTCTGTCCCTGTTAACTGTGGGAGCAGGGAACACTCAGTACTTCTGAAAATCAGGCATCATGATTTTTATTTCAAAATATAGCTGGGGATAGCTAATGTCTAGGAATGTTCCTCTGTTCCTTCTGCTGTTATAGAATCATAGAATTCTTTGGGTTGGAAAAAACCTTTAAAGGTCATCTAGTCCAACCCTCCCCTGCTGTGGGCAAGGGAATCTTCCACTAGACCAGGTTGCTCAGAGCCTTGTCCTTCCTGACCTTGAATGCTTCCAGGAATGAGGCATCTACCACTGTTCTGGGAAACCTCTTCTAGTGTTTTAGCACCCTCAGTGTAAAAAACTTCTTTATATCTAGTCTGAATCTACTCTCTTTTAGTTTTAAACCATTAGCCCTTGTCCTGTCACACCAGGCCCTACTAAAACATCTGTCCCCATCTTTCTTGTAAGCCCCTTTTAAGCACTGGAAGGCTGCCGTAAGGTCTCCCCGGAGACTTCTCAACCTTTCTCATAGGAGAGGTGCTTAAGCTCTCTGGTCATTTTTGTGGTCCTCCTCTGGACTCACAATTCCATGTCTTTCCTGTGCTGAGGACTCCAGAGCTGAATGCAGTACACCAGGTGAGGTCTCACAAGGGCACAGTAGAGGGGCAGAATCACCACCCTCAGAGCACAATCACCTGCTGGCCATTTGGGTTTTTATGCAGCCCAGGATACAATTGGCTTCCTGGGCTGCAAGCACACATTGCCAGCTCATGCCCAGCCTCTCATCCAGCAGCACCCCTCAGTCCTTCTCTGCAGGGCTGCTCTCATTTTGCTCATCCGCCAGCCTGTGTTGATACCAGGGGTTGCCCTGACACAGGTGACACCTTGCACCTGGACTTGTTAAACCTCATGAGGTTCCCATGGACCCTCTTCTCGAGCCTCTCCAGGTCCCTCTGGATGGCATCCTATCCTTCAGGTATGTCAACATCACCACTCATATTGGTGTCATCTGCAAAATTCCTGAGAGTGCACTTGATCCCTTTGTCTATGTCATTGATGAAGGTATTAAATAACACTGGTCCAAATACCAGTGATGTCCCCTCAGGGACACCACTTGTCACTCACTGGACATTGAGCCATTGACAACTACCCTCTGGCTGTGACCATCCAATTCCTCATCCACCCAACTGTCGGCCACGCAGGACTTGCCCTTGCTGAAGCTGTGCTGGCTGTCTCAAATCACCCCCTGGTCCTCCATGTGTTATAGCATAGCTTCCAGGAGGATCTCTTCCATGATCTTGCCAGGCACAGAGGTGAGGAGGACAGGTCAGTAGTTTCAGTGTTCATCTTTCTACCCTTTTAAAAATTGTGTTTCATGCCATCACTTTAAGCTCTGTATTAATGGTAGAACTGCTTTGTTGCACTAAAGCTCATTTTTTCTCTTTTTTTTTTTTTTTTAAGTCTGCCTTTCCCACTGCTTAGGAAAGGCAATTAGTGTGTGGGTTATACTCCTCTCTAATAGTATGTTAAATTTTTAAATGATAGAATAACGAATGTAATGAGCTAGCAACTTGAATGGAGATAAATGATAATTACAGAGGAAAAGAAGGTTTGTAATGTGGTATTCTTTGGTAAAAATTATAGCATTCATTAGCTATTGCAGGAAAGAGACACAAAGTGTGCTCGTGTACATGTTTGGTCCCAGTTGTAAGATAAAGCCAGTGTTTTCTGCCTGCTTTAGGTAGCCTGTGGTATTTTGTCAGCTGCTGTTTGCTCAGGACAAATGTCCAGGATAAAGTATAAAATATTTTTTTGCTTAATGATTTGTCTGTGGATTTTGTTCTTCAGGCTAAAGGAGGGGGCTATGAGAGCGAGGATGCCTATCAGAATGCAGAATTAGTGTTCCTGGACATTCACAATATTCATGTTATGAGAGAGTCGCTGAGAAAACTGAAAGAAATTGTGTATCCCAATATCGAGGAGACTCACTGGCTGTCTAATTTAGAGTCAACTCACTGGCTAGAGCATATCAAGGTATGCATGTCTGCATCCAGTGCATGTGGCTGAGCAACCACAAGTCCTTACCAGTCTGTTCACTGGAAAGATATCCAGAGCTAACTCCAGGATTTTCCATTCATGGTAAATTTAAAGACTTAGAATTTGTTTTCTATTTGTGAACAACTAAAACCATAGTTTCTTGGAGTGAGGAATCTTGAGAATGGAAGAGGGACAAGAGAGGGGCCTGAAATACTGAAAGATGGTGTTTTGGAAATGAAATATTCCAAAATGAGGTGTTCCTGGGTAATGTGTTCCTGTGAAAATTCTGGTTAGAGCTCAGGAGTCCCAGAGTTTCCAAGGTCTTGACTCAGGGATCCTTGTCATCCTAGTGTTACTGCCTGGTCCAGACCAGCAAATGCTGGGAGTTTGTGCCCTGTCAGCCTTTCAGGAATCCAAGCAGAGTCAGAATGAGGAGGCAAAATGTTTCAGCTTCTGCAGATGTGGGTTTTCAAATTAAGTTCTTTCTCTTCTAAAAATGTCTAGTTTACATTGTTGCTCTGCTAAAGCAGACGGGCAGATCTGCTCCTGGAGCAGCTGCAAGGTGATGGCCATTTTGTATTCATGTCACACACAAAATACTCCTATGTTTAAATCCTGACCTGTCCAAGGACTGAGCTTAAGCAAAGGCTCTTCTAGAGTTGTGCTTACACTACAGTATAGATGTGTTGTCATCTTGTTTGACTAAAACATGTGTTCACAGTTTGCTGTCCTAGTTACAAAGTAGTTGGAACTGATTTACCATTCTGCTTGAGGCAAACAGAGCCCTTGGTTTGTCCTGTGTTGTCACTAGGCATTTTTCATTCATAGTTTCTGTTCCAAAGAGGTTTTGTAATTTGTTTTTTTCCTTGTCCTAGCTCATTCTTGCTGGAGCCCTCCGGATTGCTGACAAAGTAGAGTCAGGGAAGACATCTGTGGTTGTACATTGCAGTGATGGTTGGGACCGGACAGCCCAGCTCACCTCTCTCTCTCTGCTCATGTTGGATGGCTACTACCGAACTATCAGGGGCTTTGAAGTCCTGGTGGAGAAGGAGTGGCTAAGCTTTGGCCACAGATTTCAGATGGTGAGTCACTAGCCCTTGGAAGGCACTATATGGAAAGTTATTGTCCCCCTTGAAGGATTTCAAAGGAGTTTAGCCGTTCTTGTGAGAAGTTTCCTGGCTGAAGACAGGTGAAAGATGCTGCTGCTGTTTTCTGCCTATAATTCCAGTAATCTTTTAACTTCCTTGGAGACTGTATTGGTTAGGTAGGAGGCACAGGAGGTATTAAATCTCTCAGGTGTCTTGACTGACATGTCATGTTTCCATGATTAGGCTTGAACTAACAGTGTGCTTTGGGTGCAGGGTTGGCATTTCTGCTGGGAGTTGGCTGAGACCACTGGGGTATTTTTTTCTTCCTTTACAGTTCATTCCATTTTCTGAGACTGTTAGGCCACTGTCATCAGAAATGCCTTGGTATTGAAGAGTTTGGAGAATTTGGTTATGACCTTGACCTCACGTTTTCTTCAGGCACACTTTATTTTTGTGGAGGCTTCTAATTGCCTAGGTTTGATCAGCAGTTTGAGCCTGGACCAAGAGTAGCTTGTGGTTGTGTCCCTGTAGCTGGCAGAGAGGCAGCTTTGTGGGCTTGTGACACAGCAATTTGTTATGGTTTGCACTGATGGGAACTGAGAGAGCCTTTCAGTAGTATTCTTTCAGTCTTTGTTCCTATTGTGTTTTGCTTGTAGCTGTTTTCTAGTGGTTGTTTAATTTTGGCAAGGGCTAGAGCAAGGTCTTTTTACAGCACTTGCAGTGATGAGTTGCATTGTCAAATGCTCTGAGGAAGGTGGGGAAACTGAGGCACTAAAGCAACTGAGGTTCTGCTGCAGCAAAACTTGTTATCTGGTGTTTGAACAACAACTGTTTTAGCTTCTTCCCTGTCTAGACAAGGAAGATAATGATAGTGATTTCCTTTGGTGAGGGGTGAACAGCATTAAGGAAGAGGTAGAGATCTCTGTTACATACATGTTCTTGTTCTTTGTACGGTACTTGGGGCTCCTGGTAATACATAACCATTAATGTACTATAGTAGTTATGAGGAACCCTGCCTCACGTCTTGGCCACACAGCATGGTCAGGGTTGGAGGCCTACTTCTGGGAATAGTGTCATCACTGCCTCTCTTGAGGTGGCTGGAGATGGGCTGGGCTAGTGTTTGTACAGCACTTGGAAGCTGCGAGGTGTTGCGTGACAGTTATCGCCACATGCCGTGCCTGTAGGTAGTGTTTAGATCGAGCACAATGTACTACTGAAGTAGCCAGGACGACAGCTGCAACTGAAGCAAAAAGCATTCTCATTTTTTTTCCTTCTGAACTTTAGCTTTTAACTGAAATCAGTGCCAGCACAGCATCTGGAGCCTCTACTCAAACAGCCCTTGTTTTAATTTAGCACGAAAATATCCCCATAAAGAATTTTCACTTCAGAGATGAGGGGAGTAGTTATCCTTTCCTCCTTTACTCACTGATATGGACAAAGCAAAATCAAGACTCGTTTGAAGCTTTTTAAAGCTGTTGGTAAAGGTTTGGGTGACTGGCAGGAGATCCCAGCAGCTTCCCTGTGAAGCCCTGTACAACTCCTGTTCTTTGTCCTGCTCTGTTTCAGAGGGTTGGCCACGGAGATAAGAATCATGCAGACGCTGATCGCTCTCCTGTCTTCCTCCAGTTCATCGACTGTGTCTGGCAAATGACAAGACAGGTAAATTGCTGGGTGGCTACAAAGCCAGTGTACCAAGACATGGCACAGTGTCTGGACACAAGAATGATTTCCAAACTGACCATTACAGGCTCTCCTTCCTGGGCTTGTACTCTTGTTTTGACTCTGGCAACAAGTTTTTTGGGAGTCTGTTTAGCAAAGGGCCTGAATGCACAAATGCACTGGAAGACCACAATGTTGGCTTGCATCATATGACTTTGTCAGTGGGTGCTGCTTGCCCACATGCTGCTAGAATAAATGTGAGCTTGGGAGAAGCTTGCATCATCCTGAAAAAGGTGACAGCTGCCTCACACTTAGCATAGGCAGGAACAGACATCCCAGCCATCCTCAGTAGCCCACTGTGCCTTCAGAAGCATAAGTGACTTGTCTTGCTAATATAAGTCCCAAGCAGGGTGGGTGCAGACAGATCCCTGTTGCCTCTGCTCAAGCTGATCCCATAACCAAACCTGCAGCAAGACATGCTCTGTTTTAGCTTCCTCTGAAGGCAGACGTACTGCTCCCAATTCATACATGATGTACAGAGCTGAGTGCCTCACTTCAGGCTGGGTGTGGCAAAGGTACAGTCCAGGAGAGTTCTCCTATGTTTGGGAGGTTTTCCCCCAGGTATGTGGGACCGGGAAGGTTTTTTGTGTCTTCTGTGGCACAAATGTCAGCTGTGGTCAGGCAGTTCAGTGAAAAAAAATTAGGCTTATCATGGATTAAACCAGGAGAAATAGGAAAGAAGGATGCCACTATATATGAAGCATACCATATGCACACAGAGAGAAAAAGAGGCTTTACCATCATTGAAGTCACTTTCATCATGCTCTCCTTCATTGCTCCTAAAAGCAGGCATCCTGACCTGCAGCTGGTGAGGTCAGGATGTTGCAACTGGGGCAGCCTGGGAAGAGAAGGATGGTTGTGAGAGAAGGCGGCCTCCTTCTCTCCTCTTCATTGCCCCAGCATGTGTTTGCAGTTCAGTGCATGTATTCTTAGTGACCCTTTGCGGAGCTTCAGTTTTCCCTGTCTCGGGTCTGATTGTTTCTGCATGGAACTTCAACAACATGGCCTGTGCTCATACACCTGTTCCTCCTGCTGACCTGTATTGCAAGATTCCTCCCTGCTGTTCCCTCTGGGAAGTGCTGCGTTACACACATGACTTATTTCCCTTTGGCCCTGGGAAATTTCCACTTTTTTTAATGCATTATTTGACATGTGCCTTTCGTTCACAGTCTGGTTGCATGGTCTGTCATGAGGGGCAGACGTAGCAGGGCAAGCTTCAGTTTGAAGCAGCACTGAGTGTGTATAAACACAGTGGTCTAACTCTTCAGACCTCTGGCTTTTGCTCAAAATTCCTCTCTGCAACTGCAAAGCAGCTTTCCAAGAGAGAAACTCTTGCTTCTAGAAGGAGCAAATAAGACCCTGAATATCCAGCCAGGCAGAGAACAGGGACAAATCAAGAGGCCAACTCCTTACCAAGACTACAGAGTGGGAAAAAAGTTTATTTTCCTTTGTTAAAATCCCAACCTAATTTTCTGTTTCTGACTGAAGTTTCCTACAGCATTTGAATTCAATGAGTACTTCCTAATCACCATCCTGGATCACCTGTACAGCTGTTTGTTTGGGACCTTCCTGTGCAGCAGTGAGCAGCAGAGAGTGAAAGAGGTAAGACGGCTTTTCTCCGAGGTGAAAGCCTGTTCCTGGGATGGCTTTAGCTCACCACATACTGTTAGGGAAGTTGGTTCCTCACTCAAAGATAGTGGTAGATGTGGGTCTGGGAAATGCCAAGCCCTGTCTCAACAGCTGGGACCTGGGGTTTTCCTGTTTGCACAGCCTGCTGTCTGTTGGAAACTTCACATTTCAGAGCAACACCATCTCCCTTCTGCACAGTGCTTCCACTTTCAGTTGCTCACTATGGTTGAAGAGCTCCTAGTGTCTCCCAGGTAGTGGAAATGCAGTTTTGCTTTGAACTTTAGTTTAATGTAGCCTTTTCTGTGGAAACTGGTACCTTTTTGTCGTCTTCTTTTCCTTGAAGTGGTTCCTTTCAGGTGCTTTTAACTACAAAGAGTGTGCTGTCATTCTGCACACATAACTGGTCTTAATGTGTGTCTTTGCTGTGCTTGCATTTTTCCTGGAGATGACAATGCTCCTAGTATTAGTAAGGACGTGCCTCTATGTCCTGCCACAAGCCAGCTCTGCCCTGCAGTCTGGTTGAGGTTTATTTGCCAAGGGAGGAGCATATAGATGTGTACATTCAGACCCAGTCTGGAATCAGAAGGAAAAGCAGTGACACTCACTCAGTCTCACCTACCTAGAAATGAGGCATTCTGTCACCAAAGTGCTGCAGCCTAACAGCACAGAGGTATGTTAGGGCAGTGCTGCGTGGACCTGATGTGATCATATTTGATAGCACTTCTGTTAAAAAAACCCAAACAATAAAACCTAACTGTAATATAAAAATGATAGCATTTTACTGTAGTGAAATCAGGATCCCTGTTTCTCTGGAATCAGCAGTGATTGAATAATTGTAATTTCCAGAAAACAAAATCTGCATGCTGTTTGCATGTGGCTTTTTTTTTAAAGGCCTCAGCCTAGTGAAGTACTTAATCTAGGAGGTACTTCAACAGTGGTTTCAGTGGGGCTATTCACAGGTCTAATTATTCCACTCGATCAGGGCCTAAGTCAAATGTTTTCTTCATTTCCTTTGCAATTAAATACTCCAGCAAGTCCTTGAGGAGCACTTTAAAGAAGTGAAGTTTAACTAAAGCATTGAGAGTTCACATGCTAGTGTCCTCTTGCTGTGCCAATGGCAATTCCTGGTCTGTGTTGGCAGCTGGGTGGTTAAGAGGGGTTGTTCTGTGCCAGGGCATGTGTATGCCTGCCTGCATCCATGTGCTTTTAGTACAATAACCACATCAAAAGAACAGGTTTGGGGGTTTTTAAGCTACAAAAAAGCAACCAGCTCCGTATTAATGACAGGCATATGTCTATGCTGCTACAGTTTGTAGATAACTGGAATTTGTACGGCAAATAAAGCTTCCTCCACCCCCTTCCCTTACAGAGCCTTCCAAAAAAGACCGTATCACTTTGGTCTTACATCAACAGCCAACTGGAAGACTTTACTAACCCCCTGTACGTGAGCTACTCCAACCATGTCCTGTATCCTGTGGCCAGCATGCGCCACCTCGAGCTGTGGGTCGGCTACTACATCCGCTGGAACCCCAGGATGAAGCCTCAGGTGTGTCTTCCACGAATCCTACATCTGTTTCCCTCTGTGCTAGTACTGATATTGTTATTTTGGAGTTCAAGATCTTTGAAGCACGAGATGTATAAACTTATGCTGCCACTGCTTAAATTTAAAAACAAAAGCCTAAATTCAAATGCCAGCAAGAGTGAGCAGCACCTACAGCTGGCTGGTGTAGGTGCTCAGCTTGTGAAATCTGCAGGAGCTGGATATACTCAGCAATGTGGAAAATTTCTCACTTAGAATATGGGAAAAACCTCTGAATTCTCTTCACAAAAGAATCCCAAGACTTCCCTGGATGTAGGATTCTAGATAGGATTTTTGGGACTCTATTTAGGCTACTAGCAACAAGAACCTGGTGCTTTGCTTTGGCTGCCTGAGGCACAGGGGTCTGGCTGCAGCCCTGTTACACCCCTGACCCCAGCCAGCAGGGACACTGGCTCACCCCAGGGCAGGCACCTCAAACAAGCACACTGAACATGGCCCTGAAGGCTGACATCACTTTTTAGGAGGAAGGGACAAAATTTCCCAGATTGCTTCTGTGCCCAACTGCAGTTGACAGCTTTGCAATTCTGGGGTGTTAGATACAGGAACCAAACAACCACTTTACAGTCAGAACCATGCAAAAACATTTAGATGAATCTGTATTTTTTTTTTTCCCCTAAAACTCTGAAATAATGTCCAGGCCAATATGCCATGGCCAGCATCCCCCAGAAACGTCAGTTTGGCAATTGTCATCTTTCAACATATACACTGTTTTGTTTAGCCACCATTGCACTGTGCACATTGGATCAAAATGAGCATCTCAAAGCCAGAGCAACTACGCTGTACCCCAGGCGTGTGACTCATAATACTCGTGTATGACCCCCCCCTTCTCTCAGAGCTGTGTGTAAGGTCAGCAACAGTGTTTTGTGGTTCGGGCTTCCACTTCCACACTTACCTCCCAGCACTCAGCTACACGTTTTCTTACAGGAACCTGTCCATAATCGCTACAAGGAGCTTCTGGCCAAGCGGGCCGAGCTGCAGAAGAAAGTAGAGGAACTGCAGAGAGAAATCACCAACCGTTCCACCTCATCCTCAGAGAGAGCCGGCTCTCCTGCACAGTGTGTTGCTCCTGTACAGACAGTTGTATAATACAGACTTCTTGCTGAGTACCTTCCCAGGACCACGGGGGCAACTTTTCTGAAGCCCTCTGGATTTCCAGCATGGTACCTGGGGGATGCCAACCTATTTATTTATTTCTCTCCAGGGTAATTTATTAGTACTGTAGCACTAGAGAAAGCTTAAGCAAAAAACAACAGACAAGGCCCCCTATGCAATTAAATCTTCTCAGTGGCTAGCTTATAATACAAGCCAATTGCACTTGCCACCTAAAAGAAAACTAAATTGCTCTTTGCTCACTGATGTGCTGGAAATCACTTGGCTTTAAAGAGAGACGCTGCACTAGAATGAAGTACTAAGGAGGAAAAACATCAACTCAGAAGTTTGAAAGGTCTCCCCTTTGCTTAAAGGAAAGACTAAATCTGACTTTGTGTTGGAGCCTGAAATGCAGCTGTAACAGCACAAACCCTCTCCTATTAATGTCTGCACAGCAGTGTGAATGAGGGCATTTGCCAGCACACTTGGAGACAAACAGTGATAGTGTCTGAAACATATCACTCCGTTCACCTTGATCTAGATCATAGGAAGCCATGCAAATGATGCCTTAAAGAAAGGGCAGCTCCTCCCAATAAACACAATGGTAGAGGAGAAACCTACAGGACCTGATTTTGTAGGATGTTTACTTCCATCCCTGCAACTCTAGAATCTCACTTACAGTTTACAGTGGGTGTGCCAGGATGCAACTTAAGCACCTTTATTTCCTAGGGAGGGAGGAGCACAACGTGGCTCCCCTGGGCTTTCCACAGCTCCTCTGGCCTCCTGTGCCTCATAGTCACCAGGGGAAAGGTAGTGGAATTCCACAGGGCATGTGTGAACTGCTGGGATCAGCCATTACATTTTGCTTGGGTAAGCATAATTAGTGACTTTAATGCTTCTGTGCAGGATCATAGTGGTGTACTTACAGTATTTCGGTGTTGTTAACTAATGAAAACAACTGTACATCAACCAAAGACGCCTTTTTGCCTGCATTCCAACTGCTGCTTAAGGTTATTCTGGCAGACCTAACATCTTAGCCAGTTTCTGAGCTCTACATTTAGGCCTTTTTCAGCGTAGTCTGCTTCAAGAATTAGCATCACTTGACTAAACTCAAGTTGAAATTCAGTTTTAATATAAAATTTTACTGCAAAACGGGGGATAAAATACACACTTGGTAAAACCATGACTTCCCCATTGTTCTTCCAAACAGGTAAACACAGGGCTGTAGAAGACTGAGCTTACAGGGAAGGCACTTAGCTATGTGCAAGGCTGCTTCTCACTTCCATGCTAAGGAGGAGGGCACTGCTTGGTGGGGGTTCTTGTGTTGCTCTTTTATGACAGCATCCCATACTGTGGTCACCTGTCAGCATGCTGCTTCACTCAGCTGCTCTTCCACTATAGAGAAGGGCCTTCCAAGAGAGTACAAGAGTGGACCAATTTCCACATAAGATACTGCCTTTCAAAAGCCACATTCCTTCCCAGGCAGTAACAGTAATTTCCCCCTGCAGCCTCCACTTTTGCCTGCTATAATACTGCAATCACCATCTCCATGCTTTACAGAGAAATCCACAGCCACCTTCTGACAAGATGAAAACAGCTGTACAGCATCAGCACATTTGTTATAGGGTGGCCTGAGACATTATGGTTCAACAGTGCAAAAGAATCCACACAAAATACTTCTGAAGGACTTGGATTTGCTTTTAAGGTAAAGGGCAGATCTGCTCTTACGTACAATCACTATACAAGATGGTTCATAGCATTCTTCCATATTAGCAAACTGACTATGTGTGTATATTTTGTTTCTTGATGAAGGCTGTTTGGTTTCGTTAACACTAATAAAAACTGATAAAAGGGTAACATTCCTGTGCTCTTACTTTCAACAGTGTGGTCCTCCAAAGGACTTGCAGAACATGCAAACAAAATAGCATTGCAAGTTTAGTATGTGAAATCCAAATCTCCCTCATTTTTCTGCAGGTGGTCTTGCAAGATGCTAATTTTCAAACTCTAAAATCTAGAATGACAGGAAAACAAAACTAATCTTTGGACAAGTTTCTCTTATCCGACACAGACCAGCTTTAATACAGATACAGTGCTTAGCTGCTCAGTATTATAAAAATAGAATCACAGAATGGTTTGGGCTGGAAGGGACCTTTAAAGACCATCTAGTTTCTAACCCTCTGCCATGGGCAGAGACACTTTTCACTAGACCAGGTTGCTCAGAGCCCCATCCAACATGACTTAAACACTTCCAGGGATGGGGCATCCACAACTTCTCTGAGCAGCCTGTGCTAGTGCCTCACAACCCTCACAGTAATCAATTTCTTCCTAATACCTAATCTAAACCTACCCTCTTTCACTTGAAAGCCACTTCCCCTTGTCCTATCACTACATGCCCTCTACAGCTTTTAGGTACTGGAAGGTGCTGTAAGATCTCCCCAGAGCCTCCTCTTCCCCAGCCTGAACAACTCCAACTCTCTCAGAACCTACTGTCCTAATACACTGTGAAGTGCAGAAATTGATTTTTTAATTGTGAAAGTATTTCACACAAAGTATTCTGAAATACTTACACAACTAAAAAAACCTCCACCATTTCTGCACTTTACGGTGCATTGGCAGAGTAACTTCTGTGTAAAAGGAGCATTCACATTTTTGTATGTAACTTATGCAAACCCAAATTCACTGAGATGATTTGGGATCTACTCTGGATGCTCCTTGATGCTCTCACACCTAGCAGGCTTCCAACTTGGGCATCTCATACACTGTAGGCAGCACAGATGGAGCCTAAAACACTCCTAAGCCCTCCATCAGTAAGGAGCTGCACGAGGACAGCCTGAGGTTGTGCTCAAGTTAACCACAGCGATCAGCTGAGCAAGCTGATCTCCAGAGGTCCTTCCTAAGCAAAATGACCAAGTGTAAGTTTCAGCTACTGATTTTTCAAGACCTCTGGGATGAACTGCTCTCCAAGTGGTTACTCCCACTATACTTGGCTAACAGCCTTTGACTTCTCCCATCACAGCTAACACTTTCTGTGCCTTCAATGCAAGGAGACAAGCAGGGTGGATCACCTACACATAACTGAAACTCAAATCCCTTGTACCTGTGTTGACTGTAGAGCTCCCTCCCTGTTCAGCTCCAGGCAAGCGTGGACAACTGTGACCCTCACCTTACCTGTGTTACCCTGACCAGGGAGAAGTCAGCTCACCACAAAAAGGGCACTGGATGAGGCGCAGTGCCGCAGCAAACACCAAGCTAATGTAGAGGAAGTGCAGGTTTCCCACAATTCACTCAACAGGCAAGCTGGCTTTATTGTTTTTCCACTGTATATACAAGTAATCTAGGTCTTCTGTACATTCCATTAATAGGAAATTCTTTAAATTATTAACATAATAAATAAAATTTACTCAGCTGTGCAAGTCAGAGCACAAAATTAATTGCACCACTACCAAAGTAGATAGCTCATCAAAGCACATATTTCAAGTTAAAAGCAAGATGCCAGGACTGAAAGGCATGATTGAGGCACTTGCAGTTTAAAATACCTGTGGTTTATCTCACTCCTTTACCACACAAAGCTGTGAACGAGAAACGGGGTGTTATCCCCTATCCTATACCTTTTCCCTAAAGTAGGATTTCTGTAGAAAAATATCCTTTGATCATTAAGCAACATAATTCATAAATTATTCTGCTCCTTTTTTGAGTACTCAAACATCCTCTGCCATTCATGCTGACTAATGCAATGGAGCAGAAGGGGAACTGGGAAAGCATTTTGAAGAAAGCTCCACAGAACACCTTTAAAAGATGTTCCCCGAGAGATAGAGTCACTGCAGCTGCACACAGAACTGACAAAAAGCCCTTAAGACTCAGGGCTGCAGCATCGATTTCAAAGAAGATTCATCCTGAGCAGCCTCCCAGTTCAACAGCAGTGTGAAATCGCACTGTCACATCACACACACACCAACCCACATAAATGTGCGGTGCTTGGTGTGCTGAAGGAAAATGGAGGGAATGCTGGAATCACAACATAAGGGACCCTACTATTCAACTCAGTGGCTGGGTGCTTAAAAATGGAATGTGTTTTAAGCTAGACCATAATATATACAATCAAATGCAGTGATGGAGAACTAAGAGCCTGTATTTCAAAAGTGCGCTTAGCGTATGGTAGTCTCTTCCACACAGCGAGAAAGGCAGCTGCTTTATATCCAGATTGTGAGAAAGTTTGGCCAGTTTGGGACAGTTCAAGAACACCTCTGCAGAACAGTCAGTAGTCCCAGCTGATATCATCTTTCTGTAGTGAAGTCTGTATGGTCTGCATGTCTCTCAACAACTGAAGATTCTTGCGACTCTTCTCTCCAGGTTTCACTTTGATGGGACCAGCATTCTTTCCTTTTGTGGTTACTGTAGTTGTTACTTTAACCTCACTAACAGGGAACCTGCTGTCTTTCATTGGTTTAGCAGAAGTCTTTTTGGACTTGCATTCTCTCTTAAGTCTCTCTAGCTGAAAGAGAAGCCCAAAAAAACTATTAAGGAGTGACCTTGTTTCATTTCATATTCAGCAATTCTTCCAAACAGCTGAAATATCCCACCACTTATTTCACCCAGCTAAGCAAATGGATGCCTCCAAGTCACCCTGAATAATAAATATTTTCCTTACAAAGCATTGTTATATTTACACCTATGGTTAGCTTATAGTCTGAACTACTAGGTTATCTCTTTAAAAACTGACAGGTTCATTATGGGGAAATATCTCTATCAGGAATGTAAAAGTTACGGGTGAAAAAGTTGACTTGTCACTGTTACCAACTAGTGATAAAAAAAAAAAAAGGTAGAAAAGTTTTTCTACATACGTACTAATGATTTTAATAGCTATTCACTGTCAGAGATGTAGCTTTATAAAGAATACCAGCACCCTGCTGGAGTGAAGAGGCAGTATCCACACACAGCACTGTAAATAAGACTCCATACGTTCCAGCAAAGATTGAGCTGGCACAGGGCTGAATGGGGAACTGGGCAGTCTGAGGTGCAGACACATTCATATGCCCAAACTGCAACACAGGTGGCTTCTATAGCTCCCCTCCCTTCAGGCAGAGGTGCTTCCTCCTCCCAGTTTACAGCTTGCAGCAGTTTTCCTAAATCCTGGCTCCTAAACTTTTGCCAATAGCATATGCAGCATCATGACTACTGGGAACTACAGCACATCTGCTTCTCTGCAGCAGTTCCTCTGAAGATAAGAGATCAAAAGTGAGTAATGCAAACATTTCATATGTCCATTCTGGATGTCAGCAGCAGAGCTCTCAACGCATATTTTATGTATCAGTTATGTCAGGTAAGGGCAAGTCTCTGTTCATATGAACTGAACCAGATTAAACACATGGGGTTAAGCTCTTTGAAAGGAATTCACTAAAATTAATGAAGATGAAAGAAAACAGAAAGTACGTTTTAGAGTTTTGAACGAACAAGCTACACTATTCAAAACATTTTGAAAGTTATAAAATAAGCAAAACAGGCATTTTGGGTCTTTTAAAATGCAAATCAAAACATAAATAGGTCATTTACTCAAAGTAAAGGAAAACTGTTAAACGATGTTCTAGAGACAAGAGGTGTAAAATGCGATGCGAGAACATGCCCAGGAAAGGATGAAGAGTGGGCACAAGGGTGACAGAAAGGATATTTCTGCAAAAATACTGGGACAGAAGGATGGAAGTATTCAGACTAACTTTGGGACATCGCAGCTAGAGCTATGCAATACTACTCCAAAGTAGTTATTTCTGCTTCATTCAACTACTGCTAGATTAGTATTTAGCACTAAAAAAGCCACTTAAGTCAGCAACTCTCCATGAGGATGAACACAGTCAAAAGAAACTCACCTGCAACTGATGCCTCCGAACTTTGCTGATCTGGTCTGCCTTTGCTTCCATCTTTCCCACCAGTGCCTCAAGTTCCCTCTCCAGATCTTCCTTGACTGCAGTGGTGGGGGCTTCCTGGATGAGCTTTGACAGCTGCTGGTGATCACTAGCATAGAATTCAGACAGAACAAGGCTTACATTAAGCTCCCTTGGCTTCTACTGTTTACACTCCCAGTTCAGAAATAACATTTTTAGGAAACCAGAGCATCAACAGCCAGATATGACCAACACACCATAACAAACCAGTAAGAACAGTTTTGCTGGTTTGTAGCACATCCTGGTGGCAGGCTGCTCCAATGTTAAGTCTTAATAACATAAGTAGTTTCCAACTTAAAATCACACATTCAAAGTGACCAAATAACCCTTTGAGAGCATGATCTCAGCACTCATTCAGTTTTGTGTATCTGTACCTACTGCAGTTGCCCAGTACAGTAACAATTATGGTCTGTTAACCAGTACAAGCAAAACCCCTAGTAAAGCTGTCTTTTAATGGAGTATCTGTCCACATCCTGGTTTTGGCTAGGACAGAGTTAATTTTCTTTGTAGTAGCTGATACAGTGCTGTGTTTTGGATTTGATATGAAAATAATGTTGATAACACCCTGACGTTTTTGTTATTGCTGAGCAGTGCCATGGGCTTTTCAGCATCTCCTGCTCTGCCAGTGAGGAGGTAGACAAGAAGCTGGGGAGGGGGGATAGCTGGGACAGCCGATCCATATTGGCCAAAGGGATTCCATACCACAGAATGTCATCCTCAATGTATAAGCTGGGGGGAGCTGGCTAGGAGGGGCCCATTGCTGCTGGGGACAGGCTGGGCATCAATCAAAAGGTGGTGAGCAATTGTACTGAGCATTGCATAGTTTTTCTCCTTGGGTTTTATTCTTCTCTTCCCTTTTGATAACTATTATCATTACATTTTACTTCATTTCAATTATTAAACTGCCCTTATTTATACCAATGGGTTTTACCTTTTCCCAATTTTCCTCCCCATCCCACCACAGTGGAATGAGCAAGCAGCTGCATGGTACTTAGCTACTGGCTGGGATTAAACTTCGACACTCCTTTTTGGCACCCAGTGTGGGGCACAAGAGGTTGAGGTAATGACAGATCTGACCAGAGTATGTGAAAACAGATTTTTTTTTTTTATAGACATTCATTGTATTGGCTTGATAGTGGCTGGTCACAATGCTGATTTATAGTACAATGGAGTCCCTGCCGTGAAATTCCTCTCAGGGAGCGGGGTGGTGTTTCCTCAGCACCGCCGTCCCTCCGCACTGCGGGAGCCTCCTACTGGGGAAGTTTTGTAATTACACCTTTCACCTTTGCTCCTTGGAGAGCCAACCTGCGGAGGAGGTATCCTCCCACACCTTCTGCTTCTTCTCCAGGATAATTACAATAGTGCTTGAGAACTCTGAATATCCTTAAGATGTTAAAACCAGCACAGTCTTAGTGCTAGGAAGCAGCATGGTGCTGAATGTGGTTCAGATCAGGGGAGGGTGTGTCTCTGGGAGCAGTGAGCTGAGTGGGACTGAGTTACTGTTTAAACCCCACAAACAGTAAGCTTTCTTTTGCACAAAAGACAGTATATGGAGAATACACACTATAGGGAACCCTGACTTTTAGCTGTGGGACCAAAAGGAGGACATGAGGAAGTAGCATGGAATAACTACCTCAATCATAGAGGCAGGGAAAAAACAAACAGCAACTTTCCTGAAGAATTCCCATTTGTGTTTAAGTCTCCAGTGGCCAGCTCCCCAGACAGAGTGGCAGGGCTGATCTTATTCCTGATCCTGTGAAAAGGAATTTTAATTTGTTTTTACGGAAATGGAGAATCCTAAGACCAATATTAGAGGAGCCTTGTCTCCAGCCAGTGCAGGAGAGGGACAGCCGGCTTTACTGGACTGTGTGGATCAGATGGCCTGGCACATCAGCCCCACGGGAGTACTAGTAGACTCTGGTCCACAGTGCACCTAATGCCATCAAGCTGTACAGGGGCAGAACCCATTTGTATTTCTGGAGTGACAGGGGGATCCCAACAGCTGACAGTCTTGGAGGCTGAAATCAGCCAGAGTGATTGGCAAAAGCACCCCAGTGCAACTGGCCCAGAGGCTCTGTGCACCCTTGGAACAGACTGTCTCAGAAGGGGGCATTTTAAGGACCCAAAAGGCTACTGGTGGGCTTTCTGTATAGCTGCCTTGGAGACAAAGGAAATGAAGCAGCTCTCTACTCTGCCCGGTCTCTCAAGAGTACCCTTCTGTTGTGGAAGGTCAAAGAACAACAGGTAATAGAATGATTTGGGTTGGAAGGGACCTTAAAAGATCACCTAGTTCCAAACCCCCTACCACAGGCAGAGACACTTTCCACTAGACTAAGCTGCTCAGAGCCCCATCAAGCCTGACCTTGAATACTTCCAGGAACGGGGCATCCACATCTTCTCTGGACAACCTGTTCTAGTGCCTCATCATCCTCACAGTAAAGAATTTCTTCCTAATATCTAACCTAAACCTGCTCTCTTTCAGTTTGAAGCCATTACACCCTCATCATTGTAAAAAGTCCCTCTCTAGCTCTCTTATAGCCTCCTTTGAGCACTGAAAGGCCACAATGAGGTCTCCCTGGAGCCTTCGTTTCTCCAGGCTGAAAAACCCCAGCTCTTTCAGTCTGTCTTCACAGGAGAGGTGCTCCAGCTCTCTGATCATCTTTGTAGTCTCCTCTGGACCTACTCAAACAGGTCCATATCTTTCTTATGTTAGGAGTGCCAGAGCTGGACACAGCACTCCAGGTGAGGTCTCACCAGCGCAGAGTAGAGGGGCAGAATTCACTCCCTCAACCTGCTGGCCATGCTGCTTTTGATGTAGCCCAGGATAGGGTTGGCTTTCTGGGCTGCAAATGCACACTGCCAGCTCATGTCCACCCTCTCATCCACCACAACCTCCAAGTGACTTCAGCATGCAGCTATCCATACACTACCTTTTCCTGCCCCGAAAGACTTCTGACAGATGAGTCCAAAGTCATGGACTAAATGAACTCGATAGACTAGTACAGGAATGGTCCACAGACTGTGGGAATGATATGTGTGTGTGCACGCATCAAAAGACTGGAAAGGTGATGGTGGTTAACTGGGATATACTGGAAAGTGTGTAGCTTGGGCAGGACATAAATGATACAGTATAAGGGTGTATAGTGCCCATCCCAACAGGGTGGAGGGGATGGGGGTGTGGGGAGGGGAGGGGAGAGCAAGTGGCTGTGTGGTACTTAGCTGCTGTCTGGGTTTAAACCACAATAATCCACTACATCAAGGCTGCTGCCACACTTCACTGCCTCTTCTGAATTCAATATTGCTGCATATAAACACAGGCATGGTGTCCAGATTGTTTAGCAGAATCTCTCTCTAACTGCAAGGAGAAATGACAGCCTCTGTAGCCAGCAGAACAAAGACTTCCTAAACTAACACCTTTCTCAAGCAAAATATAAAACATATATTCATAATCTGCAGTGGAGAATATATCAAACTCACAAACTCATCTGTCCAAATTCATCTTGTAAAGTCAGCAACACTTCTGAGAGCTCTTCCTGAGATGAAGACGATTCCATTGGGAGGGATGGCCTTCTGCTTTTGCTGGCAGGACAAGCAGTGCTGATGGGTTTTGCCAGTGGAGTATCGTTTACCACATGTCTGTTACACAAAGCTTTCGTGTGTTGTTTCATCAGGTGTAGCACGTGTTGCACATTGGCAGCAACTGAATGACTGGGACTGGTAGACTGGAAGGAAAAGTGAAAGAGACTTCTTTTAAATGGCATTGATAATGATAATTGATAACACCGAAGAATATTTAACAACAGTAACACTTTTGTTTTACTGCCAAGAATGTATTTTTTGTTTGAATTAACATTTGTTTGAATTAATAAGCACTAACAAGAACAGCTTGTCAAGCAGCATAATGCAGACCTGTTTTTGGAAATGCCAGCTCAGCAAGTTATCAATATCCAACAAGTATTTTGAAGACTAACTGAACAAAAGCATCAAAGAAAATTAAATGATGTGACCACTGGGTGTCAGGAGTGCACCAAGTCAAAGTCACTTAAGGAGCTGCAGCTACTGAGCATTAAGCTTATCAGCTCACCTTCCCAGCCACAAAGGGTACATCACCCAGACACAGTCTGTAATGGGGCTGCACAGTGGAACGGCTTCCAACAGGGCATTTCTGGAAAGGAAGAAGAGAAATATTTAGCAAAGATTAGACTACAGCAAACCCATTTTCCCTTTACTATGTAATAAAGGAAGAAACCTGCTTCTCGATCACATGCACACATCCTTATTTAAGTCCTCAGTAACTGCCTTTCTCTTCTCCCCATCTTACCTTCTCTGTCTGCTTAGCTTTTTTCCTGGGTTGTCTTGCTTTTGGAGAAAGCAATGGTGATGCTGCTTGAATCAGTAGTCTGTTGGTTTCCAGGCCTGTCTGAAGCTTTAATTGAGGGAATAAGAGGAGTTACTGAAATTATATTAATAAATAATGAGAGAGAGAGAGTAAGCAGAGAATTGCAAATCAAGAGTTTTTAAAATACAGGCTCTCTGAAAGCAAGGGCTGTAAATTTTTAGGATACTTTTCCTTTCCAAGGTCCATTTAAACATTAAATACTTCCTCTGGTAGCACTACTCATCAGTAATCCTAGTAAATTAGAGAATTAGCCTTACTGCATTAGCCCCACACAGGCAAGTGCCAAAACATCAGCTGTGCTTTATACTTGACAAAGTAGTAGGGAAATCCAAGCCACCCAACCCCATGGCATAGAGTTAACAGGCAACTACTTCTGTTTTATTGACAGAACTCCAAACAAACACAATAAACACCCAACCACCAAACCATCTTTTGAAAGAGTTAAGTTTAGAACTCCCTGTTGACAGTGAATCATTTATGCTTTGCTGTTGGCTTGATAACAGCATGTTGCCAGGACATGGCATGGCTTTACAAATCATGTCATAACCAATCTCATCTAGAAGCATTCACAGTACAATTTTTCATGATGAATTTGAGATACCCCTTTCCCCATCACAGCAAACTCATGGCAAAGGTTAGAGCCTAACACATTACCTCCATAATTCTTCAGCAAACAATAAGCATTTAACAAACACTGCACATCCAGGTTAGGAGAAGACCAGCATCCTTATGGGCTCATAACCAAGAGTGCATTGTCTCTTTTTTACCTTCTTCTGTTTTAATTACAATTATCAACAGGGAGCACACTTGTTGACCTTGATCTACTTAGAGATCCTCATGCACACTCAATTCTTTATTAGTCTGAATTTTTACTCCTCTTTTCCAACTAACTTATTTAGTAGAGAAATCAAAGCTTCAGTGCACAGGTGCTGTTAGAAAAAGCTCAGAGAACTTCAGAACATGTGGTACCCCAAACAGGAGAAAAAAGAAATAAGGAAAAAAAAAAAAAGACTAAACCCAGGATTTCATTATTCTTTGATGTATATGGGAAGCACTTTCAGTAAGCTTAGCTGAAAATCTGATAAAAAGGAAGAGCTAATTACAGTGCATAGCAGTGCAAAAGAAATTTCCTGTTGGTTACCTCAGCTGCTTTTTCCTGAACAAGCTTCCTTGCATGTTCTTCCTCCCAAAGCTTCTGTTCCAGCTCTTTCATTTTTTTCTAGTCAAAGATGAATAAAAATAATAGCATTACTAATGAAACCATTTTTTCATCTTGAAGCCTACAATACTAAGAGCTTGAGCAAAACTATGAGTTCAGCTTATGACTTAGAGGCAAGTGAAACAAAGGTAATTTAGCATTAGAACAATTGCTGATGCTTTGTCTGTATAGGCATAAATACAGCAGTCAAAAATCTTATGCTTAAAACTTGATTTTTCTATTGTTACTTCCATAATTGATATATGAATTTAGGTCACAGCTGACAGCAATACACAAAGGTATCTCCCTCTCCAGCTGTAAAAACACTCTAGAAAGTAAGTTGCTTTGTGTACATTATCCTCCAAGATTCTGTACTACAAAAGAGCTAACAAAGACATATCATGTATCATCCTAAGGCGAGAGAAGACTTGCTTTACTTAGATCACTAATGGTATTTTTGCTAAAATCTGTAACTTACAGTCTTACAAGAAAAGAATTTTTGAACATCTAGCCACCATCCTAATAAAGAAGAGGGAGGAAAGTTTGTATGATGCCTTTAAACAAAACTGAAGTAATTTCACGTTTTTATCGCAAAAGCATGTAAGAACTCTTCTGAAACCCCTTTTCAAAGAAAAAGTTTAAGGGCAAAACCAGACATTTCTTTGTAAACCCTCCAACAAATGAAAACCTTGTTTAAATTTCAGGATACACTGAAATTCCCAATGTGAAAGTTATCAAGTAGCTGACTTTACACAGTAGAGAGAAAAAATAATCCTGAGCTCCAGTACACAAAACAACTTCCCTTCTCTCCCCACAAAGACTGATAACTCAAAGCCACTAATCAAACTTAAGGCAGAAAAGCATGAAATACAGAGCAACAGCTGTATTTGTACACTTCTGTTTGTTTATAAATGCACTACACTGAAGAAGAAAATAATTTCAGTTTTTCTTTACTTAAGCATTAACTGCAAGAATAATGTAATGAGCTGTTATACAAAGGTGTTAAAAGGCAAAAGCCTGGATAAACGTTCAGGACAAAGGCACTATATAAAGGAATCAACTTTTTCTGTTGAATACAAGAACCCTCCTGATGATTGTTTTTTCCATTCTAAACAGATGTACTCCAGGTAACTTGTTTTCTGACCTTGTGCCCACTTACTGGCATAGCTCTTGATTTCCTTGTGTTCAGTCTATAAGGATCTTTTATTAGCCTGTGAAGTCTTGACAGAATTTTCAGTAAGAAAAATATTCTGTTTAAAGTGAAGATTGTCATGAAGCTGGGCCAAGGCTTTTATTCTGAAATGAATAAATATTCCCTCAGCTAGCTGTCCAGCTGCACAGCAAGTGTATATCTTACTGTATCATCCGTGATAGACCCTATTAGAAATTATATACTCAAGTTAGATTCCTAAAATAATTCTGTTTTCTTGTTTATAGAAGAAAGTATTGCACAGATCACTCAACTATCTTCAATAAAGAGAGGCCACAGGGGCAAGCAAACAGACCCTCCCTGCTAGTACTGCCCATCATCTAAGATAGCACTACAAAGCAAGCTGGCTGCCTAAACAGTCTGCTTGATCAGCAGTAGCCACTGCAAAGAATTTAAATGAAAAACATAGAAACAAAGTATTTCAATTTCTCTTAGAAAACGGGCAAAAATAGACATTAAGTCTCATGCAATCACCTCACTCAGAGAATCACAGAATCATAGGATGGTTTGGTTTTAAAGGGATCCTTAAAGGTCACTTAAGCCCAAGCCCCCTGCCATGGGCAGGAACACCTTCCACTAGACTATGTTTCTCAGAGCCCTGTCCAACCTGATTTTGAATATTTCCAGGAATGGGGGCATCTACAACCTCTCTGGACAACCTGTTCCAGCATTTTGCCACCCTCATTGTAAAACATTTCTTCCTTGTATTTAGTCTAAGTCTATCCTCTTCCAGTTTAAAACTACTGCCCCTTGTCCTACTGCTACAGGCCCTGCTAAAACATCTGTCCCCATTTTTCTCATAAGCCCCTTTAAGTACTTTAAGTACTGCAAGGCCACAACAAGATCTCCCTGCAGCCTTCTTTTCTCCAGGCTAAACAACTCCAACCCTCTCAGCCTGTCTTCATAGGAGAGATGTTCCAGCCCTCTGACCATTTTTGAGGCCTCCTCTGGACCTGATCCAAGAGGTCCATGTTTTTCCTGTTCTGGGGACCCCATAGCTGGATGCAGCACTCCAGGCAGAGTCCCACAAGGGCATAGTAGAGGGGGACAATCACCTCCCTTGGCCTGCTGGCCACACTGCTCCTGATGCAGCCCAAGATATGGTTGGCATTCTGGGCTGTGAGTGCACACTGTTGGCTCATGTCCAGTTTTTTATGCACAAGAGCCCACAAGTCCTTCTTGTCAGGGCTGCTCTCAATCCTTTTACTCTCCAGCCTGGGGGGAAGGTGCCCTGACCCACAAGTAGCACCTTGCACTTGGCCTCATTGACCCTCATGAGGTTCCTGTGGGTAGGCTTCCTGAGCTTGTCCAGGACCCTCTGGATGGCATTCTATCCCTCAAAAAACTTCAACCAAAGACAGAAAGTTATGAGACCTCACAGATAAAGAACACCTAAATGTCATAAAATTGGCTGCTGGGATAAGCATCCAAATTAGTTCCACCAGAGAGGAAATGTCTCCAGAGTAAAGACAGCTTTTACCTCTGTGCTTCGCTGCCTTGCAAATTAGCATCTGCTGGGCAGCTGAGCAGTCAGTGTCACCCAGCTGAAACAGGGAAGCTGCTGCTTCTCACCACCTGGCAATGAGAGGGCAGAGGAAAAGCTAGAGGTGTGGGTAGTGCACAGCCACAACAGGATGCGAAGTTTCATCACTTCTGTTCGCAGAAATGGTGGGGGTTTATTAAGTTTCATTGTTAGCACTAAAATCAATTACTGTGAACCACAGTTGTTCAAAAAGCATCATCCACACATACATTCAAATTCTGGTCACTTGTCTACATACAAGACCAAAGCCCAAATTGCATTTTTAGGAAACAACCCTGTCCTTACTCCATTCTCAGACAGAGATATGTTCAGATCTTTTCAGCCAGCTATCCAGAGACTGCACTGCAGGACTACACTTGCAATAAACATGCCTCAAAAGCATTTCTAGGGTAAGTACTCCTATTACAGGTACTTCACAGAAATAGGAATGTCAGCATTTCCTTTTCCACAGGTAATATTAACATTAGCAAATTGCTTGAAGATAATATACTTATAGGGCCAGACAGTGGCTCTGCAGAGATGAAATGCTCTCAGTAAGACCCACCCACAGCTTGTGCCCTGGCAGTGCCTGAAATCAGAGGCAGTTAAATTAGTGCTTGCTCATGAGCAGTCACCTCATCACTTTCCATCCATTTCAATGCACCATGTATGAAAGTCTTTATTTCTTGCTTCAAATTCAACTTGAAAACAGTCCTGTGGTCCCATGGTCATAACTACAGATCAAAGATGAAACAGATGCAACTGTTCTGATCAGGGAGTACAGTCACTCCTTCAGGACTATAAGGTAACACCTAGCACACAGATGCTCACATAGGAACATATCCCATAACCACAGACGCAGACAGACCTGTGAACCAGAAAATGGCTCATCATCACAAGGTAAATGACCTTTAGTCATAGCTAGATCCATATCTTTTTCAGTTCCCAGAATTGCTTCAAAATTGTGTGAACACCCAATTCCACTAAAACAGATTTAACTGCAACAGCTGCTAATTCATAAAGAAGCAAAGACATCTAGCTAGATCCAGAAAAAAAAAATAAGGCTGAAATGATTTTCACTAGCCACACACAAAAAGGCAAACAACCCAGCTTTATTAAACTTCAGTTGCTACCAGAAAAAAACTTGGTAAAAGCCCTTCAGAGGGAATTCTAGTTGCTGAACCAGTTATTACAACTTTGACCCTGGAGGAAACTACTGCTTCTTTCACTGAACAAGACCCAGAAGACACTTATTTCTTTTCACAAGTGTTTGGCCAAAGTCAACAATGGAGACACTTGTACTCCACAACTGCAGCTCACCACAATGGAGTGTCAGGATCTTAAACAGCTTGTTACAGCTGCCTTGGCTCAGGGACTTACAAGAATAGTTGTGATGTCTAAAGGTCCTGCAGCAAACCAAGTAGCTAAAGATTTAATACCAAACATCTCCTTACATACTCCTGGAGATATACCATCTACTTCAGCACCTGGTAAATGCTGGTATGCAGGGTGGCAAGCCTGTGATTTTGACAGGACCCAGACCTGCCATCCTCAATACCACCATCTAATCATGTACTATCTGGTCCTTTTGGGGGAGCAGGGAAGAAACTTGCAGGTGGAAGCCTCTCCCTGGTTAAGTTCTCTGTAGTTTCCAGGCTTGGGAGACTTGTGGTCTCTACAGCAGCAGAAAGAGGTAAGTGCACGGGACCTCAAAAGCCAAAACCACAGTTTGCATGGCAAAGTTTTGGTAGTGAGGAGCTACAGGGGTGGCTTCTGTGAGGAGCAGCTGGAAGCCTTTCCTCTGTCTGAAAGAGCCAATGCCAGCCAGCACCAAGACAGACCCACCACTGGCCAAAGGCTGAGCCCAACAGCAGGGGGGCAGCACCTCTAGAATAAAAGACGTAAGAAGCAGAAGAAAACCTGCTGAGGAGCAGCAGCCAGAAGAGAGGAGAGAGGATATGTGAAAGCAACAGCCCTGCAGACCCCAAAGTCAATGAATGAGACGGAGGAGGTACTCCAGGTGCCAAAGCAGAGATTCTCCTGCAGCCCATGGTGAGATTTGGTTTTATTTCTCATTATAAAATTACAAAAATTATAAAAATTCAAGAGTCAACCCACCACAACAGCATATGACCAAACAGAATCATGTTGAACTCGTAAAAGCTACTGATTCAAAAGGAGTCCTGAAATGGCAGCCTGGTTCAAACCCACTGACAGCCATCCCGTGCCAGAGGCCCTGCAATGCCACACTCCAGAAATCTGCACGCAAAGTAACTAGCAATAATTGTGTTTCTTAAGAAAGAGGGCTAAAAGAAAAAAAAACCCACACACCAAATTCACACAAGTCAAGTTAAACCTGGGTCATAACAGAAAGTAACTGCAAATCATCCAGTAGCAAGGCAACTCAGAAGTTGAGATCTTAGGAATGCCTGCAAAGTTACGTGCCTAGGCACCAACTAAGCACAAAAGAGGAACACGAACAGGTACTGTTAAGGCTTAACAAAACACCAACTCTTGCAGTATACAGTGACCCAGAGCCCATCTAGCCACGCAGACTTTCAGCAATAACTTTAAATTTTTACAACACTTCAGCTTTAAAAAGAAGTTTAGTCACTGTCTTTCTCTACAGCACAAAGTTTTGCTCAGCTCTTTAATTGACATATAGCTATCAAGTGCTGATTACAACAAACAAGACAAATCTGATATAGTATCCAACACAAATGACAGACCTCTGCTATGGACTGCATCGTAGTAAGTCTCCTATACTCTTTTTCCAGCATATCCAGCTTTTCCAATTTAGACTGAACATGTGACTGATTAAGAAGCCGATCTCTCTCCAATGAACCCTTGAAGGGAGAATTGAAAAGGAAAACAATTTATAAGTACAATAATATAAGACCATCTATAGTAAGCCTTGTGTCTGGAGCACAAAGGAGGCCCATAAACAGTGCAAAGGAACTTCTACTTCCTCTGTGCAATTTTAGATGGTGCTACAATCAGGGAGAAAACTTCACTACTGCTCCACCAATGCTGGGGAACTGCATACTCAACCACAGTCTGATGAGAGAAGATTCTGCAGTCTCTCCTTCCTCCAAACCAAGGTTTGGTAAAAAAACAAAACCAAATTCATTATGCAGCTACTAGAGATAGCTTTCTTATATTTTTTTTTCCTTTAGCAAATATTTAACAGACAGAAGTAGAACAGCCATAGAGACCAATGAACAGAGAATTCTAGGTGATCGATACACTTATAAAATTCAAGTTCATTTTAGATATAGGTCAAATCCTAGTCACTCATGGTGGGAAACAAATTTTACTGCTATTTCTACATAATGAGTATTTCACCACTAGTTTATCAAAAGCAGTGCTAGCAAAGAATACCCCCAAAGATCTGAAGAGTGTGAACACAAAAGGGAGTTTTTTTCCAGTGGTACATGGGTATAACTTACATGGGGTAAGTATGAGCTATGGTAGTAAGCCAATCATACCGAAGCAAACAATTCTTATTCATACCAGAGCCTGATACTGCCTTAGAAATAGGTGCACAAAGAAAATACCAGGGTCATGAGAAGACTAGGAAATGTAAGTAGGGAAACTATCCACAACTAAGTATATAAAGGCCAGCTGAAATAGACATCCACACTTCAAAGTATGAATATCACAGAAACTATGAAAAATCATGACATAGTTAATGATTATGATTTAACTCTGAGATAATTTTGAGAACACACCTGTTTCTCCAAGAGATGAGATTTCTCATTTTCTGCATGCTGGATCATTTTTCTCATGTAGTCCAGCTGTTTCTCTAGAAGACTGCACCGAGACTCTGCAGCTGCCAGCTGAGAAGCCAGTTCTGAAGATAACAGAAGGCAGAAAACTGAAATCATGTACTGTTTGGTTCTGGGATTTTTTTCTGTTTTCAAGACAGTTCCAAAACAAACAAGTAAAGGACCATCTCAACAAACTCACATATTATGCCTAATTAACTTCTGTATGCACATAAATCCTTAAAACAAAGTATGTTTTTAAATTATTTTTTATAACTCCATGTGTCATTGCAAATTAAGAGATGCTGAAAGTAAATTGAAATTACTTCACGTATCAATAGAAATAAGGTTTCATCCACGTCAGTGTTCTGTAGTATCCATACAAAGTTTTGCAAACAACCTTGATTTTTCTTTGACACTTCAGTCTTGTCATGCTCTTTATGTTCCATTTGTTCACTCAGTACTTTCTTATAGTCTGCTGTTTCCCTGCTGAGGTGTTTTACATTCTCCTCCGCCTGAAACCTTTCCAACTCCAGCCGATGAATTTTTTCCTGGAGATTCTTCAGAGCAGAAAATATGGCTGTAATGAACAAGTACTTTTTGTTAGATATCATTAAATCACCACTTCAAGGCAACATTGAACTTGAAATGTTTCTATAAAAGCATGTTATGTAACAAAGCCAAAATGTTCCTTACAAGCATCCAACACTCCTTCCAGGAATTAAGACCTGCTTCCCTTTAAACCATAGCTGATTCTAAAACTAGTCTCAAACAAATAGATGCCCTTGGTGCACACCTTTCACCTGATACATTTAGGAAATATACAACTATATCCCAGAACAAGGCATGTAAATATTATGTTGGTTAAGTGCAAACAGTGCATGCCCTGACTCTTTATCGAAAGGAAAAAAAAGTTACAACTAGATAGTCAAAATACTGGCAGTTCTCTGTATAATTACTCATAGCCACAGAGTATAATAAAGGTTAGCTATCAGAAGGGCTATAGAAGTGCTTATTTCTAAGTGGAATTCTTTTTTAATTGTTCTGGTTTTGCTCGTGTTTCCCTCCTCTCCCCAAAAACATGCATCTCCTTTGTGCTGAACCATTTTCCCCTTTCTGTTGCATTCCCAGCTTTAGCAATTACTAAACAAAGCCTTTATATATTCATCACCACAAAAAGAAAAGCAGATGTAATAGAATTCACATCACCTTGCAATTAGACCATCTGCTGGTAATCTGATGTATTGCATCTCTTAGCTGTATTGTTTAATTCTGTAAAGGGATCCATAACCATAAATCCCTTCCCCTATATAGGTGTGCTAAAGTAAAACACAAGAACATCTGTACATACAGCTCATATAGCAGACTAATCTGCAAGGCAGCATTAGCACACTCCTTTGTGCTTAAATCCACTCCAGAGAAAGAATATACCTTTATTACAGAATGCATGAGCACTACAGAAGTTGGGATTGCATCAGATTACCAAAAATAAAAAAAAAAGGGGAAAAATATTTATCAGAACAAGTTTTCCAGAGTAAAAATTTATCAAATCTTGAAATGCAGAATAGCATGAGAGTATCACATCAGTAAGAACTACCTGCTTTAAGGTAACTGTTAAGTACATAAGTAGTGACAGCAGTCACAGTTAAGGGGAAGTTATTAATAATTTGGCCCTATTTGCTATATCAGAGTCACCAACTGCACCCTGTTCTCTCTTTATAATACTGTTCCTAGAATTCAGTTGAAATGGGCATAGCTGAAACTATAAACATATTTGTTACTATTATCCTTAAAAGCTAAATTGAAACCCCTGTATATTCACAACAATGACTAACAAAATACAGCAATAAAGCAACTCAAGCAATGAATAGATAAAGGTGAAACCCAAGAAGATGCCAAGTATCATTCAGCCATTTCTATTAGAGTATTAAAGCCAACTATGCATGGTGAGACACACACAGATACAACACAAAGAAATTAAAACCAGAATAAACAGAATTTACCATACTCAATTTCAGGATTTTTCAATATGATTTTTTTTAACATGGGAGGGTGGAAGGAGCAATAAGGATCCTCAATAACAATCAAATCAATTTTCCCATTTGAAGTTAATTACCATATTCTTACACTTACTGAAGTATACACTCCAGATCATTTCTGCATTTTTATAGGCTATGCAAAAAGAGAAATACATTGGATCACACTCAGGCTCGATTCGATTTTCAGTATGTATTCATATTTACTTACACTTCAACATTTTTTGAAAATAAAAATATTTGTTAATTTTTAAAAAGGGATATAATTTATCCAGTTGTCTTCCATCATCTGTACTTACTTTCCAGTTGGCAGATTCCCTGTTTGAAACTAAGTTGCCAAGTGGAAACTTAAGAGTCAAAGGTTTGTTGCTAATGCAACATACACAATCTACAAAAATACATCTACATCAGTAATTCATAAGGAAGTTCTTTTCTGCACATCCAATTTTTCATCTGTTACAAGATTCTTTCAGTTTTGTGTCAACAGCACTCTCAGAACTGATGGTATTGAGAGTATATACTGGAATTTAAATAGCACTTCAAGAATTAAGATTTCACCTACTAGGTAACTAACATATAAGCCTCTAGTAATTCAGACGTGAACTGTGTTATTGGAACAGGGACTTAAGGGTATCATTCTGATTTTTTACTTAGTTTAAGTAATATTAGGATTCATCCTAAGTATTTCTCACTTTTTTCCCCTATAAGGAAAAAATACAAAGTTGTTCATAACTTTAAGCCTCCATGCCACTCCAGCCTCAAAGGAACATTATTGCAATGAACCCGAGCCAAACATCTTATCAAAGGATCAGTCCTGCTCTAGTCTCCCAACTCTTTATGCTGCCTCCTGTACCTACCCCCCACAAGGCAGCTTTGGAATACATCTCACTGCATGACAAGCCAATTCACTAAAATAACAGAAAACTAAACAAGAATGGTTTTTGTCCTGTCAGGCAAGACATATCTGGAGATAAACACCAGGACCAGAGTGGGAAAGGAGGGAGAAAGAATAGCCTAGAAACAAGAAAGAATAAATGGGAGTAAAATTGCCTCCCTTTCTAGTGTGGTGAGCTCTCAGTTCAGCATTGTGCTCCTCTCTGTATCCTCTAAGTCTTCGCTGACACGATAAATACTTGACACACCCTTTGACCATGACAAGCCTTACGGTTTCTGTCAGACCAAACCTCTTCCTTTGGTCCAAACCATTCTGAGGACTTAAGTCTCCTTATTTCTAACTCAGCTGTGAACTCGGGAGAGGAAAGATTAAAAGAGAGGAGGACTAAAGAAGGGGCAAAGAAAACACGTCAGTACAACTTCAGAAAGCACTCACACACTTTTACAGTTCTCTACTACCAAAGAACAGCATCTTTCTCCAGCTGTAAGATGACCTTTCTCATCAGGTGTTCTTCAGAAAGAGAAGAGCAAAGGGCCTACAAAACAGGTGACCTGGACATCACTGGGAAGTGATAAAAGGATAAAAAGACTGCAACCTTTGTAGATGTGGAGCACACACATGTATTTATTTTACCACATGATTTGGAAACAGGAAGAAAACAACTTTGATGAACTATTACCTCTGCTATGACTTTCAGGATATGGAATTACTGGTTTCCATGGGGAGCGCTGCAAATCAGAATTAATAAATGGCTTGTAATTTGGATATTCTATAAATGAAGTTGCAGAGAGTCCATCTGTGACTGATGTAGAGTTATGAGCTTTGTGCAGATCATCCTGAAAATAAAAAAAAAAGATGTTATTCACATTTTTGCTTGTCGCAATAACAAAAATAAAGAAAAGTAGAATTCTATCAGATGATGTGTGGAAGTACTACTGCAGGAGACTCTTATACCACAAAAGCTGTATTTCCTTTCTTAGGTTGTGTCATTTTTACATCCAACTCCCCCTCAATTAAAAACAGTATCTAAGAGAAAAATGTCTCTCGTACGAGTTTCCAATTTCCACTTTTATTTTGCATTTACTGATACTGTCACTTACTGGGAGAAGGCAATACAGTCAGCTGGAAAACAACTGCCTTGTTAATTACTGCTTGTATTCACTGCACATGAGGTACTGCACTAAGGTGGCCAAAGCTGATAAGGCACACCCAGGACCACAGTTCTACATCCCCCCATCCAACACAACAGCTCACTGACTGCAGATGGGGCACAGGACACTCTCACCTCACCCTCTCAACTGCAGAGTCCCAACCCCTCTCTTGCACTGGCTTCAATTCATCTTTCCTATCTTTCCATTAATATATTGAACCTCTCAAGACACCTGGTTAGTGGAATCAGCACAGGAAAAGCAGAGCAGATCACGGCCAGGAAGGTACTCCTGCCTCTAAGCAGCAATACGCCCTTTGATCAGCTTGAGACTGCTCTCAAAAACATGACCACAGAGACCACGGTCTTCCAAGCAGTCTACACCAACTCTCCAAACATCTGCTGTGTTTTGGATGTTGCAACGACCAGAGGGGACCCCCTGGATGTGAAGACTCTATGCAGATGGAATACCATTAAGCCATGTGCTTTCTAACCTGATTCTTCTAAGCAAATGGGACACAGCACTTGGATTACCATGTTTATGGGTTTGACTCAAACTGGCTACCTGGCCTAAGCTTTCTGATCTGTGTACATGAATTAAATGGTAGATGAATGCTTGTTTTTAATGTGCAAGAGTAATTCCTCTCCACTGTGCCCAACACTAAACATTTCAGTGGCAGAATCTGAAGGTAGCCTAGGAGAGAAGTGGGCTGCAGGCAGATGTGAAGCTCCTACAGCTTTCCCCCTCCACTAGTATGTCAGCTGAGGAACTGCTGATCTTGGCAGGCTGATTTTAAGCTTTTGCAAATACCAATCATTGGGAGCATATCATGACCTAAATTGAAATACAGAAAGTATTAAGTATCTCATAACAAATTCGACAACAGCCCAAAATGCACTATGAGGAGGAAAAATAATACAGGAAAAAAAATAAGAAAATTTGTAAGTTACTTAAAACCCATACACAGCTAATTTCCACTTATAAAGAAAGTGATTTGTCATGGACAAGAAATTAGGATCTTAAGAACTCCGAATGCATCAATTGGTGTTTCTAAGCACAGTTTTATGAATGCTTTGCAGTTTGTGTTTATAATATTTTCCTACACAACATAATGACTTTTCTCAAAATAACCGCATTTGCACAAGAAGTTTTGCTACCACAGAAAATCAATTAAAACACTAATCCCTAATTAAGAATACCTTATTACAAATATTTTGAAGAAGTGTTGTATGCATGCAAATACACAGTGTTTTATGTTCAGCAGCCTCACTGGTCCAATCAGAACATGTGAATTTAAGACTGAAAGCTTGTTAGGTGCTAACATGAAGACCTAAATCTCACTCTTGCAAAAATACCATCAATGTCACAGGAAATTGCACTGATGAACACAGAATACTAAGACCAAATGATGAATTAAAAATGAACCAAGCAAGACACAGTGCTTGCAGCAGGCAATAAAAGAACAGCAGCGACATAAGCCTCAACAACCCAAACAACAGTCACAATTGATTCAAATATCAATATACTGTCTGCTATTGATTCAAATCAAAGGTATCCCATGAAACAGTCAAAAGAAAAAGGGGAATCTGAAACCAAAGTAGGGCTGACAGCATCACAATCTTCCTAGATGTCTCTACCATCTTTTATGTCTTTATAGGTAAAGTCTTGTCTGAGAATTAAATACAACTACATAAAACCACCAAACTACAGGAGTTCCTTTGTTTGTTTTTAATTGGCACAAGTAGCATTTTCCTAGCCAACAGCAGACCAATTTGAAAGAAAAAGCTGGCATACTCAGAACACTTGAACACCAAGTCACACAAAGCAAAGAAAATAGAGGCTTTTGACTAGTTGTATGTCTTCCAAAATCCACCTGGATGCAGGGAACAGGCACTAATTCGAATAGTGTAATAGTCAGTACAGATATCTGCTTGAAATAAATACTGAAAAAATTTTGCTGGAATATGATATATTGTACGGGCAATCATTCTTTACTTCAGTCTAAATAACCATTTGCTACTAAGTGCATTTTCCTTATATATTTAAGCAAAAGACTATCTTATATTCAGTTTCACAAAAAGGGACTTTAAATAAGTCGACTGAATACTTTGGGAAAGTTTATGAAACAGCATCAAGGAATTTCCCCATCAGAAAGTTCAAACTCCAACATCACAGCAATTCTCCGCTCTTCTCTCTGGTTTCTCTCAAGTCATTAAAAATCCTCCAAGTCTGTTCCTGCTCTTGGAAAATCTCATGGGGAGCATCATGCTCCAGTGCTCAGGAAGATCATGAAACATTAAAAAAAAAAAAAAACCACCATAATTCAGGAAACTCTGTATAATTTGCTCTGAATCTCAGCTAGGCCACATTTGCTCACTACATCTCCTCTCCCTCTTTCAGGGTACTCCCTCTAGTCTTTCCTTCCTTATGCCACGCTAAAGCCTCAGAATAGTAAATGAAGAGGCTTAACAGTCCCAGAATGAGCCAAGTGCACCAGTATTACATAACAGTAGTGAGCTGAGCACATTTAATCTCCACAGGCCTGCAGACATAACCTTCCAAAATTCATTGCTTCTACGACTGCCTATCAACTGCCTACTCAAGCATGCAGAAGGGAACGTTAAAAACACAGAGCAGCGATAGCTGAACACACCACCAGCACACAGCAACCTCCTCGAGCTCTCAAAGGCTGAACACAATAGGGAAAAAAAAAAAAAAGACACAACCTCATATGGAAAGTTTTCCAAAAAAAATCAGCAATTTGGGACTGGGGGGACACTTTTCAAAGCAAACAACTTGTATAGATAGTAAAAATGACCCACCATGATGTTGTTACTTCCCTGCCACAATAAAGAGATATAACACACCACAAAAAACTATGCAGAAGGCAGTGGTGTATCAATCTTTTCAGTAAGGAAAAAACCACCTGTTTTTCTTGTTATCTTACACAAACGTACTAGATCCATGGGCAGTAAAAATAACAATGCTTTATAAACAAACTGTAGAACTAAAGAGAGAAGGACACAACATCTTTCAGGCAATAACTGCAGCAAGGAAGCATGAAGGGACAAAGTCAGCACGACTGCCACTGGAAAAAGGGACTAAATTAGAGTGGCAATAGCAAGTTTTTCTGTGGGTGCTCAGAACCAAAAAAAAAAAATAAAGAGAAAAAGAGACTGATGCTTGGTAATGCTTTAAATGACACACTTGGCTAAAAAAAAAACCAAACCCAGGAAAACTATGTAGGGATTTAGAAAAAAAAAGAATAACAAGGTACCGAGTTTACTAAGCATAAAATATCCAAGAACCCTGTTATTAGAACTTTCAAAGTAGTCATTTTGGAGAGGCAATTTCAATTAACCACCTGCCATCTTCCCTTAGTACTGTATAACTAGGAAAGTGAAGAAGGAAGTTGGCCCTATCACCCAGAGGCCAACTTAAGTGCTGTCTGTGCCTCCCTGATACAGACAGAGTCAGGAGCACTCTACATTTTAATAACATCTCTAGTTAAATGCAGACATAAAAAAGTTCACTTAGTTAAGCAATTACATCAAATGGGGGGGGGGGAAATGTTGGCACAACACAGCATTTTTTGTAAAGTGTCTGCTGTAGAATGCCAAATGTATTAAAAGCAACTGTTTTCCAAGTTTGGAAAACATTAAATTTGTTTCCGCTTCTTTTTTTTGAACACATACAATTAGTCTGCAGTGGGCAAGTTTTTTTCCCCCCAAAGTTTTGTTTTGCTAACTAAATTAATTAAACGGCCTACATTTACCTACTGAATACTAAAACTAGTCTTCTGACATCCTCCTCTAGGCATCCTAGAAAAAAATACCAGTCAGGAAGGAACACAGCGGCCCTCAAATTACTCTTGCTGGTACAGGTGTAACTGTAGGCTCACAACGCAGGAGAGGAGACACACAACAGAGAACCCCGAGACGGGAGCTCACCATGCAGGCAGTGAGACCCCCAAACTGTGAGTCCTCCTAAGATAGACCTCACACGCCATCATGCTGCACCCTTTTCACCATCTCTGCTCCTCCAAAGCACGTATAAAGACACAGCTTTTCACAAATTTTGCCACTGCTCCTCTACACTCCGCATCTTCAGAGGGATACGGACGAGGATATTCCGGTCCCCCGTGTGCAACCACCTGCACGGTGCTCCCACCAAGCTGCCAGGTGCTCCCACGTGCGCCTGAGGGCACAGGAACACACCAGAGCTGAGCCTCAGCTTCAGGTAACGTTTTCGACTTACAAAGACAAACCACCAGAGGCTCAATCCGGCTCTCCCAGCTTTCTGCTGGGAAACCTGGGCTCGCTGCGCTCACCCGGCTGACCCAGCGCTGCACCACCACGGCTTTAACTGAGCCCCGCCTGGCCTTGGAGCAGGAGTTTTCAAAGGCATGACCCCAAGTTATTACTGAGAATAAACCGAATTCAAAATTTTATTCCCATTCACTTACAGACAGCACTTCCAGACACTGGTACGGGGACAGCAAGAAGGCTGGTTTCAACAGCAGAGTATTTGTCTCTTTATAAAACATACGCGCGTATACCATGCACACACATATACATATACATAGATAAATATACACATATATATACGTAAACATACACATAGATATATACATATATATATATACACATACATATATAGTCTTTAACAGACAAGCCAGCTTCCATCGCCCTTA
>NW_021940208.1:7332728-7462131 GCF_001715985.3 Manacus vitellinus | reverse complement strand
CGGGGCCGGCCCGGCCGGGCGGTAACGCGGCTCTTTCCTCCGCAGGAGTGTCGCATCGCCCACCCCATCGTGAAGTGCACCTACTGCCGCTCCGAGTTCCAGCAGGAGAGGTACGGCGGGGTCAGGCGGTGTGCGAGCGAGTTTGCGGGAGCTGGGCCTGTTGGGAGCAGGGAAGACCGAGAGGGCATCTCGTCAGTGCACACCGATATCTGAGAGGCGGGGGTCAGGAGGGTGGTGCCAGACACTTTTCAGTGCTGTCCGGCGACAGGACAGGGAGCAACGGCCATAAACTAAACCACAAGAAGTTTCATCTCAACACGACGTAGAACTTCTTTACACTAAGGGTGGCACAGCACTGGAACAGGCTGCCCGGGGAGGTCATGGAGTATCCCTCTCTGGAGACATTCAAAACCCACGAGGACACGTTCCTGTGTCACCTGCTCCAGGTGACCCTGCCTTGGCTGGGGGGTTGGACTGGATGATCTCCAGAGGTCCCTTCCAACCCGAACTATTCTATGATTCTGTCACTTCCAACCCAAACCTCTATGTGGTTCTGTTTGTTGGTAATTGCGTGGGAAAGAATGTTAAGGTTTGTGTGTTTGTTGCCAAATTCACCTTTGTGCCGTTTCATCTTTTCAGCAAAACCAACACAATATGCAAGAAATGTGCCCAAAATGTGAAGCAGTTTGGAACGGTAAGTCGGTTCTAAGTACTGAAGTTAATTCATTTGTGCTTTAAACTGAAAAAAAAAAAAGTTCTCATGCAACTAATCTTCTTATTTTCTTCTGGGAAAAAAAAATAAACCCAGAGATTGCCATTCAGAAAGGTGATGGAAATGTCATTTCTGTCTCTTGATTTCCTCTGTGGGTTACAGTTCCTTTTTTCAACTTGAAATCCATTGGGGTTATATGTAGCTTAAAGATTAGGAATAATTTCAATGTAGCTACTTGTAACAAAGCAAAGTTATTTCACCTCACACATGCGAAGTTCTTCCCTGTGTATTCTCATAAGCATATGCTTGATGACAGGGAGACCGTTAGCCCTCTCTGTCCTTAAGGGGATGTAAATGTGAAAATCGAGTAATGCTGCATACTTTATGTTGTGTAAGTCTTAAAAAAAGGCATGTTAATCGTGTTAAGCTATTAAGAAGAAAAGATTTTGAGTATTATCTGCATTCATGTTAATTTGTGGTTTCTCATGTTGAATTTCAGCTTCAGTTCTGCTGGAAAAATGAATTTTTCTGTTATGTGAATACACACATTGTATCTGAGCCACCCTGCAGATATGAGTTTGTAGGAGGTATCAAGATAATCTTGTTGTGGAACAAAAGGGCGTAATTTCTCCAGGCTTGACATAAACCATAATAGATGAAATTCAACTTATTTGAGAAATGTAACAGCTGTTGGTATGTAGTCAGGCACTTTGTGAATATATATGTAAACTAAACAAAGAAATACTTTTCGAAAGCTTAAAGTGTAGCAAAATGAATTGCAGGACAGATCCAACAATGATTTTATCAGTAGTTCGTCAAAAAACAGAACTGCATTGAGGATAATCAGCCATTTCTAACCTATGAAAACTGAGAGCAATTTCGTTTTCCAGCAGCATATTAGTCTAGTTGAGCATATGATATAAAAGTTGATAACCTGACCTGGTGGTATCTGAAGTTGGTTTTTGATTGTTGGTGGTGGTTTTTTGTTTTTTTTTGTTTTTTTTTTAAGTTTCCTGCAGAATTGCAGGGATCAGGATACTAATCTTGGAACTGTAGTGTTATTGAATCCCTGAGTGTGAAAGGGAGAGGGATGCCTTCAGAAACTTCCAGTCTAAAAAAATGACTTGATTACTCTTCTTTTAAAGATTCTGTAAGTAATTTCTCTAGGAATGTAGTAAAGCTGAGAGGAAATGTCATTGTATTTAAAAAAATAAAACAGCAGGTGTAGAGGTGAGTAATCAGATAGTTGCGTGTGTTTCTTTTATTTAGTATGCATGTGGATTTTCATGAAAAGTCCAGACTGGTTTTAACCACTGAAGAAGCATCATTTTAGGGGAAAGGTTTAGTACTGAAGATAGAAATGGTAGGAAAAAAGTTCTTTAAGATAGGTTATATGAAGCCTTAGTAGTTTCAAAGCATCATTTTGTGGTTTGAAATACCTGTCTTCATTACAGAAAATGCAAATATATTGATTTCAGTTCAACTTATCTTTTTTTCAGCCCAAGCCTTGTCAGTATTGTAACATTATTGCAGCATTTATTGGCACAAAATGTCAGCGTTGCACCAACTCGGAGAAGAAGTACGGCCCACCTCAGACATGTGAGCAGTGCAAACAGCAGTGTGCTTTTGATCGAAAAGAGGAGGGAAGAAGGAAGGTAGGCTTTGTTCCACATTTGTAGTGGCTTAGGCTGACAATAGACAGTGTTTCTGGTTCGTAAGAGAAAGACTAACAGGAATGTATTTAAGTTCTCTAATATTAGATTTAAGTTGCTGAGCTGTGCTTTACAATATTTAAATTAAATTTCGTAACTTGGCAATTGTTATGTGAGGTACTGAGCTAACTTACTTTAAATTAAATCACTTTCTAAAAATAGGCTTAAGTGTAAGCAGACAGTTGTAGCTGGGGAACAGAAATTAAGTGGCTGAACAGTTCCTGATGCTTTGATATTTATTTTATTTTTATTTTCCCAGCCATTGGATCTTATCTATGTCCATAACTTGAATCTGTCTCTTTACCTCTTCTGATTTGCTTGCCTTGCCTTAAAGTACAGCACCAGAGGCATAGACTGCTCTGAGTAGCCCTTTGTGTTCTGTTTTGTTAAATAGCTTTGGTGAGTGCCACTTTCTCATTCCAGAAGGTGCTGAGGAAATGACCTCAAAAGCCTCTTGACTGAACTCAAGGATAATACTGCTTTTACAGAAGAGTTTGCTTGGTACCTGTAAAACATTGGCTGGACATCTTGTTTCTGCCTACAGTACGATGGGTTGAGAGAAGGTGCATGGTGTCTAAACTAAAAAAGATTTGTCCTTTTAAAAAGTTACTGTCATTTCTGCAACATAGAGTAAGTCCAATATTTGCTAGGACTCTTTGTAGCATAACTTTAAATGACAAAAAGAAATGGGGTAAGATTCAGTAGAATCTTTACTGAAAGATAACTTGCAGGCACTGGAGGTATAGTAGTGATGTTTCATACCAAAAAGATGTCTGTGTTTTTCCCAAAGATAACAGATGAAACAATTTTTTCTTGCAAATACTGAGCACATCTCTCTAGTGCATGTGTACTTGGAAATAAACCCCTGTATGAATTATTTCCCAAAAGGTTGATGGAAAGTTGTTGTGCTGGCTCTGCACGCTGTCCTACAAGAGAGTGCTGCAGAAGACGAAAGAACAGAGGAAGAGCCTAGGATCTTCACATTCTAACTCCTCATCCTCATCTCTTACTGAGAAAGACCAGCATCATTCAAAACACCATCATCATCACCACCATCATCATCGCCACAGCAGCAGTCATCATAAGTAAGTATTTCAAAAGTTAAGGTAGCTGTTGGTAACTCTTCATCTGTGTTCTGTTTGTACTGAGATAAAATCAAAGTTAGTATAAAAAGCTGTTTGAAACATGGTGTCAAAAGCAGTAGCGGAATGTTGCTCTTCCGTGGCCTGTCAAAATCCTTGTATTCTTACCGTTTGAATGAAGGGAGTTTAGCAAAAAGCAGTTGAGGTTAAAATTGGTAGCAAGTCTAGAAAAAAGCTCACGGAATGGCTACAGAAACAAGTTACTTAGTGGTAGACTGGATTTAGTTTTCTAAGCAGTAACTGCTGTGTGATAACTGCTATTTTACACACATTTACCATGGGATAAAAGGTGTGTATTTGCAGTAAGCACAGTACAGCTGCTTCATTCAGAATGCCCACCCTGACTTACTTCACCCTGACTGGTTTGTGCACAAATACTCGCAGGTAAATGGAGAAGCAGAAGCAGTACTGTGGGATTATCTTCAGTCTGGGACCAATTTGTATCTCTTTGCTAGTTTTTATAATCAAATCTTGCTGGAATAGGCAGTTTGTGGGTGGCTGTGATAATGACATAGGGTCATAAGACTTAGTTCACTCTGATAACCTTTGATGTAGTTTTGTCCCTTCTTCTGCATCTTTTCTCAATATGTCATCTGTGGCCATGGCATCAACAGCATACCAACCTTAACCTACATAACCAGTTTATTTAGTTGTAAACCCTAGAATTCATTTTTGGTTTTATGCTGCCATAGTAGTAGTCACAATTCTTATTTTCATTGGTAGGCTTATGACAGCATAACTTTAGAACTACTTATTTTTTGTGCTGGACAGTAAATGCTGTGGCTGCAATAGTAATGACCCTAATCTCAGACACACAGACTTTGCTTCTAAACTCCATGTTTCCAGTGCTTATAGTTTTTCATCTTGACTGAAACTTGCCTAAGTGTGACTTAAAGATAGAAGCAAAATAAACTGGAATCATATTTGGAATGAGGAAAAGGGAAATGCATATACTTTCACTTTAAAAAAGAGAAAACTGTGATTTGGGTTTTTAGGAATTTGAAGATGAAAATTATTCTTGTCATACAGAGAGTTATTGTACTGTTTCTGTTCTTTCAAATCTGCTGAAAATTAAGTTATAGCAAGTTAAATCTAGTTTAAAGTATGTGGCAGAGGTATAGTAAGGATTAAATAAAAATATAGTTAACTCTACTACAGAATAGAGCTTCTGATATACTCAAGAGTTGTAACAGTAAGCATGTCTCTATACAGATCACAATGTTCCTGGTTTCCCACCTTTTTTTTTTTTCTGTAGGCTGCCATGGGTCTATTGCTTCTGGTCCAGTCAATATGACTCTTTTTCCCTGTCCGTTTCAGTTATTGCTAATTTCAGACAATAGAGACAGTGAGGTACAAATACAGATTCTTTGAACTGTTTCACTCAGTGCAATCTTCTACATTCCTATATCAATGCTCTTCATTAGTTGCTTTTGAGATGATTGAAAGCAAATTGTTACACCTGAGAAGTAGTTATTTTCAGGGATCCAAAACTTAACTTTGCTCTTACACCACCACACGAGCGCTGCTTCGTGCAATGCTCACATGGCAGTATGGAAATCCCAGGAGTGCTGTATGAGATTAGCAATACAGAGTTCACAAGAATCAGGAGGTATCAGCAAAAAAGTTTAGCCATCAGTGTTGAAGTGTACCCCTTGTGACTTACAATAGTATAGATATTTAGCCAAGAAATACCTTCATAACATCCTGACGTAGTAAAGCGTGATCGGGAATACAACAGATAGTATCAATGTCTAGCTGAAAATTCATAAATGTTCACTTCTTTATTAGGAAAAAAAAAGGTGGGAGGTTTTTTCTCAAGTACAGATACCATTCACATAAACATAGAAATAATGGCATGTTTGGTCAGTTACCAAGTACATTTCACATATTTCAGAATCAGCAATCTGAGTCCAGAACAAGATCAGGGACTATGGAAACAGAGGTAAATATGATATTATTTATTAATTTTCTTTTCATTTATCTTGCAGTTTTCATTTAAAGAATTTCTTTTTTCTTGCATTTCTGGCTAGTCTCTAGCATTCCAGCTAGGAGCATGAGTTAGTTATTTTATATGTACCAAATGGTGATATTAGAGAGTTACATAGTATGAGGCTTTAGGTTTACATTTTGTTTGATTTCAGCCATAAATCCTCTGCAGCTATTCAGAATGAAACTCCAAAGAAAAAACCCAAACTGGAATCCAAGCCATCAAATGGAGATAGGTAAAGTTATATTTTTGTAAAGCTGAGCCATTTCTACCAAATAAAGCACTGATTTGTGGCCAGTTGCCTTTTTTTTTTGTCTGAAGAATGAGGGAGGTGAAACTATTGTCTAGCCAGATGGATTATTGGGTGGCATCTGAGTGCTGTCAGTCAATTAAATTACTTTATTAGCAGAAAACTAGCACTGTTTTCCTGCTTTTAAGCTGTTTGGAGCAAAATTAAACAAAGTTTATGTACAAGGCAAGAGTTATCAACCAAATGGTATTCCTTGACATCAGTGTTTTATCAATTAGATGGCAGGATTGAACCTGCTGCTTTAAGCTGACCCAGTATCTAGAGAATTCTTTTGGACCTTAATGTGGGAGACTGGATCTTCATTCTGTCTCTGACCAAATAGTTGGAATAAAAGTGGCTGCTTCAGTCAAAAAGTGTTTGTCCCCCTCAAAGCTAATACTGAATTATATTTCTGCAGGTGTATGTAATGTGTGCCATTAGTAAGGTAATTTGCCAGTTGCATCCATTTCTGTCAGGTACATACTTTTTTTGCATTAGTCCTTAAGGATGTTTGTGGAATTATTAATTATCCAATTTGAAATAAAAAAAAATAAACTGGGTTTTTTTGCTATTGATGTTGTAAGTAACTATTGTCTTTTACTTTTGATAGCTCTATAAATCAGTCTGCAGACAGTGGAGGGACTGACAACTTTGTCCTCATAAGTCAGCTGAAAGAAGAAGTAATGTCACTTAAACGTCTTCTGCAGCAAAGAGATCAGACTATTTTAGAGAAAGATAAAAAGGTAAAAGTTGCACCTGCTTAATAAGAACTTCATAATTTTGTTTTCTATTTTGTAGACTCCTAACAATGTCAAAACAGTGACATAAACCAAAAATCAGATGCAGTTGTTCTGTATAGCAGCTAATCAGATCTTACCATTTAAAGAACAAGTTTGAGACTTCTGTGTCATGAATATATTTTAGCTCTAAGTCAAAGAGGAATTCATCTTGCCTCACTTCAGCCACCCAGAAGTTTGCCTGTTTCTCAAGCTGCATGCCATAGGTGATGGATAAAATGCCAGACAGTGGTTTGCCTGCTTTACATGTTCTAAACTGAGTCATGACAAAAAGCAGTGACCATTCTGAATTTAGCATAGTTTTTATTTAGTTTTAAACTAAAGCAACTATAGCCACAGTAAGTCAATGTCCAAATTTAGGTTATAATGTATTAATATTAAATGTTTTGGTTTTATAACAGTGATAGCATATGTAGTGTAGGATGTCCAGTCTTTGTGGTGGTCGGAGACTAAAAGAAAAGCTTGGATTAAATAGATGTCAGTCAACAGAAGTTAAGTGAAATAGTCAGGCCCAAATGGCTGCAGTAAAACTCTTAGAAAAGATTCACCCTTCTAACAAACTAATGATTAACAAGAAAAGAGAAATAACTACAAATGTGCACTTTGCTTTGCGTTTCTTAGTGTTTATTTCTCTGCCACCTGAATAACTAGATGCTTTTAAGACACTGTAACAGTGGCTCTAGAATATCTGTTCAGGATTGAGTAGGTTATGGAATTGTATTAAAAATAAATTTACTATATTTTCAGATAAAATTTTGATTTTCAGGGCATGGTGGCCTGTCAAAACATTGATGGTTAGGAAAGCCTCCTGAAAGGAAAAGTGCTTCCACTTTTAAACCATAGTTCAGTATCTTCATTTCTATGCTTAGATGTGTTTTGCAAAGGATATTGAACCTATTTTCGTTTATATCACTTGCAGTATACCTAGGGTTGGAAGTACTTGCTATTTCAAGTCTTTAAGTGTTTAATGTGAAAGAACTGAGCAGTCTGACATGGGTTCTCTTTACATATTTTCTTCAAAGGACAAACGTTAGGCCCTGTCTTATAAAGCCAGGAGAAGATCATGAGTCAGTAGGAAATTCAGTTGTCTCTTTTTAGTTTTAATCTATGGGGCAAAGCTAACAAAAAGGATAGGTAAGAAAATGTAACCAGCTTCTGCATAACCACTGCAGTGACTTGTTTTGTGCTGTTCCCATAGGGAGAGCATCTAATAACTTTAATATCTCCACTACTAAAACTGTTTATTTCACCTCGGAGTTCTTTGAACTTAAAGACTCCTTCAGACATGAGTTCCTCACTTTTAAAATGTCACTTTCTGCAACTGCTACGAGGAGGAGAAAAGCTGAACATATTGTACAATGTTTGCGTAGCTGAAAAATTTACAACAAATGAATGCAGTGCAGATTTTTTTTTTTTTAATGATATAATAAATTTGGAGACATGTACTGGGTAAAAGCCTGAGCCAGACCTGTGGGAGATTACTGTTAAGATTGTGTCTCAAGATTTGTGTAGGGACAGCATTTGAACAGTTTGGAATGCTCCAAAAGAAAAACTTCTGAAATGTATAACATAGCAACAAAAACAACTCAGTACACCAGCTTTGCAGACAATCCTCATTCATCATTTTTTGTTATGAGTCAGGATGTCAACCATGTCATTATCAGTGCCTATTGTTTGCAGTACTAGCCTTGTTTTTCTTTCTGCACAAAATGTTAGTGAGACAACAAAACATTACCATGGAGCCCTGAGACTTGATTATTAGGAGGAGATTACAGTTTGCTGAATGTTCACAGGTAGTGTGTTTGCTCCTCTGATTGCATACTTTGCTGTGGTGCAACACTACCACTAGGTTTTTTTTGATATGTAGTGTGTGGTGTGTGGCTTTGCATTGGATCCCCTGCAATTTACAACAGCCATAAAGTGCATGCCTAGAGCAGCAGTCTGGGTACAGGGAGCTATAATATACCATTCTATCAACATACCTGCACTTGACCATTTGATTGACAGTTCTTTTGAATACCTTGTTTCACTATATGTGGTTTGACAGGTATTGAGGTTGGTAATAGCAGTCTCAGTGCATTAGTTCAGGAGTGCATACTCTGGTTTGTTATGGCATGCATCTTTGCTAGCAAAGAGGCTTCATTTCCTGATAAATCCAAATTGACCGGAGAGGTTCAGAAGAGCCCTGTGAGTTGGGATGCTTTCAAGAAGTAAACTTTTTAAAGAAGTGATTCCTAAAACTTCTAAGTCCATATACAGCAAACTGTTAGTAGTTCACCCGGCTGCACGTGCTTCCAGAAGAAGCATTCAGCACTTGGATAGAAGCATATATCACATTTTAGAAACACATGCCTCAGTGTATGTCACCTGAATCTCTGTCTCTCTCAGCAGAGACCGAGTGGCAGCCATACTACACCGTACACAAAAGTTAAGTTGAAATTACATGTTTCCAATAATGCAGTTTAATTCATTGTTATGGATCGAGAAGCAGTGAAACTTGGGAATGTAAACTTCTGTCTAGGACAAATTGTAGCATAAAATGACGCAATAGAATCCTTTATACTGTCTTTGTATGGAAGATTTTTTGTATGTTACCATACCATATAAATGAGAGATGTAACTGAAGATTTTGCTGAGGTTTAGCCTTCTGTATACAAAATCTTGAGCAAATAGCATGGTTACATAAGTACAGTTGTTTTCTTCATTTAAAATATATATAGATACTTTTCAAAGTGCTTCTGAAGTGTTGAGCTGTTAATACTGCAATAGTAAATAAATACAGTGTTTCCTGAGATTCCTGAGGCTTCCATAAATATTTCACAGACTGATTGGAAGCCATGTACTGTAGCAGTTCAAGGAATCTTCACAGCATTTGTGTTTTCAGTTGACAGAACTGAAGGCAGACTTCCAGTACCAAGAGTCTAACTTGAGGACAAAGATGAACAGTATGGAGAAAGCTCACAAGGAAACTGTGGAACAGTTGCAGGTGAGTAATTGCTTATCAATACTTGAGAAATACTTCATGTGGAGTTATATATTCAAGCTGTTCAGTCAGCTTATTCACTTGGCATTTTTCACTACAATACAGTAGTTCCAAGTACTTGAGTGGTCGTTCCCATGTTTAACTTTGGATGCATTGTACAGCAGTTCTGCAGTCAACAGACAATGTCCATATGAATTAAACTCACTCTAGGAATCTCTTTTTCACTTCAAGAGGTAAAGGCTTTCTCAAAGGTTATGTTATTTTTTTCCCTGACAATTTATCAGTTGTCGTTGGGCTATGGATCCAGTTTAAGGGCTCAGCATTTACACACTGACAGTTAGATGTCTGTTGGTAGAGCATACTTTACCAAGAAGAAAGACTGAATTAGTTGCCTGATAAATCACTGACTTGATGCAATACTGGATATACTAAATTTTGCAGTACAGAATATTCTCAGCATGTACATTTTGAGAATTTGTTCATAAATGCAATAGAAAATCGGTACATGACACTACTATAGGAAATGTTTCAGTAATTCATACTTTTTTTGTCTGTATTGCAGGCCAAAAACAGAGAACTGCTCAAACAGGTTGCAGCATTGTCAAAGGGTAAAAAGTTTGATAAAAGTGGAAGTATCCTCACATCTCCTTGAGGAACTGGTTATTCGTGGGGTTTGCTGCTCAATGTACATTTGAGTAATTCTGTGAAGCCCTTAAAATCCTGTGTAGTGGAAAAAATATTTTTGCACACCAGATTAGTTGGCATGTTTCCTACATGTTTTTATAATTAATATGCAGCTTTTTTTAGTTCCTGTTCAGATGAAATACTTCAACTGGATTGAAGAATGTTTTTATTTTTTTGATATTGGAAACTTTCTGCCAGCAATAGTATTAAACAATTGCATAGAGAACATTGCAGTGCTTTCTCTAAAAGGACAACATGCAATAACAAACTAGGTGTACTTTTTACAGAGTAGCAACTGAGTCTTTTAAACTACACTGATGTCAGCCAAACGTTTATGAATCTGCAGTGACACTGAACACTGTTTCCTGGCAACTGTTCTTTTACTTTGTATCAAAATATAAATTTAGAATGGAAATCATGGTGCTCTCAAACTCAAAAGAGGCATATATGTATGTGTAAATACGACTGTAATGGTTATATTCTTAGTTATAACAAGTAATTAGTGTTTTACATTCTTGTGATAGGGATTGACAGAAAGATTATCTATTGTACAGTAACAGAGGCAGTGTGGTTTTTGTAAGATTTACTGTAGATTTTTCTTGCAAGTGCCTTTCTCCAACTGTTTATTTATAGGAATGTTGGTATTTTGTACATAAGGTTTTTATGTTTTAAAATCATGTTTAATAAATGTTTTATGTAAATATAAATGTGTGTACAGAGGAATCTGAAACAAAGATCAAAGTGGCTAGTGCAGTGCTCAAAGCAGCATTAAGAGCTAGCTAGCTAATTGATGGACAGTGAATTTGGCTTTAGATAACTGTCGTAGCTTGTGTCTGTGAGGTGTAGAATTTTGTTAGTGCTGCTCATGCCGAACATTTCCTGAACAAAAAAAAACAACATTTTTTTTTTCCACGCTGGAATTTTGTGTTTTGTTTATAAATTTTCCCCATTTGGCACAGCACCAATTTTAATTCCACAGCAGGCATTGTACTCCCAATGTTACATCCTTAACTAGGGATATACACTCAAAGTTTTAAAAACGTTTATTTCCCATTGTTGTCTGAGTTAATGTACTTAGTTGTAACTTATGGTGATTCTCCTTAATAAATTGCAAGGTTCACATCTGCCAGTAAAGATACACAATGAGAAAAGAGTAGCCAAAACCAGTGGCCTTTAAATTAATTGAGTGGATGTAGCATCAAAGGGTGGGTTATTCTAATGTTTTGGGTGGATTTTGATTCTAAATTATATCAATTTAAATTTAGCTCTGCTCCCAACGGACATTAGTCATATTCAGAAATTTCTATTAAACAATAATTTAGTATACCCCAAGGTCTCTGTTCAGGAAGGTAAGTTATGAATCAGCATAAAGGGAAGTAGACTTACGTGGGTGAAGGTTTAGGTCAGCTCTGGGTACTGCCTGGTAACAAGGGTAGCTGTTGATATTTCAGTAAGCTTAATTGTGTAAAAGCAGCTACACATTTTTAATTAAAGAACTAAAATCTATAGTCCTTTGGCTTTTCACCCAGGTACTGAACTATGAACACCTTTTCAATAGCTTAAATGAGTTCCAGCAGTGACAGACTACTGAAAAATATGAAAAACTCAAGCTACCTTGTTTCATATGGTATATGTGTATTTTTATACCCTAAAATCAACTTTGTATGTTTATAAATGCGCTTCTTTAAACTTACTGAACTAGGGTAGAGAATGCTACTATTCTTTGGGGTTGTTATTAATTTTTTAAATATACAAATTTATTACTTTTATTAATTCAGAATTAGTATTTGGGTCATTTTTTTCCAGTTGAGTGGTGACCCAGGTTTGATGAAATTGGTTTTAAAATACAAAAATGCATAGCAAAATGAAATGTTCGAATTAAGGTTACTTAGTGATATCAGTTCAAACTGCAGTCAGGACATTTTAAATAAACAAACTGAAGTTCTGTATTAGAAGTAATTGACTTCATAAATCTCAGAAAAATTTTTAGGAGCTTCACAGTGTTTAGTTCTTATTAAATACCTGTGGTTATTCTTCCATAATCTAATTTTTAACATTAATTTTTTAAAGTTGTTAACTAGCCAACTGAATCCTGGTCCTGAGAATCATGTCCTGGAGCTGTAGATTAATATACAGATGTTCTTGAAACGTGGATCTGCAAGGAGATTGTTGTACTGTATTGTGCTTTTTAGCCTGTTTCCAGATGTTGATTAGCATTGACCAGTAATGGCCATTTTGGGTCAGGTTATTTATGTATTTTAAGCCTGTGAATATTGCAGCCCCCTTTTAGATAGTATGTCTAAATACTTGTTCTGCAGTGAAGCTATTCAGCTGTCCACATGTATAGACTATTGAAATACTGTACTGGCACACATCTGACCGTTGACATTTTGTACCTTTTCTAAATCCAATGTTTCACAATAAAATCTTGTCAAAACATTGATCTCTCCCTTTAAAATTATTCATAAATCCATATTTTGTGTTAATCTTTCATGCTATGTCACTCACTAAAAGTCTGTGGCCAAAAAAGGGGCAGAATTTAATATTTAGGTTTCTGTGAAGATTAGACACCTTGGGTTGTCTACAACTTGTAACAAATTAGGCTTCGGATTACTTTGTCTCATGAAAATATTTTTGTTTTCTACAACAGAATTATATATAATACATAGAAATATTTTCTTATAGAGAAGAAGAAAAAAACGTGAAGGTTTAACTGAAATGCCTTCAACAAGCTTTTTGCATACTGATTAGCATCAGCATTTGTGTTTAAAAGTACCTGAATTTCAGTCTTATTCTGTTAACTATAAAGTTGTTCTTCCTTTACATTCGTTGTACGAGTTGGATGATTGTGAGATTTGAAACGACATTTATAATTTCTTTGTGTGTTCCCTTTCTTGTGTCAGGAGGAGTTAGGTGCCCACAGCAACACCCTGCTGGCTGTCAGTCACAGTGGCTTCTAGTGCAGCACAAATTGTGCTGCAATTTGTAGGTCTCATTTTAAATTTTCTTCAACGATCAGTCTTCATCTTTCCACAAGCCAGAAGAATACTTCTCATTCAGGAATTAAAGTTCAAAATAAAAAATAATTTAAAAAAAACTCCCCCTACCCCATACCAATAAGAGAGTAAGATTCTGTATCTATTTGGTCTAGAAAGGGGGAGTCTTTGTTTCAAAGCGTCTTGAAACAGTTATTATTGTATAGTATTGGTAGTAATGAACAATATGCTAGTCTAATATTGGATTGTTCTTAGTCTCGTTTTAATGCAAACTTGCAACAGCAACTTTGAAGCCACTTATTTCTAAAGCTGAGTGCAAGTCAAAACCATGTGTGGTACCTAGTTTATGCATGGCTTTCATGTGACATGTGCAAATGTGTGTAACTGGCCATGCAACTGACTGAATCCTGAAAAGAGGTTTGCATCATTTGAAGCAAATTTCTTTAAAGAAAATTTAGATTTACATAACTTGTGTGTGGGCATTCAGGCAGTTCTTAATGGTCTTCAGTAGCTTCAAAAGCTTTGAATCCAACACTGATTTTTTTGAAAACAGTGATGTTTATGATGACAAACCATAATCTTTAACTTTTTGGAATAGAGTAAAACCTGTTCATTTGTTTTTATTCCTTCAAATGAGTTACTAAACATTGATACTGCAATAGAAGATACATTTTCTCCTATATTATGTGCAATTGCTCTAGCTGTCCTCATGGAAGAGGTACTGATATATGGAATTACTTCTGTTGAAACCCACAGAAGAAGTAGGGGCTATCAGACAAGGGGATTTTAGAGGTGGAAGGAGATGTTTGTGGTGCTCCTTGGGAAAGAAGGAGGGTAATGGAGATGACAGGGCTAATGGGGAACAGAGACCTCTGAGATACCATGTTACTTGTTGTGTGATGTACTGAATCACACGGTTGGGGTTTTTTTAAAGTTACATATTTTTTATGTATGTGAAATGCAGCATTGCTTAAGGGAGTCTTTTGTTTTGCTTTGGTTTTTTTTTAAATGATACTAAGAGTCCAAATTTGAGAAATGAACAGAATAAACTGTTTAATTAAATATGACTTCAGCAGGTATTAGAATTTGCAGGCCAAGTTGATTTTTACTTCCAGATGTAATCCCCTCCCATTTTTTCAGTACCTTGGTGCAATTTATTTTGAGCTGAGTACTGAAAACCTTAAGATGTTTTCCTTTATTTAATCAACAGGTGTGTTTTGCTTTATTTCAATTAAAGGTGTAGGGCATTCACAATTTATCCTTCATCAGGTGCATCAATGCATGTCTTCAGTTTTATTTTTAGATGCTTCCTGGGAAACTTTTTACAACCTTCCAAAAAGCAGAAGAGCTGTAAAGCTGTATTTGCTAGGATAACTTAAATCACTGCTGAAAGGCAAACAATTATAATCAAGCTGACTCCACTGAAGCAGTCTAGTAGTGCTCATACAACCTGTTGCATTTCTATAGTTGCAGAGCATGTTATGAAACGCAACCAGGAACAGTAACTTCAAACATTCCTTCAGGATCTACAAGAATTTGCTTGCTGGTCACTTACCTGACTCAGGGTGCAGCATTCATTAAAGTTATCATAGGCAAAAATCCTTTCTCATACGACCATGAAGTAGTCGAAGCTGGAAAACACCTTTAAGATCATTGAGTCCAATTGTTAACCCAGCACCGCCAAGTCCACCGCTAAACCACGTCCCTGAGTGCCCTATCTACGCGTTTTTTGAATACTTTCAGGGACAGCAATTCCAACGCTTCCCTGGGCAGCCTGTTCCAATGCTTGTCAAGACTCTCCATGAAGAAATGTTTCCTAACATCCAATATAAACCTCCCCTGATGCAATTTGAGGCCATTTCCTCTCATCCTATTGCTTGTTATTTGGCAGAACAGGCTGACCTCCACCTGGCTACAACCTTCTTTCAGGTAGTTGTAGAATGTAATATTGCTTCCCCGATCCTCCTTTTCTCCAGGCTAAACATCTCCAGCTCCTTCAGCCGCTCCTCATAATGTTCCAAACCCTCCAACAGCTCCATTGCCCTTCCACGTTACAGCGTCTCAATGCCTTTCCTGAAGTGAGGGATCCAAAACGGGATACGGGATTTGAGACAGGACCTTGCCAGTGCCAATCGCAGCCCTGGTCCTGCTGGCCACACTATTGCTGATACAGACCAGAATGCCATTGGCCTTCTTAGCTACATGGGCACACTGCTGGCTCATGTTCAGCTGCTGTTGACCAGCACCCCCAGGTCCTTTTCTGCTGTGACACAAGTGCAGGATCTGGTACTTGACCTTGTTGCACCTCATACAATTGACCTCAGCCCATCAATCCAGCCTTCCTGCTCTCCAACAGATAAACACTCCCACACAACTTAGTGTCATCTGCAAATTGACTGAAGGTGCACTCGATCCCCTCTCCTAGGTCATGAATGAAGATATTAAACAGAACTGGCCTCAGTACTGAGCCCTGGGGAACAGCCCTCGTGAACAGCTGCCAACTGGATGTGACTCCGTTCACCACCGCTCTCTGGACTTGACCCAGCACAGAGGGCACCTCTCCACACCATGAACAGCTAGTTTTACCAGGTGAATGTTGTGGAAAACAGTGTCAAAGACTTTACTAAAGTCCAGGTAGACAACATCCACAGCTTTTCCCTCATCTACTAAGTGGGTCATGTTGTCATAGAAGGAGATCAGGTTGGTCAAGTAGAACCTGCCTTTCATAAACCCATGCTGGCTGGGCCTGGTCCCCTGGTTGTCCAGCATGTGCCATCTGATAGGACACAGAATGATCTGCTCTATGACCTTCTCCATCACTGAGGTAAATTTCATGATCACTGTGCTCAAGACAGCCTCCAACTGTCTTATCTGCAAGAGTGGAGTGAGCACTCAGTACCTCCTATTACTTGAATGGCATGTTGCTATTTTGCATAAAAAACAAATTACTGTGCAAGGTGAATTTGAAACTTAATTTCTGCATTCTTTGGTTGAAGATGGTTCAGTCTTTCTCCAGTGATAAATATGGTCCAGTTTTTTGGGTGTGACTAGTAGTCTACAGTGCTTTTTTTCCTCTTATTTTGCCTTAAAGGTAGTGACATGTAAATATTCTTTGGATCATGTTTACCGAAACAGATGGAATGCACCATTTCCCTCCCTGAATGCTAAATACAATACGAGAAAATAGAGCTAAATAGGATGGCTGCCTACATAAGGCTAGCCACTAGATGCTGCTTAAACCCCACTGTATATGGTTGTGTGTGCTTTCTGTGCACCAGCCAGCACCCACAGTGGATAGCTGTTCCTGTTCAAATGCAACACTGATGCTAAAATGACAATGTCCTAAATACTGAAATATAGTACTTTGTAATATATTTTAAAAAATTGGAAATTTATTTTGGAAAATTTGGCATAGGATCATAGAATCATAGGATGGTCTGGGTTGGAAAGGAACTTAAAGCTCATCTACTTCCAACCCCCCCCAGTGGTATTAAGCATATTTAATATAGTTAAATATAGAAAAAAAATGGAACTGTATTGTGTTTTCTCTGATTGCTTTAGCTTAAGAAAGAAAAATCTCCATCTTACAAGTCAGGAGGCTGATCCATGAAACAATGCAGGTTAAATGCTGCCACACAAAACACAATGGTAGAATTCAAAGCAGAATCCAAGACTCCCAAGACAGTGTGGAGACTGACTATCTTTTCCCTTTGAAGAGAGTTGCTATGAATAAGTTAAAGTTTTATTCAGTCACCATAGATGTGTAGTGAATCTGTAGCATTAGTTGGCTAACTTTTCACCTGTACCTTAGAAACAATTATTAAATGTAACTGATTTCTTCATAGTATAGATAACAATACAAAGGTGAGATTATACTTTTGACTTGGAAAAATAAGGCTTAAGACTTAGTGCTCTGCTTTCTTTGAGTCTGATATACTTCTAATTCAGATTTTTCCCTGTCTGATTCTGTTAGTAGATGTATTTGAAATCTTGTGACTTTATAGTGAAAGAGAGAGTTCTCATCAACATTTAAAAAGTCCAGGCTGTTTTTAACAAGTCTTGGATTCAAAAAGATGTAATTGTAGTAGAAGGGAAAAGTGTTTTCATTTGTATACTCTATAGTCGTGTTGTGTATTGTATTTATATATTCTATAAGCAGTCTTAAAGAGAAAGACACAGGGAACTATAGGCCAGTCAGCTCCTTAGTACAAGAGAGTCGTGGACATACTGGATGGAGTCCAATGGAATGGCGCAAGGATCATGAAGGGACTAGAACACCTCTCCTGTGTGGGAAGTCTGAGAGAGCTGGGACTGTTTAGCTGGGAGAAGAGAACGCTTGGAGGGATCTCACCAATATAAATACGTGAAAGGAGGTGCATAGAGGAGAGATCCAGGCTCTTTTCAGTGGTGTTCACTGCCAGAACCAGGGGCAATAGGTACAAACCGAAACACAGGGGGTTTCCTCTGATCACCAGGAAACACTTTTTCTACTCTAAGGATGACTGTGCACTGGCACAGGTTGCCTAGGTTGGTAGTAGAGACTCCATCCTTGGAGGTAGTCAAAAGCTCAGAGGACATAGTTCTGGGCAACTGGCTCCAGGTGGCCATGCATGAGCAATGGGGATTGCACCAGATGACCTACAGAAGCCACTTCTAACCTCAGGTGTCCTGTAACTCTAAAACCTAAACAAGGCAATAATTTTCTTCATCTATTAAAATGCAGTATTTTGTTACGAAAAATTAGATAAACAATGTTTTGATGTGTTCAGTTTTTCCCTCGCTGTGAGGGGGTTCATTTGAATGGAACTGAAAAAAAAAAACCACAATGTTTTTTATAATAGCAATTTGCCTGTTAGGCAACGTGCTGCTTTAGGGAAACACTTCAGACTGTGTGAATGATTGTTACATAAGCACCAAGACAGTTTAGTGAGCTTGTAAAATAAATAATTTTGCATGAAGAAGCATTTCTAAAAGCTGGTTTTGGTAGCAAATTTCAAGTAAGCAGAGCAGGGCGTAAGCAGGATTAACTTCCCATCTATTTCTTTCCTATTAATCTGTTGCCAGCATGATATAATTCTTATACTATGCACAATCAGAAACAAGTCTGTTTGAAAATAGCAAAGTTCCCAAGAGTACTTATCTTGCTGGCCAAATCTTTAAAGCCCTTTTGCATTATTTTGTTTTATGTTTAGTGACAGCATTCTAACTAAGTTTGGTCTGAAGTGTGTAGGACATCAAGAACATTTGTAGTGTTGTGTTCTCCCTTTATCCATAGACATGTCTTCCCTTTTGTTAAATAGCTATGGTTGAAGTACAGTTTTATATCACATTCAGTATGTATCCCATTTTCAGTAAAGGCCCAAGCACTGTACTTTTAAAACAACTTCTGTTTTCTTAAAAGAGGTTTTGGATGTGTATCAAAACTGTTAAGTCAAGAGTCAGAAAAGCAGTATTTTGAAACTGTTGGGATTTATTAAGTATTTATGTACAATATTTATATAATATGTATTTTTAGTTTATGAATTCAGTTAAAAAACCAAACTCAAAGTACAATGTGGTTTTCACGTCTTTCCTTGTGTCAGGACAATAGAGTCCTGCTGTTGAATAAGGAATATAATTTCCCCTATATTTTGTTGCTGTCATGTGGACAGATGCATTTTTTTGTCTGAAAAGTATCCTTGCAACAACTCACAGAACATTGTTCCTGAGGCGTACAGGAGTCAGATGGCATCTTAATCCATTCATAATGCTGTCATAGTTAACGTTTTAGGTTGAGTAAACTAGGTGATAGTGGGGGGGAAAAAAAGATGAGTAATTGAGAAACTTTTGAAAAGCAAAAAATAGGAATTTTATAGTGATTCAGAGTGCACTCATAAACTTGGTTCTACTGTCAAGATTGCTATCAGGCTGATAAACATGCTTTATCAAAAAATGAGTATGTTTTACAAAACAGCAAAAAAACGTGCTTTTCATTCTTGGACTATAATTAGGAATACAGATATTGATATATTATTTACCAAAATAGCATTGGAGCTTATAAAACTAGTAATTTATGTAGTCTAAAAATATCTCTGCTACTTGGTAGAACATGAAAGATTTTTTTTTGTTAGTTTATGGAAAACAACCTCTTGACAGATAAGTTTTCTTTTTAACCCCATTGGAAGCTTTCTGTAGCCTAAGTTCTGTTTCTTAAATCTTACTAACTTTGTAATCTTAGTTGTATTTTCTGGCAAAAATCAGTCAATTTTATCACAACTTCCATGATGGTTCTTTCTTTCTTAATGCACTCATTGGCTTAGAATTTAAAGGCTGTGACTCTGCCCTCAAGGATAAGTGTATTCAGAGATTGTCCTAACATTTTTATTCAATTAAACTACTGTGTTGCTAATTAGCATCATTGACTTTTCCTCTTTGTGGTAAGATTTGTTCTTACAGGCGTCAATTGGTTAGTCATTGTGCATCTGAAAAATAATAAAAAAAGGGGACCATCAGCTTCTTAATGTAAATACACTTCCACCTGTTGTTCTAGAGCTATTTTTTACCAACAGTAAAATGCCCAGTTTTGGGTGCTGGAGCTAGTGAAAAGCTCTTCTGGCCCTTCCTGGAGTGACTCTACTCTCCAATTCATTCCACCCACTGGAATGGCTGAGGTCCAGCCCACGTCCACCTACAGTCATTCTCCAAGAGGCCAGCAGGGGTTGTGCACATCAAGCCACCACATTTTACTTCACAGTGGAGTATAGGTCTTAATGATTGACAGTACTGCAAAGTCCAGAAAATTTGAAATACTGCGTCAATAAGAGCTCTGTTTTCTTAAGCATGGGAGAGGGAGTTAGAATTGCTGGGTGCTTATCCTGGTGAGGATTTTCTCTCTCAGTCCCTTTGAAAGGGTTTTAAAAGGCATACTGTCAACCTAACGGCAACCTTTACTGATAGTCTGAAGATGGAAACTTTGAGGAAGCAAATACATGAGGCTCATTGGAGAAGGAAGAGGCAATGAACATGGTAGACCCCTGAGGGTGAGAGCAGAACTTGTTCAAATTACACCTTTGTTACCTTGTTTAAGATCAAGTTGAGATGTTTTCAGTGGCCAGTTCCACCAGAATAGACTAAACATCTCTAGCACGTTCTTAGGGCCATTCACACTGCCTACAAGGATAGTCAGTCTAGGTTTCCTGTCAAGTCATGAGTGGACAATTTAGATTAAAAAAATGAACACTCATTTTTGTCCTCTCAATGAGCCTATTTTGCATCATTGTATATGGGTCTTAACTTCCTAACAGAGGAAGTATGAATGCTCTTAGCAAAAGAGGCCTCAGTTTGACTTATTTCTTAGAGCTTTGCTGCACATGCAAATTCTGGCCAGGGTGTACTAATGTGTATTACCTCCTGTATTCAAGCAGGAAATCCTTGCTTCTTTTCTTTTTTCCAGTCTTTCAAAATGCAATTGCACTCATTGATGCAATTTCAAGGCTTAAAGGCAGAATTCTATGCCCTGCTGACCCTGCAGTAAGGTTGCTGAACAGACATTAGAAGGGAAAAAAATAAAGAAAGAAAAAAGTAATGAGTAGCTCTAATTTATATAAATTATACATATAATTTATATAAAACATAATTATGTATCATGTACTATAATATACAATATGGTTTATTGTATAGTATTATTATTATGTATAATATAAATATATTTTTATATCTATATAAAATACCTGGTTACCTGTCTTTTCTCTCACCTCGTGCAAAGCTGATGGGATTAGTAGCGTGAATCTTAGTCATGCATTCTATCCTTTTATAGACTTGTTTTCTCTTAAAATCAGGGTGTCTCTTTCCAGTTAGCCCACCTCAAGTCAGTTGGTAGACATCAGTAGGATCATGCTTTGGTTTGAAATCTAAATGGGTGGAATAGGGAGTGGTTTGTGGTTTGGTTTTGAAGTTGTTGGTTTGGGTTTATTTTGTAAACATCTCTTTTCCAAATACAAACCTGTCATCCAATGCCAGGTCTCTGTTCATTCTCGTAGGCGGGAAGTGACTATGACTTGTTTATTTCCCTGACCTCTCCAACAAACCTCACATTAATGACAGTTCCCACTCAACACCTCCAAAGCCATTCCTTGATAAGCCTCTCCAGGACACCTGCCCAGTTAAGATGCAAATTGGTAAGTCTTGTGAAGGCTGGTGTCTCAGTGTACCAGTGACTGCTTAGGTAAAGTCACAAATACACATATAAAGTATATCTAAGAGAATTAATACACTTCAAATTAATGTTTTACAGTCAGCAGCAACCCACAACAATCTCAGAACAGTAGTATAGCAAAGAAGTAGATAAGACAACCCCTAATGGAGGAGAGAAGGCAGGCTAACCTCTCTGGCTCATGTAGTTAAGAGATTTTGTTTCCTGTATGCCCTAGGCATGACTGTGTCACAGTTTACTCATACTTTTGTTTTTAATGTAGCTTTTACTGGATGTATCTGGATATTGTTTTCCACTTGGTACATTCCTCTTATCTCTGCGTATTCTTCGTGATTGCATTAACTTGTTTTCAATTTAAGAGACAGAAATGAGCAACCTTTCGTTGCTGATCTGCAGGTGCTGTGTGTGATGCTGTGGCCCCAAATAACACAAATTCAGCATCACTGTATTAGCTAGTAGCCAAGCTTGGTACTTTAGAGCATTTCTGCTCTCTTCTCTGGGATACAAAACATCATATGTGTTTTGCAGTAGTAGCATATTTCCAGCCATCTGTAATTGCCTCCTACTTGCATATGCTTAGTCACTGCATACAAACATACACCTTCTGCTGAACTTTAGTAAAGCTCATTATGTTTTTACCCGTATGGTATTCTGCAAAGGCTCTTTTTCACAAGATTAGAGCCCAGTAATCCCAATTTACCTCCAAGGAGGCCAGAGGAGATAATTTAACCAAACCATTGTTGTAAGTACTTGCTTTCTCATATGATACAGTGACATTTGATACAGTTTTTGTCATCAGTTTTGCCAAGTAAATGAAAACATGCTAGTATGAAAAAAATAACAAATTTATTATTGTTAGAGCTGAAATAACATCACAGGAATACTCCAAACCAACACAATTTGATAAATCTTTTACTTCTCCTGTATTTTTAATAAAACCCTTCATGACCCTTCATGCTATTGCTAGGTTAATACTTATCAAAATCACATAATATTCAAAGGTGTACTTACGCCTCCCCTCCCATCACCAGCTGGAACCAAAATTGGTTGCCTATTGTGATCTTGTCTATGAGTCTGAGATGAAGTTAAATGCCAGGTTGGGGTACTTTGGGAAGCCTATGTCTCCTGAACAGATGGCTTCCCGTGATTCCAAACAACACTTAGAAATGGGCAGTTTTATCCTGAAATAGGGATGAAATGGGGATGATATTAGTCTTAGAACAAAAATTCATTGTATTTGGGAAGGGAGAACACATCTTGGAAGGTTGTCTTACTTCTAGCCAAGACAGGATCCCAGAAGAGGGATCAGGTACTGATAGCCAAGGTACTCTTTCCTTAATCACAACTATCTGGAAATCCCAGAGCAGTGAAAAATGTCAGGCTGCAGACCATCTTAAGTATTTAAGGATCTTTTCTCCCTCACAGTTTGATAGCATGAAGCTTTTTAAAAGAACTTTCTTTCACTCTAAATTACTTTTTTATAATTTCCCTATTCTTTCAACCTATGCCATTTTGTAATAGTTGATCTATTCCTGACAGTCTATGCAGCTGCATAAACTCTTCCACTACCGTTCCTGTAGTGATGAGATTGCAGAAGGCCGACATGCCAGCTACATAATCAGAACTGCTGTCCTGGGGTATCCTGAGAGAACATCATGAAATCACTGCTGTGTAATCCTGCTCCTCTTTCCCACTTCTGGCAATAGAATAAATAGCGAAGTCCACAACTGGTTATGTCAAAGAGTGCAAAGAGGCTTAGTAACTTGATTAAGGATTTATAGTACCTGTTCATGACAAAGAGGATGTCTATTGCTGCTTGCGCTTCCTGTTTGATCTGTGTCCTGGCATTGTGAGAAAGGTCCAGCTTGTTGCCAATATCTAAAATGAGTTGGCAGGCTTCCTCAGGAGAGCACCCTGCACAGTTGTAGAGGAGGAATGTTGTTGCATGCCATATCTTGCAGGTTGAATTAAATTCTATGGGAAAAAAATTACTCCTTGTCAAATTACAACCACTTCACAAGACCTCATTTTAGAAGCTGTTTTCATAGAGTCAGAGAATGGCTTGGGTTGGAAGAGGACCTTAAAGATCACCTAATTCCAGTCACCTGCCATGGGAAGGGAGGGACACCTTTCAGTATGTCAGTTTGCTTAAAACCCCATCCATGTTTTATGCAATGAAAGGTTTTATTAGGCAGAAGTACACAGCCCTGATGCCCAGAGAAAAGCAGCTGTAATTCTGGCTGATGAGCCTGGCTGACCGCACTGCTGTGTCAGAGCTGGTGCCTGTACAAGGAGCCTGAGAGCGTGCTGGGCTGGGCATGTGGGCAGACAAACCCAACCTCCCCATCAGTAGTGCAGATCTGGATCTGTTTATTCTTTTGATGAAGCCGTGCCCCAAACTTTCCATCCTTCCTTCAGTTCTCTATCCAGACAAATATCTGGGCCCTATGAAAACACATTAAGCAACATGAGATGGTCAAACACAAAAGTAATGGGGAACACAGAAGCGCTTAACTAGCTAAATGGAGAATATTGTAGTTAAGATCCAGATTTTATGTTGATATTTATGTAAAATACTGTAATTATGCTGTGACTTGATTAAAATACAAGTCTTTCACAAAGAACAAAAGCAAAACATCTTGTCTCTAAACTGAGGCTGTAGAAATAATTCTTAAAATGGCGAATAATAAATGCATTTTATAAAGAAAGAATATAATCAGTTAGTTAAAATAATGAGCTGTTTTGAGAAATTATCAATGGACAAAGCAATACCAAGGGAATAAGAGGCATTAATTAAGGGAGGAATGAATGTCATGCATGACAGCAGAGGGGGTTTCTGCTTATCCTTCTCTCAGTTTGTATCCATGAATTGCACCTCAGTTTGTCTGTGGACACTAATTTTGTTTCTGCTTTCATAATGAAGGACAAGGATAAGTTAAAGAGAACAGACGATATTGGAAAAAAATACAGTAAATATAGATATTTTAGTAAAATGCAGGTTCTTGTACATGATAGATACATGGACAGAGAAGCATAGCAAGGAGAAGGAGTAGGTCTCAGTAAGTATCTGACATTAGATGTAGGAAATCTGATAAAGATAGGAAATTATAGAGGCTTTTAAAACATGGCTGAACTATCTGCTGAATGCTGGTTATTAGACATATACTAAATTTCCTTGTATTCAATCTAAAGTAATGCAAGGAAGATTTGAGCTTGATACTGCATCAGTTTTAGGAGAGATGGATTGCTCTTCCGGTTCTGCCAACCTTCTCTGGACTTTGCCTCTCCTTTTAGTCTCCCTTCTACAGATTCTTCCCATGGTCCCTTTGTCTGTTTAGACTAGAGATGCTTTCACTTTTTTTATGTTCTTCTTTTCCTTCTGGTTTTCTCCTGTTTATTGTGGAGAGTAAGAGGAGGATGCCTGTCCCCTCCTCGCTCATGGTGCATGTGGGAGGAGGTGTTTCCAAGAAACCTCTGAGAGCAAGATAGTAGGTGTACGGTCCTATGGAGGTGGGATTATGGCTGGGGAGGCATCAGATGGTTACAAAGGGGCTGGGGTAGAAAGAAGATAAGAAGCAGAAAGAATCTTATGCTTTCCAGCACATGTCAGTGACTACATAGGAGTGAGGGGTATTGAGGGTCCCCCATTCTCTTTTTCTGCACACGGATTTCTCAGTGCACCTCTACCCTACAGCCTCATTTCTTCCCTTCCCACTGCCTCCCACCCTGGCTCCTGTTGACCTGAATGGTTGAAAGATTGGGTTTGATTTTCTTAAAAAGCATAGTTGGCCCACCTTCGCCTTATTGTCTAATTATAGCCGTGAATGATTAGAGTTTAGTGCAAGGATGACTGATGTCATGCCCTGGAGTCTATTACATAGAGGTAAGATTTGCATGTGCAGATCTTCCTGTTTTTATTATCTGTGTATGTGTAAATGTTGGTCCTGTCTGAAATTTGTCTCCCACTGGTAGTGATGTAAGTAAGAGTGGTTGTGGAATCTGCTTCGTGTTCTGATTCAAAGTCAGATGTACTTTCTTTGTGATCTTCTTGAATTAGCTGGTATGCAACCTCCACTTGCTTATCAGTACTACACAACTGATCTGCTGTCAACCTTGATTTTCTCATTCCAAAGCACTTGCATTACTTAAGTTAATGCAGTGATATATTACAGGGGATAAGCTGTGTACATAAGCTGTGTATATAAAATGTGTACATGGCTAGAAGCAGGTCAACAAGATCAGAAGAAAATTGAAGCACCAAAAGATTCGTCTCATAACTTTTCTTTCCTTTAAAGTGTTTATCATTTGCTTTTCTCCATTGCACCATATTTTACCATTCTTTGCAAAACAGTTACTTAGCATTTTCTTGTACGTACAAGTATGCAGAGTTCATTTTGCTTGGCAATTAATGTTTTGAGTTTGTGCTGTCAGTTTACATTATGTCTGTCTACGTCAACTAATGGCTCATAGTTTCCAGCACTTCACTGACTACTCTCAGTACTCTCTTTTTCCCAGGTTAGCCAAGGATTTGCCTGTTTCTATGCCTTCTGTGCACTTGAAGCTCCGAAGTATAGTTTCAAAAATTGAAGATTGTTTTCATTTCAGAGACTGAGATAAAAGACAGGGAAAATAATCCAAAACTTACCAAAATGTGCATGAAATCTCGAATCACAGAATCTCCTGAGTTGGAAGGGACCCACAAGGATCATCGTGTCCAACGCCAGACTCTGGCCCAGAAGCTTATGTGAAAAACAACTCTTAATTAACTCAGCCCTATTTTTCTTACCCCAGATATTCTATTTCTCCTTCTAGAAAGGGTCCATCGAGAGGAGTCATCATAAGGTTTTTGCATTATTTATGTCCCACTTGAGTCTTCAAAACTGGCCTTTCCTACAGAGGCTAATTTTATCCAGTGAGAGTTACTGTCTTGTCTCGCTATGTAACCATAGTGAGGCTCAGACAGCCAGGTCCTTGTAACAATATTTAGAAGCTCCTTCATATCTAACATAAGATTTTGCTCTCCACATTTTTCTGGGTTGTTGTGCCCCTCTTTCTTTAGCTGTACACTGCTGAATAAGTTGCCTTAGACATTTCAGTGCCTCAGATGCTTCGTACACCTGGCAGTTTTAATGGTTGGCTTTTGAAGATGGTGACCTCCTAAGTTTTGTCCAGGTGTTGTGTCTTGCCTGGTAAGCATTACTGTTCTGGCCTCCTAGTCATTTGCTGATTAGTTTTGGCAAAGCAAGATTCATGCTTCTTTGTCCTTTTCATTTTCAATAGTTCTCTGAAATTTTCTAATTCACATTCAATACAAAGCATATTGTGTAATTGTTTTTAATCATATTAATGTGTATGGAATTTACAGCAGTTTCTATTGTAGGACTTTGAGTCATGCATGTGTTTTCCAGTATTTAGTTTATCATTCCTTTTTTGTTTCCTGCTTTTCTCGAACTTGAAATCTGATCTTAAATCTTCAAAAATCTTTTCATCTTCAAGATAACAGATTTCGCAATTAGTCATTAAATTACCAGCGCAATGCATTTACTGAAACTGTCTAGAAATGGTGTTTTGCTGTTGGAGTGTTTTCCCTGTAGGTATCTGAAAGGTTATCATATTCTGATCTCATTTATACCTGCTTAAATACAGAAAGACTATGCTAAGGCAGAGGAGACACCTTCCTGTTTGATTCCTGTGTTTAGCATAAAAATCTTGACCCACCTTGTAGTAACTTCAGTCTTCATTTCTTGGAGTGGAAGAAGTCACTTCCCTGTGCAGTGATGATTAATAACTCATGCATCCCAAAACAGAAAATTCATTTGAACAAAAGCAGTCTTGTCTCTTTTTATTATGTTTTTTGGAGATGATAATTTGTCTCTAATTTATTTCTTTCTCATAATGCATCTCTGTCAGGGGAGCCATAATAGCAGGAATTTTGTTACTGTAAAATAGCATGATTAGATGCTGATATTTACCGAGTTCTTTGTTTGCATGCTAACAAAAAGTTGACTTCCACTACAAACCTGCATACCTTGAACTTTGTGTGGAAAACAATGTTTGTTTTCTTGGAAAAGTACATCGGCATTAAAAGCTATTTTAGAGCTAAGTTCTTTCTGACACTCCCTATCAGAAAGTGCAGAAGAATATTCTGATCAGTGCCTTATCACTTGGTTATCTTAAGACTTCAGGTTTCATGGAACTGTAGTCCTTAAAGTGTTTCTAGAAGTCTGTGTCTATTTTTTATCTGGAAAAACACTTCAAAAACTGTTGTGATAATGGCATTTCAGGCTAGGCTGGTAGGCTAAAGAATCAGTTTTGAACAATGCATAGAACAGAATTAAAAAGTACATGTGTGTATGGAAATTTAGCAAAATGCCTATTCATAGATGTTCACAAACCATGTAGAGATGATTGTGCTAAGGTGATGAATTGTGGAATGGGATGGAGACAGATTTCTCTCATTCACTGCTATGATGACAGCATATTTATGTCAAACCATGCCTATAGCAGGTCAAATCAGAAGTCTTGCGTGTAGGTCTTTACTTCACTCTGTATCACTTAAAGCTTCTATTTCTTCCAGTATTGTACTTCTGCTTCATCCATGCCTCTCATCTTTTTACAGCAACAGTCCTTTATGGTTTGCCAGTGGCATCAGCTTTGACATGTCATTTGTCCTCATCTCCTAAAAATCACCTTTGCCTGTCCCTACACTCTTTCTATCCATGTGACCTCTGCCTGTTTTTCATAGATGTCCTTCCATGATTATGGGCTGAGGACAAGGATGTGGATAGGTCTTGACTAGTAAAATAATTTTATTTTTTATTTTAATTCATGCTTCATTATGTCACTAAGATCATGTATTATCTGAAGCAGAAGTAGTCATCATTTAATTTCAAGTTTACTTTTCCTTTTGTCAGCCTTATGCTTCCTTGTCTGTTAGTCTGTACTTTTTAGTGGGCCAGACTTCTGGAAGCAGCCCCTGTATAACGTAGAGCTCCCAGTTCAGCAAAGTACTTGACCATATGACTAACTTAAAGCATCTATTCAGGACATATGCTTATGTGCTTTGATGATTGCTTTGCCAAGCAATTTTGTGTCTTGCTGGGTAAAATTAGAACAATAATATGCAAAGAATTTGACTATTAGACAGTCATTAATGTACCAATATGGAGTATTTTCTTTTCCAAATGAGCTTTTGCTATACGTTTTCTTTTGTGCATGGAATTTTATAGCAAGGACATTTAAGCGTCGAATAGCTGTGGAAACTTAGTTATGCTACCCAGTAATCATGTGAAAGATCTCTTTATTATTGCAGATGGATAAACTGGAAAGAAAAGGAGTCAAGTATGGAGCAATAATAAAGTAAGTGAGATGACTTTTACTCTTTGATTGACATCACTCCAGTACAGCCAGTGCCAAAAAAGTGTAACCAAGGAGAATCCAAATAACGTTATTTAGAAGTTTGCAGTCCCAGATGAATTAATGTGCAGATTTTGTTCCAGCAAAGATTTTTGAATGTGAGTATTTCAATCAGAAGAGACTTCAGGAAAAGAGAAAAATGAAATTTATCTGCTCACTTACAGAGAGGAAGAAAGTGAGATGAGATTTCCCTTTTTGTCTTTGCATGGGTTACTTGGGGGGCTAAGTTGGGGGGAGTATTATGCTCTTGACAAGCAACTGGATCCTGACTTGAGCCCTGCTCCTGCTAAATTTGCTTCTACATGATCAGCCTTGACGATGCTTCCTTCCTTTTTGCCATGAATCAGCCCACAGAAACAAAGCAGTGATAGAGAATGGGTATCTGATTTATTTTGGTCTGAACTGGCTGCTACTTGCCACTGTGCTGGGACACAGGAGAAGTCAGAATTAGCTATGGCCCTTTGAAGAACCTCATGTCACAGCTGTTCTTGGGACCATTCCTCTATCTCAGACTACATGTTTCAGTGCTCTGCGGAGGAACACAGATATTTTTGTCCATCATTGATCTTTGCTTCAACAACCAATGCTCTAAGTGAATGGCATATGCAAAATGCTCATCCTAAGATTATGTTCCCCAGTGCATGGGAAAGAAATCAATAGAAGGAAAGTAGTGCAGTGTCACTGAGAATATTATCGTCCCCAAAATAACAAATGGAAAATAACAAATGGAAACAGGAATCCCCTGGGCATGCAAACTAAGGCAAGCAAGTGCAAACCTCAAATGCAGGAGAAAAAGAGAAGTAATTTTATAATTATTACAGACACTGAATCCCAGCAGCTACTTTTCTGTGGTGGTGGTTGCCTAGAGCAATATGTGGTGGTGTGATAGGAATGGTGGCAGTACTTGGTAGCGTGTTTATGGAAGGCAATGCAATGACTCTCTTGGTGTTATGAGTGCCTGCAGACCCTAAAGGGAATCTGTGGACAAGAAATAAATTATGGGATTTCTATATTTTATTACCTAGGAAGCATCACTTTTCCCTATAGTTCTTTAAATTATATTCTTGTAGAAAATGTGGGTAAATTATGTACAAAAGGTCTGGCAAGAGAGGTAACTAAGCAGCTTTCAGTCACAGAAATAATGAAGAAGATGTTCAAGAAGATTTTAAATTGTATAATTCAGCAAAGGTGCAGAATTAGGCATTAAAACTAGGAAAAAGTAATTTTTAAATTCTCTGATACAAGAGTGCTAATTCCAAGAGATCTTCTAAGGTGACATTCAACCTTCCCCACATTGTGTTCAGATTTAGGAGTGCTGGGGAGGTTTGTACCAGAGATTGGTGTGGTGATTCACTGAAGCTGGAAAAGTGTATACTTTTATTTAGGAGACACAGAGCACACTTCTGCTATGATGTCCCTCCAAAACATTGACCCAAAACAGACCTTCCCCAAGACATGATGGTTTGGCTTTCTGGATTGGATCAGAATAAAATCTGAAAGGTCTGAAAAATTGAGTATGCTAATGAATTGGGGCCAAGGTAAACCAGCCAATCTGCGTCCCTGATTGACTTAGTTCGACTCTAGGCATCTGAAAATTCCTTCCCAGTTGCTGCCAATTATGGTGAAGATTTCCTTCATGTAGAGCAAGCCCTCTTTTCTCTTCTTAGTGTTTAATATGTCTCCAGGAAGAGTAGGGAGCAGGGTTTTCCTTCCCTGGATATCGGTGATGGTTTGGTGCTGTGTTTCAGTGCAGGTATTTTGCTGTATGTCAAGAGCCTGGTTTTGCTACTTGTGCAATATTATGATTTGGGATCAGGAATTTTCTTTCAGCCCAGATTGGCAATGACTGGGTGGAGAAGAGTTGCTTTTCTTTGTCGTGTGAGGCATTGTTCGCTTCGTAGGGCTGGCCTGATTTTTATGTAACATACCCCTGCCTTTGGAGGGACACAGCATATTGATCCCGCCATTCGTTTCTCCTACTGCTTCACTATGGCCATTACAGTGGCAGCTTTTGATCTTCCACTAGGACTAAAATTTGGTAGAAGTGTCCTATAGCGTGGGGGCATGCAGCATCTGTGATTGATGGATCGGTCTGGTCTGATTACACCAATATAAGAGCCACCACACAGAGCTGAGCTCTGTAACGGGCCATGTGGCTGATCCATTCACAGGCTACGTGAGAAACTGGGGCTGCTGCTACTTCTTCCTGAACATCTCCATAGCTTCTTCTTGCCCAGGAAGACAGCAACCTGTCTTGCTGTAGTACAAAGCTCACATTGGAAACCTGAGTGAACAAAAAAAGGTTTCATAAGGAAGAGATTTTTCTGGAAGGTTTCTGCCAGAGAAAGATGAAGGTAAAGCCCCAGAGTCGTGCCTTTACTGAAAAACAATCTCAACTGCTGATAGTAGCTGTGTAAATCTACTTAAATGAGAAAACAGTGAAGCATCTTTATTTTCCTCTCTTTCATAACAGAACATTTAGGCACGAAAACCCATAATTTCCAAGTGAGTCACTGGAACAGGGCAGCTTTAAAGGAACCACCATGAAGTTTGCAGCAGGTGAAAGGAGCCAAAAAATGAGATAAGGGTGAGGCATTTTGTGTTCATAACACAGTCAAGAACTTCTGTCAGCTCATGTACAGGTTGTGTTCATGGAGGAGACCATAAAACATGGTGGGGTTTTATGGACTGAATAAAACAGGAGCCCTTAGAACTACACATGGACTCTAAGTCTCTTATCTCATAACTTTATTTCCTTCAAAGGTATTTCTTCTTTAAAGCACATGATTACAAACTGGCTTTTTCAAAATGTACATTACTATTTTGCACAAATTTAAGAAAAAATATATTTATAATTTTTTGCAGTTTGGGTCACTAACTGAATGTGAATAAGTGTGGCAATTCTTCTTTTTTGTCTTTTTCATATCAGAACTGTACATCTCCTTGAAACAAATTATCTAATTACTCCAATGAAGATTTATACCACAATCTATAATAAATAAATAATAAATAATAAATAAAGCCCTTTGCCATATTTTAGCTTGCAGCTTAGACTTGGTAGCTTTACCTTGCCTTTTAGATCCTATAATCTCTACAGCAGGACAAAATTTCTCAGCATGCTTGGAATTGCCAGTCTGTATGTGACCAAATCCAAATCTCACTGAAAATAGTGAGAGCACTTTCAATAACTTTGACATGCTAAAGAAGAGGCCCTTTCAGCAAGCATATGATGCTCAAGCTATTTAATCTTTTGTGTCTTTATAGAGATAAAGGCATGATCAGTAACAAGGGGTCTTAGCCTCATGTTGGCACCAGCTGTGTGAGTGCCTTGAGAAAGCCACAGTCTAAGTGCCTACCTGCCAAAAAGAGCAGGGGCTGTGGGAAGTGCTGTAAAGCCTCTAATGAAAGATGTTAACAGCATCATCTGCCACTTGACTGCTATTGAAAGTTCAAGTCTACCCTTATGATGGTTAGTCTGATTGCTGTTTTTTGAAGCATTTCAAGTGAGCAGAATTAAAGAAGCCCTTTGAAAGGTCCAAACCAGAGCCTACCCACCACCAGATAACTGCAACAATAATACATCTCATGGTCACCAGAAAGGGGACCCTGCCTCTTTTCCTCTTCCCCCTTGCTCCTGGCATCTATGGCACCAACTGTGACCTTGCAAGGGGCCAAGTCAGACTGTTGACCACCCCCAAAAATCCACTGGTTTTTGCTGGATTAGTCCTCTACTAGTTTACTGAGCTGGTTTAGCTCACAGAGGATTTGTACAGATGCTCACAAAAAAGAGACAGGACTGTGTGGTTGCTTGCATGAACCTGTGGAGCACATCAGTTTACCTTCAGAGATATGAGAAAATACTCCTTCTTGAAGGCTTCTCTTTTTCCAGCTCTATTGATTAGTTTGAGATAAGGTGATACCTCTCCCTACAAACTTGCCTGCTTTATCCTTAGAGCATCACAACTCCAATATTACTACTCAATAACACATACAGTGATCCCTTCAGCCATTAAAGGAAATCCCCAGGAGCCACCCTGAATGGAATAACCTCTGTGAAGCCTTTTGGAAAGGCTAGTTATTATGTGGAGTGGACAATAAAGGGAAATGAGGTTTACGTTTGCTTATCCAAAAGGCCAGAGAGAGTTCATAGATTATTCTTTGCACAGATAAGCTAGACCTAATGTAAACATTCCTGACTGGAAAGTATCTGCTGTTTGTTTTCCTAACTTTAACCATGTGGCTAGCAAAAGCAGAATAAATGAAATAAAAGACAGGCATTTTAATAATAAAGAACCCAGTCTTTGAAAACTCATGTTACTTCTCCCTGAAAAAAAAAATGTTAAAATTGTCTTTTCTACTCAGTGCACGAAACACATATTGAATTGGCTGCAAACCTTTCTTGTCAGTGAAAACTGGTGAGATTTCAAATCTATCCCAGCAGATACTCTTCATTACACTAGAGCAGAGCAACCTGCTCATTTTAGTTAAAGGATTCCTCCTGTGCCCTTTATGTGTGTAATACTGAAGTTATACTAGGTTTTCTGTGAAAGTAATGGATATTTGTCCAAGGGGGAACTTGAGGATCAGAGGGGAAGGTTCTAATATTTTGCAATTCTGCTACAGAAAATTCCAAAATCCTTGGTGAATATAAATTAGCATAACACGGCTCTTAAAAATCTCACCCACTACCCATCTGTATCTTTAGGTTCATAAATATTTGAGGAAAAAACCCTCTATCTTTTCTGCTAAAGCTGTTTACAGAGTATTTCAAATCAGCTTGTGATTGATTTGTTTGCTCTTCACTGTCTTTTTCAAATCTAACTAGACTTAAGAGTTTGTATCACCAAAGTCTTAACTCTCCATAGTCAGTTGTTCAACTCTGCCTGGGTATTTCAGAGCTAACAAAAGTGTAGGTTTTTACAATTAATCCTCTCTGATAAAGCTTTCCACTAAGAAGGATAGAACTTTGATTTCTATTTTTTCATCAAAAAATTGCAGCATGTTGTAGAAGAGTTGAAAACACAGGGCTGGATGAGGGAAAGGAGGACTGGCATCAGAATGAAAATAGAAGACCTGGCTGTTGGAGCTGGTCTGATGCCACTATGTAGTGATGTTTGTGGTAGCTACTGTTTCTATGGCAACGCGACAGCGTGATTTACTGCAATAACAGAGAAAGTAAATGCAAAGCTTTTGTTTAACTTTGATGCCATGAGCTATTTGTTGATATTGGGCAGGATGGAGGGAGAAGTCCTTTGGCTTCCAGTTAAGCACGTTGCTAACTTGTCGTAGCTATGAAGAGAAGTCAGTAAAGGGGATCAATGGTGTTCAGATCTCCCTTCTGTGCTCACAGAGCTTGTACACACACGCAGACGTGGCGTGCAATTTCCCTGTGGTGCAGAGCGTAGCAGACTTCCCTATGCAGACTGCAGTGCCCATCCACCGCTCGGCTCAGGAGAGCGGCGCAGCCGAGGTCACTGGGCAGTCAGTGGCGGGTGCTGGCTTAGGCTTCACACTGGGCTGGGTCTCCAGGTTGAAGGTTAGGTGAGTTACCAGAATAGGGTGGCTGGAGACTTAGTTTGCTTCTGGAATATGTCAGCAGGGGTGGGTATGGCACCAGCAGAGCTAAAGAGATGGGTTTATTTGAGTCCATGATGGCTGGAGGGACTTGCTGAAGTGTGATAGTGGTGTGACTGAGGCGGGGAGAAGTGCTACAGTTTGGGAGAGAAAGGAGATCCACCTTTATAATGAGGTCCCTCAAGGATCAGAGGGCTAAGCTGGAGCTTGTGTTGGTAAACAAAAACAGCTTCTGGCCACCGTGGTTGAGATCTGGTCCTCTGTACTGGGTTAGGATGAAGGTTTGGGACAAAGGGGTAAAAGAGCATGTTTGCTACCTAGTCCTAGAAGATACACAAAGAAAAAGTAGAGGCTGTTAAGTAATTGTTCCGGGCTTGGAAGACCATTAAGACTGTAATGAAGACTGGAGTTAACACAGAGAGAAAAGTATAGGATCAGGGAGAGTGTGAGACTTCACGTTTAGTTTTGTTGTTGAACCATGCAACATCACAGAACTGGATGAAGGCTGGTTTCAGATGTGGAAGCCATCTTTTGTTTAGTTGTGAAGTAGGTGTGTCTGATTAGGATTAGCATACTGGGTACTGGGGCTGGGCAGCTTGACTGTACCATCAACCCATTTCATCTGAATTTTCCATTTCTGTCTATCCCTTATGGATGTGCCAAGCTGTAATCACAAAGGAATGAGATCAGCCAGGACAATCCCAATGGGGAACTGAAGTCCACTGTTGTAGTACTGGCTGTGCCACTGGCTGCAACTGGCTGCCTGTCTCTGTGGGTGCCACTCAGCACCAGAAACAGGCCATGAGCAATCACCTAGTTTCCAGCAGTGCATCCTCCACTGAAGCTCTTACTTTTCTTGTTTTATGAGAGTCCCCCATCTGGGAAAGATAATCCTGAGCCCTTCTTGCCATGGCCTTCTTACCTGGTTTGAGTGCCAGGAGTGGGGAGGTTCTGGCGAGGCAGTGGCTGCCTTTACTCCCCCAGTGTTTTAAATTCATCCCTCTCTGTTTGATCCTGAGCAATCTCAAGGACAGGAAACTTAGCTAGATAAGCCTCCCATCTACTTCACTAGGACTCTTCATATGTTTTTATTAGTATATTAATATGCCAACTAGCACTGAGCAGCTTGAGCCATTACCATCAGGCCACATAGTTTTCCCAAGCAAGATGGCCCTATGACATCACCCTGATCCTTGACCATCTTAGGGACAGCTCCTGACCCCTGCCATGCAGGTCCACACAGTTAAGCAGAGGTACTGCTGCTCTGAAGCAGTGTTAGTAGGATCCAAGTCAGCCTTTACTGACTTTTGTGAAATATATCTGATGTCTTTACCTTTTTTTCCTGTGTAAATAACATGTATATCAGCAATAAATAGCATTGTTGAAATGACAGAAAGCTTAGGGATAATTATAGGGAAGAACTTACCTGTTTACTACCTTCCTTCTACCTTGCAATTATAGAAGAGTGTTTATTCTTTTTTTAATCTGCAGCAGTTCTTATTCCATAAGACCCTTTTGTGGTGTGTGCTGCCGGAGTGCATTTGTAAAACAAAATTAGCAAAGAGGACACAGATGTTGCTCTCCATTCTCTTTTTAGCCATACAAATTATAAACAATGTCCCTTTATATTAAGATGCACTTTTCTGTCTCATATTGGTTTTAGAGCTGATTCTTTCAGTATGTTTTCTGTTTAGAGCAGCCTGTTCTTGTTTAAATGTCCCCACAACTGTACTCCATGTGAAAACAATGTTGCTTTCACATTCAGTGCACAAATTTCAAATTCATATGTATATTTCGGAACCAGTGCAAGGATAGAGAATTAATAACATCGTAGAGGGCCACAAAAAATGAACAGCACTTTTCTCACTAAAGTCTACACTGAGTCATCAAATGTACTATGACTTGTCTATGAAGAGGTAACAGGTAACATCCCCTAGAGCAAAAATGCCTTCATCATAGTGACCTTGTTAGATGCAAATTAATAGAGTCTTAGAGCTGATGGTGGTGGAAGTTGAGTTGTTTTTCACTAAGACTTTTCTGCAATGAATTCTCTCCTACTGGAATACATGGTATTCAAAAGCCTTAGTTCAGATTTCATACCACAGAGATTTTAAACTTTTTTTCTACCCAAGATCAAAAGCAATTATCTGCATTTCTGGTATTGTTTTCTTTTATAACCCAGGTGTGCGGGCATTCTGACTTGTGTCAAATTTTGATTTAGATGACTCTGGTAGAGAACTGCAAATAAGAAGATGTATTTGAGTGCTTTCTCCCCCCCCCCCCTCAAAATCAATAACTAGTTCACATTGGTTTTAATTTAATACATGCTCCCATCAAACATATATTTTAAAGACAAACTGTGTTAAGTTCACTACTCACAGCTTCTGAGTAGACAACAACAGATAACAACACAAAAGTGCGTGTGGGAGGGAAGGGGTGCTATAATTGCCCAAAACTGGAAGAAGTTTGTCATAAAACTGTGAACAGCTGTTGTTAAGACTCACTCTGAGCAGAAGAATGCACCTCCTGATGTTTCTGTTCATTCGAGACATTTCTGTGCCACATGGTGCCCATCACACTGAATGCTTTCCCTATGGGCTGAGTAGCTAATAAGACAGAGCAAGCTTTATGTTGAACAGTGAGATATCTTGAGTCAGCATGTCATATGCAATAAAAAACTATGGACTTGAGTGGTGAAAATGAATTTAAGATACTACAGATTCCCGATAAAATTTTCTCCAGCAGTGAGCATCATACAAAAAAAAATTAAATTGTCCTACCTGATAGGTTTTGGTTGTTTGTTTGTTTTGTTTTGTTTTAATTTGGGGAACAGGATATTCTGTGGGGCTTTGACATGTTATACAGTAGGACTTGAACTGGATTTTTTAGATTTTTGGGGGGGATTAAATTGCAGTTTGTGTTTTTAGTGGTGACTTTTGGATTTATCTCAAAGTTAGAATTGAGAATGTTGCTGTTATTGCTGGACTTATGTGGAGCTTTATTAAAATAGAAACTTGCAGGAGGTAGGGTATTAGTCTGTAAGAGATCTTAAAACTGGGAATCCGGTCTCATGTTTGATAAACTGAAGAGATTGATTGAGGATAGGCCAGAGGTAAACAATGATCTTCTTGATGTACTGTGATGGATTTATCTGTGTTATCAATGTTGAAGCTAATGCAACCAAAAAATCAGCAGCCATGAATAATTTTGGAGAAAGGTTTAATTTTACCTTTCCACTTCTAGGCAGCATACTTCAGTTGTAAATTTGTAGAATTTTTCAGTTGTAAAATTGCAGAAAACACACTCTAAAGAAGATCATAACCTGAGAGTACTTTCTACTTCATTATTTGAAGTATGAGACTATTTTCCCTGCACACTCTTCAATCTTTCTCCAAGTTTGGCAAGATGAAACATTTCCAGACCCAAAGCAGCCATTTTACAACCAACAGCTGCCTCTCCCTAGTCCAGCTGGCAAGCACCTTCCCTTCTGCCTTTTTCTTTTTTTATTGCTGATAGGTTTTGTCTCATTTTATCTCCTGAAAACAATTAGACAGTCATCAAATGGCAGTCCTTCCATTCTATGTTGGGGCTGGACTCTGGTGAAAGGTCAAACCATTTCCAAGCGTCCTCTTTCACATACAGCCTTCCTTTAAAGCAGCCTTCAAAAAATAATCCAAATGCGGGCAAGACATTTGCAGCTGGCTTATATGAAGGAGCATTCATTATGTGTGTGTGTGAGACAGTTTATACAGCTCTCTTCACGAGGAGAGAACAGGAGCTGGAAGAGATCCAGTTGGTGCCTTGTGAATCTTGTCATGGCTAAGTCAAGTCCTTCCCCTTTGTCTTCATCCTGTGCCTCCTTTACTTTTACTTCATTCCAAACTCTAAGCCTTATGTTCTTCCAGCTCACTGTCATGCAAACCTCTCACTTGCACTGCCAACTTTTGGATGAGATGTACTGTGCCTCAGTAGTACCTATCCTTCTGCATCAACTCTCAAGGAAGCTGAAACAACTGACTCCTGCAGCCATCTAGAGAAAGGAGAGAGAAGGTACCAGCCACAGCACTCTGAAAAAAATGGATTCATAGACAAGGATATGAAAAGCATTGAAATGGCACAGGGCTTGCAAACATTTCATCACAGCACAGCAAGAGGTACTACTCTCCTTTGTAAAGACCAGGCATTTGTTACTCGCTTAGAACAGTTTATCAACAAACCAGCAACTGGGCTTTTTTCATTTCGCTGCTCAACCCAATGTCATGGCCGCTGGTTTTTTGCCCCTTATATTTTTAGCATTGGGAGTTAGTAACCGAAAAGTATTCAGGGGTGTAAGATAAAAATGTGGGACCCAAGAAACATGTTCAGTGTCTACCTCTGTGCAGATTTCCTTCAAACTTTTTAAGGAGAAAAGTGTTCAGGTCCTCAGTATTTTTTAATGTTTTGTTGCAGCAGCTGGGATAAAACCTGCAGTCATCCTGAGGCTTCAGCATTGATTTTGGCACAGATAGAATTTTACTTTCTGTGTATCTAAACCACAGCTGAACATCTGGAAAATAGGGGACCTTTCATTCCTATTTTGTCTTTTAGATCATCAACTATTCAAGGCATTTTCTTACAAACTAATCTAACAAAAGCCTGCCCCAGCCCAGCCACAAGGCAGGAGATTGTTATTAGTGCTGCTTCTGACAGCCTGGCAAAGAGAACAGTAATGTAATGAAGAGGTGAGAACAGGTGGGTATTTTGACTCGCTGGTTGCTTTGTATACCTAGGCTGAAATTTTCAAAAAGTGTGGAAGAACTGTTCCCTAAATACTCATTTTGTTTATCAAGTGTATTGGAAGGATAAAAGCAAAATTTGATCTGTGTGTGTGGGCACACAGGCAGGCGCACACACACAGACATGCGTGCCTTGGAATCTGTTTGCAGTACCATAATGAAGCAAACTCCTGGAGCTGAACTCTAGATCCTCGGGGGAAATACTGTCTTTGCTGAGAAGAAACATTTCATTTTTGAGTCTAAGTGAGAAGGCTGATAGCAGCTGTACTGAAGAGCCTGCCTTTTGAATAAACACTGACTTGCTTATCCAAAAGGCAGTAAAATCACCTTTGGTTTGATGGATTCAGCTGCAGCATTGAGTAATGAGCTGAAAAATAACATTGTACAGACCTGTCAAAGCACCTCTGCATGATCAGACTCGGCATTACATGAGCTGACAGCAGACTATGGTGGGAAGTCACCCACTGACAAACAGGAACAGGAGTTGTGGTCGTATTTCCACCAGCATCATGCAGCTGGGGACAGACATTGCTGGGCTGTGCCCAACTGGCCACCATCCCTGTCCCTGCTCTGCTCTTCTTGCTGGGCACTGTAGGACAGTGCCATGTTGGGGAGGGCACTGCCCTGTCCCTCACCATCACCCTGGACCCCCAGCTCACCTGCCCTCACCTGTCAAGGTGCAGTCTGGTGGGCACACTCTGCCACATCCTTTTTCAAAACACAAGGATAATTCCTTGTGATCTTGCAGGTGCGGGTGAAAACCAATGCTGTGCTGCAGACATGACTGCAGTGTGAACCCAGGTGCCTGGCAGCAGTCCCTGATGTGTCCTGCCCCAGAGGAGCAAAGCAAACAGGGACCTGGAGAAAGGTTTTTGTGTCTGCAAACTGATTCACTTTTCCAACTGCAGAAAAAGATGTAAAGACAAGGAAATTGACCCAATAAATAAGTATTGCCTCTACCTATAAAGCATATCTTGTCTAGGTCCTTAAGCTGTCAAGGCTACAACAACATTATCAATAAATGCACCTGTGTTTCCCTGCATAGACATTTTATAAAATCTTTTTTCTTTGTGTGAGTTTCCTCCCTACAGAACCAGAAACTTAATTCAAAACAGATACAGGAATAATGGGATGCAGTCTCTGCAGAGAAGCCAAGGTGACCCTTTATATAATCTTTAAAACCTCAGAAAATTAGACATTTCTTTTGCCTTGTGAGGACTGAAGCCCTGAAGACCTGATCCCTAATATGGATGACACACTTGAGAAGTGTGAACATGACTTAAATTGATCATAGGCACTCCATGTTAGGCTGTGCTGGAACAGTTTGCCGTCATGCTTCATTTTAGGGCTCTGTGCACGGGTAGTTTATAGAAGCTTATCTGATGATTATTGTCTGTTATAAACATGCAGGGATATGTTAAACGTGTTACACATATTATAGATAGTATTATAGATAGATGCAAGCCATTGCTATAGGTAACCTATTGGACTGCTAGTCTTTGTAAAAAAACACCAGTAGCAGCTCATTAAAAGTGAACATACCATGAAGGGTGACCCAGCTTGCCCTAGGATGGGGATGATCTCGTCACAGATGTTTCAGATAAACTCTCTATATCTGTCAACATGTTTCAATGTTTGCTCAACAGTTGTCCTATTAGCACTCACATAAACCTTTTGTGCTTACCTACTTGCTTTTGGTGGGCAAAATAAGTTTCACTTGGCTTTATTTACTGCAATGTCCTTGAAATCCCCCCACTGTCTATGTACAGTCTCCCATGTTCCAGAGACACCACGCAGAGTTAGTCTGCAGGGTTGTGTGCATGTAGCAAAGGTCAGCCTGGGGCAGAATCCTCCAGCCACCTCTGGTCAAGGTGAAGCAGGTGTCAGGAGGAGCTGATAGCTTGTCCCCAACAGCAGAGCTCTCCACAGGCAGCGTTGCAACAGGAAAAGCAGCACCACCATGGCAAGCACCATGACTGTCCTCCATCCAGTTTCCAGGCACTGCTTATGCACAGGCTCTTTAATTCTGACTAAGAAGAAGCTCCTGGACTCTCTTCTCATGAGAAACCCCACTTCTGTCCAGTCCATTGCTGGTCTGCTGTCTTGGATTCCCTCTTGTTTAATCCCAGTCTGGCCCCAGCACCCTGGCTTGCCTCTCCCCAGCAGTCAGTGTGCCATATGATGGGGGGGCTGTGGGTTCAAAGTCCTCAGGAAGTCTAGAGTTTATGTCACCTGCTTCCTGGGCATGTTTTGTAACCCGTACTGTGAAAGATACCTGTCTCCATGCCCTCACAGGGAATGTATGAAATTAAGAGTCTCAGCCTCATCAACAAATCTGAACCCAAGGAAAGGTGAGATTTCAGAGACAACCCACTTCTCAGCAGTGGTGATGGCCTGAATCTCTGCTCAGTGTGTCAACTCTGGAGCTGCTGAGCTTTAGCATCTCCCTTTCATGTATAGGGAAGAGTCATGAATATACATTCATAACTGGGGTGCCTACGTCAGCTCTAGATATCACTTGGATGCTTAAAGCTTTATTGCTGCCACAGACATTTACCTTGAATGACTTTTACATGAGGTACGAACAGAGAACTATCCCCAATACCAGCTCCCTCCCCATCAGCCTGTCTCCTCACTGGATAGGGAACTCAGGACAATATTTTGTATTCCCTTGGGTTCCTCTTAAACACTGCTGGTCTCTTCCTTGGAGCCCATCTCAAGCATCTCAGTGGTTGCCACATGAGCACAGCACAGTCCAGACTGAAGCTGGTCCTGACTTAGTCAGGAGGTGGGACCAGAATATCTACAGGGGTTCCTCCTAACCTGCATTTTTCCCCCTGATCAATGAAGAAATGCCTATAGCAGAAGCGATGCTGGGGCCAGACTGTGACCTGCACTGTAATGTCAAAGCAAAGCCCAGATAAAAGTTCATCTGTGCTTCTGAGATTAGGATCCAAATTCTTTTTTTTTTAAAGAACAGTGTAATACCTCATTGTTACAAAACCTGAGAGCACTGTCAGACAAACCCTGCTATGTAGCAGGATATCAATATTATCACTGATAATAAAGTTACAAAGGCACAATTGATAAGGAAAAGCCCAAATTCCACTCAAGTATTGATTGCCATGGATTTATTCTGGATATGCCAGCATATTTGAAATGACTCGGTTTTTCCGGCTATCTAATATACAATAAAATCTCTACCATTTTTTTAATTTATTTTTTAGCTATTTGTAATCAAAACCTACAGGAAGCAAAATAGTCATCGCAATTGTTAGGGAATCTGTGGCACATGCAGATCTTGAAAAATAAATGTTTTGCAAGTGCCCTATATATCCCAGATGTGGGTTGACAGAAAGTGTAGAGTCAGCACCAAATTTAACTTGTGCTGCCTTCTCCCTGGGAAATACCTGCCAGGGACTCACACATGTGTATTAAGGTACCTCTTGCTCACATACCTTGGTCTGTCAAAGTTCCAGCAGCGTGGCATGAGAAGATGTCATCTCTCCAGGCATTTTGGGATTCATAGATTAACAACCACACCTTGAAATACCACCCTCTCATGAGCCAGGCAGCCAGTCAAGATCCTGCAGCATGCTTTCATGTGTGGTCAGTATGCAACTCTGATTTATGAGCGAGTGCTGCACTTTGTACTGATCACAGATGCCTGTCTGCTTTTGACAGCACGATCTCATTGCTGTTTAAATGAAAGATGACTGTTATGCTATACTACTGGTAACCAGGAAAACTATGGTAGAATGTGAAGTGATCCAGAGCCAGGAGTTATTCTCCATCATAAAATCCTCTCTGGCAGGCTTGTGGGATGCTATCATCTACCAGAGGTGCAATTCCAACAATATACCGAGGCAGGAGCCAGTACTTAGGTCCCTCTGGGCAGCAGTGTGCAAAGCAAACAGCAGCAGCAGCCTGGCAGCCTTTCCTGAATGAGCACAAGGAGGCAGGTTGTAGAGTTGTTTTTGAACAAAGAGATAGTGAGAGTTCTGAGACAGGAAAGCCAAGTTTTGCAAACCAGTACAGTGTGTTCTGAAAAGCAGTAAACATCATTAAAATGATTTAATGATTTTTTATATGTACGTGCTACCTTCCTTCTGGCCAGACTATAACTGCGTGTCTCCCATGTTCCTACAAGAAACTGGGCACTACTTTGTCTTTTGCATCCATCCTTCTCATGCTTTTGTCTCTTTGGTTTCTAGCCAGTGTGCACCTTTTTCCCTCTTCCTCTAAATAATTCTCTAAAAGCATAGAAGTAAGAGGTGGTCTCAGAGTGGAAAAATGATCTCCCACAGAATGCTCCAACTCTAGTGAAGCTGTAAAAAGCTACCCTACTAAAGATGTTCCCAAAGATTTGCTCAGCATGATAACACAAGGCTGAGAGCCAAGAGTGAGGTAATCCACTAATTACTTTACCAACACAATAGCTGAGCCAAAAGCAGAATGCAAAGCAAAACACTTAAAATTAAAACTGTTTATCAAACTTCAGAGTGCTCTGATCAGGATGTGAAGACACGTCTGCCCATTGCCTCACTATACCTCCATTATAATGATGCTCTTCTCATCAGGGAGGCAGGTTCACTAAAGGCCTAGGAGAGCTACCTCAGCATCAGGAAGGGGAAAAAGAAGCTCATTCAACTCCCACCCTCATGTAAGTGTAAGTCTTTGGGTACTAAGCACTGATAGCCTTTGCAGTGAGGGAAAATGGTACCTGGATTGTGTCTTAGAACTGATAGTGTTGTGCCTTTGCAGGGTATGTTTTGGTTTTCCTCTTCCTCATGTTTCTACAAGTGTATTGGAGAGAGTCACCACTTCGTGGTGGGTTTAGTTGGGCCTTGCAATGAGCAGGAGGATCATCCCATACTCTTGTGCCTAGAGTTCTTGTCCTCATGAGGTGAAGATTGTCATCCTCTGCTGATATAACATCAAGTAAATAGAATTGTGCCAATTGATAGCAACTGCAGATCGAACCCAAAGCTTACAGCTAACCTTTGTGTTTGGAAAAATAGAGTCTAAACAGACTCTGAGTCCTCTTCTGGATTTCTAATTCTTCTCCAGAAGATAATGGCCAATCTACTGTGTAGTATGTATCCTTAAGTGTTCTAGGATGAAAGAGAAAATATAAATTAATTTATGCACCTGCACAGGACTTTTTTTCATACGTGGGATATGCCTCAGTTGGGCACCAAGGAATTTGTAATTGCATTAAGACCAAAACATTAGATATTCCCTTGCCTGAGTCATCTGCAAAACCTGAACCTCTAGACGTGCTCCAGTCACACACCCCCTTTTCTTTGGTCTTTGCAGCTTCTCTCCTGGGTCATTCCTTCTAGAAGGATCAGGGTGAAGAGGCTGGACCCCACCTCTCTCATTGGCTTGGAGTTGGACCCCATCCTTCTGCTGCTGGACTGACATTTGAGACATTGACCCCATAGGTGGCAAGCACAGGTTGGAGGCTGCAGATTTCCACCCACACCCCATTGTACCCAGGCTGCCCACTGACAGATGGGGGGGGCTGGGGGGATGCTCCAGTCTCCTTTGGAATCTTTGGAATCTGGGAGGTTTGGGGACTGACCAAATGGCAAGGGGACACCAGTGGTGGTTCTTTAGGATCAGGGCCTCACCTGGGTTACAGGACAGTCCTTGATCCCGTCAGGCCTGCACCCACCTCCAGGAGCTGTTTCTCCATTCTCCATTTTCTCCTCCTCCATGAGCCATTTTGTGCATTTTCTCCAAGTTCCTTAGCAAAGAGCGAAACGAGAGCAGCCTCAGGTGGCACCAGGTGGCTGCAGGATGGACCTTCACACTGGTTTTGTATGTATCCCCAGTGATTCCATACTTTTCTTTGCTCCTTTTAGTAGAAGACAGTTGCATCCTCCTGCTACTCCCTCTGCTCCAGTGCTGAGCAGCTCATGATTAGGGCTCTGCAGAACTGGACTAGCTTTGCTTGGGGCATCATCACTCAAAAATCCTCAGTTGCTGATGTGACATTTCCAGGTATAATGTTACAATGCTGCTGTTCAAGTTTTAGCACTCAAATGCTCAGCAACGTGGGAAGGAAAAAAAAAATCAATGATTGAACATATTTCTCTGTTTGCATTAAAGATGTTTTCACCAATGTGGTGTGGGAGTTATTTTGCTCAGACTGAGTGGGTGCTGGAAAATGGTGCCAACAGCTGAATTTTGAAAGACATCCGAGAAAAACCAAAAGGGTCATTGGGCAAGCCAGCAAGGAAGAGACAGCAGTCATGAAAGTGTGAGTGGGAGAGAGCCTGGCCACATCTTGGCTATGCTGGCTGAAGGCAATGCAGAATTTTGGATGTGTGATGGAGGAAAGCAGGATCTGGATATGTCATGACTGTTGGGAGCACAGGAAAAGGAAGATTCAATGAAGCCAAAATTCAGGCCTGAGTGCAAGTTTTAGAATAAGAGGGGGAAAGCAGGGACAGGAGGGGACTAGAGAGAGGAGGTGCTGCTTACCTTTTCTTGGTGGGTAAACAGCAATATGAAATCTTCCTTATGCCTTACACCTATCCTACGTGTCAGCTATAGATTGGGTACATGAAGGTATCCATGGAGTCTGGTTCCCAATTCCCACCAAGCTTTGAAGCAACATGGATGCTCAACTGTCACAAAGTGACCTTGAGAAATCTCATCCAAAGTGTGGGGCAATAAAACCCCAAACTCTTTGACTGCACCTTCAATGGATGTGCAATGCTCGCTGGCACCAGGCTGGGACATGAGCTGAATTTGACTCAGAAAGGGGGTCACCTCCTCCTGTATGACTTCACAGGTTTCAAAAGCAACCAGATGTTTCTTGAGAGACTCCCATCCGCCTGGACAAGGGTGGTGGGAAGATAGAATGCGGAAGATCACTGGGCAAATTATCCAATTGCAGGAATTGATCAACATGACACACTGTGGATAGAAACATCTCTGAAACATGCTTTTTTGAGATGAATCAGAGGAAAATTCAACAAAACAGCATAGCAGAGACAAGGCTGGAATTTATTTTTTTGACAGTATTTAGAATGCAGCAATATCCAGTGGTTCTAATAGCCTCTTGTAGGTATTGAACAGAAATGCATACAGTTACCCCATAGTTTATAATATACAAAGCAGACACTTAAGGATGTGGAGAGTGGGATTTACAAATGCTCTTGAAAGTTACATAGCAGAGCTACCCCTGTTTCAGAGGGACACGTGTCCTTGGGTCACACAAGTGTTTTTTGAGAATCCTGTCCTAAGAGATTTCAGCAGAGAAATGCACAAGTTACATGAAGGGTTTGGTTTAGCCTTCCCCAGCTCTCCTCATTCCCGTTTAGAGCCTTATCCATTATGGTCCAAACAGGTCTTGCCCATGCAGCATCAGTCACAGCCTTCTTGAAGTTCACCAAAAATCTGTAGAGGCTGGCAGGACCATAGAAAAAGCAAAAGAATAACTCAAGCTTGCAAAATTCTCACAAGTCCTCAGGCTGCCCAAGGGCTCACACCAAGACAGCTGTGCCTAAACAGCACCTTGTGTTTTCAAAACGCTGAAGACCTGGTAGAAATCCAATCCATGTGAATGTTTTATGAGGAGTATTGTGCTGGAAAAATGGTATGGAAGTGATGCAACTTTGCAATTGGACCTTGCTGGAAAGTTGTGTCACATCATTGCTGGCATCTCATTAGATCTGATGTGGGAACGGGGCTTCTTCACCACAGCCTCCGCCCTTCCCTTCACCACATAAATAGCCTTTTCCTAAGCACTGCTCAGCGTGTGAAATGCAGCTACAGTGAAAGCACAGCATGTTCACCTGTTTTGCCTCTTCGTTGGGTGACAAGCATGTGGGAGGGTGTCACATGCCAAGTAAGCTGGGACTCTGCTGGGATGGACCAAGGCAAACAGCCTGCATTCTCCACCTGCACTGAGGGCTGTGGAGGCAAGGATGAGACTGTTCCTATAGAGCGGTCCCAACCTGCATCCTAAGCCCAGTGCTAATGTATTGCCCCTCCATGCACGGGCAATTTCAGCATTTCAGCCTTCTCACCATTCCCAATAAGCCTTGCTTCGGAAGCTGATAGCCCAGTCTGGTAACATAGATAAAGACTATACCCATTAGCTAGTCTGAATGCCCAGACCCTTCCCTAGCCTGTTTAATGGACGTTGTGGTAGATGGAGATACACTCTGGCTCCAGAGAGGAGAACCTTGCTCTTTTGTAAGTCAGTTAAGGTACTTCTCCTGGAATAAGGGATCTGCATATGGGGGTAGTCAGCTCTGCACTACCAAGAGGGGAAATTCATTCTTTAACATCAAAATAACCCCTAATGAACAGTAGCGTGTATGACTGAAACCAAAACTGTGTGTTTTCTCATGCTGATGCTTAGGGTTTTCATGGAAGTGCAGCCTTGCTCAGATGAACCCTCTGTGCTTGAGTTGCCTCGTAGAATTTCATCAAAGTGGCAGGAACAAACAGGCTGGGTTTTGGCATTGAGCACTGACCCCTTTCAAGAAGCATGAGTTTGTGAGAGGGGATTTCAGAGATTGCCGAGCTATTCAAGGACTGGCACAGAGGGAAGTTCATAACATCCTTTCCTCAAAATTTCAGTACTTCCTTCATCTGTGCTGCTGCTGCATTCCTCCAGGACGTTTACACAAAGGGCACAGTCAGGTTTTCACCTCAGGGCTATCAAAAAGGGAAGAGCCAAAATCAAGTGCCTGCTGCAAATTTTGGATATGCTGTTAGCACAACTGGCCATGCATCCAGCATCCTGCAGAGGAGATTTTGCAGACATATAAGGAAATAAAAGGGAATGCATTAAAGCTTACAGTGTGAGTGAACAGGATTTAGACTCTGAGCAAATTAAGTATTCAGAAGCTACAAGAGGAAACGTTCCTTATGCTGTTCTGCTCCTTCCTGCCTGCTGATGGTGTTCGTTTGAGGCTGGCTCAGTAAATGAAAGCCATGAAGAATCAGTCCAGTGTTGCCTGAAGTGTTATGCTGACACCTAACAGTAATTTCACTTCTCTGTAACCAGCATAAATTTCAGAAAGTCGTCATTAATCTGCCTCTGGCCTCTCCCTGTCCTAGTCCCACACCCTCTTCTCTGTGAGGCTGTCAGGAGCAAGCAAACATAGGATGGGTTGTTGGGAAGCAGCAACTTATAAAATAAAGGTATGAAAACACTGTCGTGTAGCATTTAATCTTTTTTATTTTCTCTTTAATTGAAGCCTAAATGATGCTGGGTTTTGCTTAGGGAGGTAGTTAAAACATTTGTAGCTTTTAACAAACATGACGCCCAGCTGGAAGGGCTCAGCTCTTCTAAACAAGGAATGTTTGGTGTTAGTATTTGTTGAATCATCATTAGCAACTTCTGCGCAATACATTAAAACAAGGCAGTGTCAATGCTGCACTAATCTTTCAGCATCAGAAAGAAGAAATGGGGAAGTGTCATTAAATCATATGGTCTGGTAGAGGAGAGTTGGCTGAACTTTGGGCTCTGGGGAGTTTAGTGTTCATTGTCTCTGCAGGGTAAGGTCTCACTCTGGTCATACAACCCTGTGTTGCATGGGAAGCCACTACCTAATGCAATCCAATACTTTAAAGATGCATGTTGAGTATCTTGAGCTGCCTCCTTGACATGAAAGCTTCAGAAACACAGACTGCTAGGGACTGCTTGGTCAGCAAGTCTGGTTCCTTTCTACAGCCAAAACATCAAGTACTGTGTACCATACCCCCGTGAGCATCTGTTTTTAAGCAACTGCAGTGTCCTGCTCCTGCTGAAAGACTCCTCCTGAACTGGTGAACAGATTAAACTCACTGCCAGTTTATATCCACTTGTTGTTGGGCTAATGTTATCTCCAGCTTAAACAGTTTTTCTCCTCCTTGGGTTTTTGTCCTGGTGATTTGGTAGACAGTTATCCTATCCATCAGGCTTTATTTACTGCATAAAACATCTCCAGCAGCATTCATGTCTCAGGAACCATGGCAGAAGCAACTCCTGGCAAGGGCTATGTTTAATTTGCTGGGGCTGGGCTGAAAATGTTGCTGTGTGCTTGCACAGAGGACCTGTCAACACAGTTCCGTTTTCCAAGTTCATGGGGGAAATGAAGACTTGTACTCACTTCGCTCCCCTCTGAGCAGTTGGTGGCCAAGTCACTGGTACCCTGGACTTCACTGAGGCCTGGCAGCTGCCTGCTGAGGGCAGGAGGGCAAAGAGATGCTGCTTCTGAGCATCTCATCTCACAGAGTGGCATTGGGAGGCAGCTGAATCAGGAGGCCAAAGAACATACTAGCTGGCTCCAGCAAGTGTGGCAGGAGTGGGGCTGTGTCCCTGTTCTTCCTCTCCTCCTGCTGCAGCATGTCTTGAGCCCCCCTATGGCCACTTTCCAGGGTGAGAAGTTTGTCTCTGTCTTTCTGCTCTTCATCTGTCACCTTCTAAGGAACCAGCAGTTTGGCATCAGTAAGACACCTCAGATGAAAAAGTGTTTCCGGAAGGCTCTTGGTACCCAATGAATTGCCTGAAGATCTCCCTTCTGAAGACTTAACATTTTTACTTCCTTTGCTGTCACAACTGCAAAGACGGAAGAAGAACGATTTCCATTTTCTATCCCCTTCTCATCTCTGAGCACAAGGCCCAGTTATGTTGAATCTGGCCCCAAAGTGTATTTGCTGGCCAAGCAGACGTTGAAAAAGCTGTGTGGAGTGAAAACAGCAGGTTTGTGAGGGATGTACAATTACTGGATCCGTAAGCACAGCAAACACAACATGAACCTGAAGGGAGGTAGAAGATCATCTACACACCCCTAAGTAGACCTGCCTGGGATACCCCTCAAGGCTGTCAGATGTAATTAAGGGACACCCATGCCCTTTTGAAACAGTAGTTAGAGGTGGGATGAGGATGCCCTGGGGCACTGCAAAGGGGTTTAGAAGCAAAGGAATCCAAGACCTCAGCAATAAGAATGGGAGCCTTGATATCAAGATTGGAAATTAACAGCCCTACAGTAGAGAACTGAGAAGCCATCCTATATGTCATAGAATCATAGAATATCTTGAGTTGGAAGGTACCCATAAGGATCAACTCCTGGCTTTCACAGGACAACCCCAAAAATCGCACTACATGCCTGACAGTATTGTCGAAACACTTCTTAAACTCTGTCAGGCTTGGTGCCATGACTTCTTCCCTGGGGATCCCATCCCAGTGCCTGACCACCCTCTGGATGAAGAACCTTTTCCTAAAACCCAGTCTAAAACCCCCCTGACAAAATGTCATAAGCATGTTTAGGTATTAATCTATAATCTCTCTCTGATATTTGTACAGGCACCCACTGCTGCATGCTGGAAGTGCCTTCTGCCAAGCAAGACTGGAATATTCTCTAGTGTAAAAGAAATTGTGTAATTGGTGTAAAAGAAATTTAAAGTGTTTGAATTTGGCATACTTCTGGTATATTGATGTAGCTACATATATTTGTCATGCAGTTGCTTCTTAAGGAAGTAAAACAAATACATGCTCATCTACCACAGCCTCTGTGTTTACCCAGAACTGAATCCAACAGCACAGCCAGACACTCACTCTGCTGTAATATTTCCTTTCTGAACAGATGTCAGAGGAAGGCCATGCTTAAGCTGCTCTGTGATGTAAGCCATGACACGTGCTGGAGTCCTAGTCTGCAGGGTCTGAGCCTGACCACAGCATATTTCTCCACTGCAGCCTGAAAACAGGTTTCCTTTGGTGAAAATAAATGGAGAGAGAAGGAGGATTCTCCTCTTGACAAGATTTCATGATAAAATCAGAGCAGGGACCTAGATCTAGGAATTTAAAAGCATTCCTGTCCTCAAATTTAGTTTTAATTACTGCAGAAAAGTGTGCCTGCACAAACTGTTTGAGGCTGGCACCTGCACTGTGCCTGCAACCAGGGGACCAAACATATTCTCATCCACCAGCTATGGGCACTGCCAGGCTGGAAAATGGGCCAGGTCTTATCCCCTTCTGCTCACCCACAGGAGGAGCTGTGCTGTCTAATGGCTTAGGAAATCTGATTTTTCCCTTTCTGGCATAACTGCTGACCCATTGTATGATCCTTGGTGAGCTATCTAGGTGCTCCAGAACTCATTCTCTCACTTCAAAAAATAGCATTATGATAGCTACCTTGTACATGGGAAAAGAGCAGTAAAGCTGGAGCTTCTGCCAGAACACAGACTCATGCTCAGAATACTGCTTGATGCATTTATAAGTAGGATTTTAGGACACATTCCTGTGAGTGAGAAACTCGAATCAACACATCCAATTCTGTAGTCCCCAATTGTGACTATGAAAACTGTGAATCTTCATCTTGCAAAAAGAGTACAGCCAAAGGGAAGAGCTGTGTGATTAAACAGCCCCTGTCTCAAGCACCAAATATATCACACGTGCAAACAGACCCTGAGTTCAGACCTCAGGAGCCAGTTGCCCAGATGCCTCTGAGGATCTGGGCCTAAGGGCTCATTCCAACCAGCTGAAGTCAATGGGACTATCCCTATATTTAAGTTTTTGCTGGATGACAGCCAAAGGTTCAGCATCTTGCAGAACTGGCTCTCATGATGCTGCATTCCTTAATAGCTGGGAAAGAGAGCAAAGCAATGTATAGCAGAAAGTGTCCATCCATATTAGTGGATATAAGTAACCACCTTTAAAGGCCTAATCTATGTAAAAAAGTTTTTGCTTCACCATTAGCAACTTCCCAGCAAAGGCAGGAATTTCCCACGGCTGACATGCCCCGAGCAAACAGAAGAGCTGAAACAAAGAGCTGGATAATTAGCTGGGAGGGCAGAAGTTCCTGCGCTGCACAGGGCAACCGCCTTGTGCAGCTGTGATGGGGCTTCATGGAGTGACCTGGAAAACAGACCTGACTTTAAAAGTGCAGAGGGCGAGGGGTTTAGCCGTGCTTTTTTAATTTTAAACAGTGATGCCTGTGGCTTTACAGCTTCATGCAAAGGCAGGCAGACAAACTGAAGTATGAAATGAGCCTTATTAAAACATGCCATACATTATGTATGAACTTGAACTCTTCCTGACCTCTGTAGTCCTGGATCCGCCCCAATTCATAAACATCTTGGGCCAAATTTTGTGGTGCTGCAGTAAGTAATTTGAATAAAATCACAAGCTCTTATTTTCAAGACAGTATTCCCAGTTAAGAAAGCTTAGGATGCCATTTATTATGAAGATACCTAACTCGGAAAGGTACCTGAATAATGTAGCTGGATGTTAACAGCTGTCTGTAGCTACAACCCCACTGTAAACCAAAGCACAGCCCCCTCCCAAGCAAGCTGGTAACATTGTTTCATTGCCATTCACTAGAAAAAGTATATTTAGAATGGCAAATGTATAATTGCAGTTAGAGATAGTTGAAATATTCAGCACAAATATGTGAGCTGGTACATCAAACTCTTTCTTGGACCACAGATTCTTTAACCTGATCTTGATCACTGCAAAGGCTCAATTTCTCATATTTAGCATTGGGGGGAGGCGTAGTTGGTTGGTTGTTTTAGTTATAGTTTTTTGGGTTTGGGGTTTTGGGTTTTTTCCTGAACCTTGCATGAGCAGACAGCTATGAGGTTGTTCACCGGCTCATCAGCTCAGCTGTTTACTTGTCCTGACATAGGCCAGGTCACCCAGTTCCAAAGTTGTTGCTTCTCTTCCCTGATTCTCAGCCTCATATGTTTCATAAGTCTGAAATGTTGTATTAAATATTATGGTTTCAGTGCAAAGTATCTTTATTATTACGCAAATAGAAATTTGATGAAAGGGAGGTAGCTGGCTTCTCCTCGGAGCTGCTCAGAGCCCTTCTAAGCCGCCGGTCCCAAATTCCTAGACATCCCTTCTCGGGCATTTGGTGGCTGTGAGCACACTAAATGCACAGTTTGCCTTTCCTCTACCAGCACTGTGTTGTGGACTCTTTAAGGAGTCTCTTCAGCCATAAAGACTTCTCTGAAGGGCAAATTTTTGCTGAAGAGGGGCCTCAGAAATTTAAAAGAGAGTGGACTGGTATGGATTTCAGAGGTGGTTTGGAAAACCTTCCAAGTGAGTACCAAGCCAGTCAGCAAAGCCATGTCATCAGTGCAGGAAGAGTTTCTGACTCAGACCTCATCATCCAAAAGAGGGCATGACTACAGAAGTGAAAGAGAGAACTGACTTGTGTTATCTGGAGACAGTGAGAGGAAGCCTCCAAGAGAATTCTGAAAATTTCTATTACACTGGAGGCACCTTTCACATAGAAATATTTTGAATGTAAATTAAGGCTCTTTGGCAAGTTTTAAACTTCTGAGATATTGATTGATTCTTTAATCGTTTTTAGCAAATTAATAACATTTCAGTGGTGAAGCGTAAAAGGTAATTTTTGAGTCCGTGTGTTAAGTGGCGCCTGCAAAAACAAAAAAATCAAGTGTCTCTGGAAATAACCATCACAACTGTGATAATTGCTGGCAGTGGCTGTAATTCCCAGTAGCTGGCTGTACTCAGCTTTACATGAAATTGATTTGATTTTGCATTTACTTTTCGACCAGGGCTCAGGTGATTTGAATCCAGGTTCAAATTAAGTATAGTTTCCCGGGGTAAGATGAAGCAATGTATCAAATGCCTAAGGGAAAAGAACAGGAGGGAGTTGGAAAGAGCTTTGTTCAAATTTTTAATTATTTTACCTCATTCGCAGTCTGAGTGTCTGTTTTTATTTGATCACATCAAACTCTCAGTGCACTACTTTTTTTGCTCTAGCTAGCACACTGCTTACACAGCACAGAGCTTTTTTTCCCCTGACATTCACAGATGTGAGCTCTGGTCCCCACGCTTCAGATCTAGAAGCTGAAATTAAAAAAAAATCCCCAAGTGCTCATTTCTTTGCCTGCAGACCCAGGTCCTGAAACACCATGGCAGCTCTCAGCCTCTCCCAAACATCACTGAAGGCTTGCTTAGAAGTGCTTGCCCAGCAGAAAGCACTTTTCCAGGACCTCCCAGCTGCTGAGCTTCTGCTGAGAAAAACACCTAAGTTTTGCTTACACATTTCCGATGAATAATTTGGCTCTGTGTAATGCCCACGGACATGTCAGGTTTCTCTTTGGGGGGGTTCCTTCTCTTTTTAGGGGTTTCCTTCCAACCTTGATGGCCCTGCTGAGCAATCTGGATTGGTCATTGGCCTTCCAGCTTCATGGAAATCTACAAAGGCTCAAGGTAAGGGCTGACCTCACCCTGCCTCTGCCTTCACAGGGGAGCCCCACGGCACGACATGGCTTGTCCTTGTGTCTCCACTGGACTGAGAACTTCCTTCCTTTGGCACGGTTTTGGAAATTGCCTTTAGGAGATAAAACACAAGCAAGGACACAGAGGCTAGCTCTAAGCAGGTGAGAGCCAGACACCACTCCAAAGAATGGTCTTTGCATCCACCCACACTCCCTTACTTAGGAAAGGAGACAGGCAAGCAGCTCCTCTGGTCTCTGCTCCCTGTGAAGAGAGCAATGCTGGAAGAGAGTGAGAAGGTCTTAAGGGGAGGGCAAAGACTGCCACCCCACCGCAGGCATCCTCCACCCCTCTGCATCTGGCAGCAAAGATTGGGAACAGACCGCTTTCCAACACTGCCCGTGTCAGAGGGACATTTGAATGTGGCTCTTTATTTGCTGCTGGTAAAATTTCCCATTGACTTCACAGCAGCATCTATCTCTGGCACAGGGAAGAGACATCTTTCACTCTAGCTAACCTGAAGCTCACTGCCAAGCTCCCTGAGCTTTGTCCATCCTTGCACAATGCAGGAGTGAAGATAGAGCTAGGCAGAAGATAATACACTCAAGCCCTCCAAGGGCAGGAAGAGTCCTAATCACCAGAACTATTTTTGGAGGGATCTTTTAGCTTTATCCCCCCTATCCTTGTGAAGCTGGAGAACAGAGCCAAACACCCAGAGGAAGAAAAGAGGATAAAAGGATTTTTCTTCCTAAGGGGGGGAGGGACCATTATCAGAGTCACAGAAAGAAGATCAAAAAGAGCTACACAAAGCAGAGAGACAGGCTCTTTCAGTCCAGAGGAATGAATTGCGAGCCAGCAGAATAACTCAATAACAAATTTCTAATTAACATCTGTTAATTACATCCCACCAAACTAATATTGCATCACCATGTTTTGTTAATGCATTAGAAATCTGAGCTACACTTTCAAATATTGGGGATCTGTGGTAAACTGGGTGAGGGAAAACTGAGCAGCTGTGACAGAGGGACTCAGTAGGTATTCCAGATGTGGTGGCAAAGTGATCTGAGCAAGGGGCAGAGCCACCAGTGCCACCTTCCCTCCCCCAGGAGAGTGCTGGTAAGAAGCTCTGTGCAAAATCTGCTTGGCTTGTAACTGCACGGTTCCTGTGTGCACACACAGCGAGTCCATGAGGATGTCAGCCTTGCAATCAGTATGGTTTTCATCAACAGGAACAAAGACATGTGAACAGCTACTGGCAAGCGGCCAAAACTTTCCCCCATCACATTTTTCACAGTCATTTTGAATATGACCTCAAGAAGACCTGTTTGTTTTGCCATAAAAGGCAAAGGGACTAATCCTAGGCAGTTTTGTGCTGATGCTTCTAGTTTTGCAGGCATAAAAGCTTCTGCCTGAAGGCATTAGTAGAGAAAAGGGAGTCAAGATTGGTTATGTCCTGGTTCTTCACAGGGTAAGGAAAAAATTACGCATAGACCCAAGAAGGAGGTGTGGTACTTAACACATCAGCACTTGCTAATAAATGCAACCCAGACTTCGATATTAGAAATGTGTGTGTGTGTGAGCATGTCTGGTGACAAGGGAAGCACAGAGTAATTTATTAGTGGTGACTGGCACAACTGACTGCTCTTTGCCACTGAAGAAAGTAAGAAATTACTCCAGTTACAGTTCTTGCCACTTGACATGTGGAACATGCTTGGGAACTCCCTCCCAGTCAAGAGGTATCCATTGTTTCTGAAACAATGATGCTTAATAGTTAACATGCAATTCAGGACCATTTAAATTCAGTAGATCCACAGGCCTTGTCCTGCAGTCAAGAGGGACTGGTCCTCAAAGGACCTCATAGTCTCTTAGCTTAAAAGTGAGGATCCACAACATTCATTTTTTGCCAACTCCATCCCTTAATTGCTGGGTGTCCTCAAGAAATTTGTTTCACCTGAACATGTGGTGTTTTTTTTTCCTTTCCTGCCTTTTTCTCTGTTCAAAGTGTAAGCTCTTTTGAGTTTACATCTAACACAAGATGCATCTCGTGTTAGCCTACAGTTCAGCGGCAAGTGAGAAGTACCTCCCCGAAAGGGAACTTGACAGTGATATTGCAAAACCCAATTTTGTAAAGACATCATAGGCTACATCAGCAAAATATTTGCCTGCCCATGATGATGGAGTAAACATCAACTAACTATAGATTATTTACGCAATGGGATAAAGTGTATTCTACTCTGTATTCACACAGTTGTCTTACACGTGAGCTGGTCAAGTCAAAGGTTTTCTGGGTTGGGCTCATTTGAAAAACTATTCTTGTGGTGTTGAGTGATGTTGGAAGATGAGCACCAAGAAAGCAGAAGCAACCATGTAAAGAATTGTTAACAAGCCTTCAGTGCAAGTAAGTGCAAGTGGGGGATGCCACCATGCAAGGCTTGGTGTTGGAAAGCAAGCATATATCAGTCCTGCATACTGTATTCACTGTCCAGGAAAAGTTAATCCTTGTGATGATATTTCCTCCTTTCAGTGCCAAGACCAAAGCATGCTGGAGTTACTGGTTGCAGAACTTCTAGTAGACCTTGATGGAGTTCTGTTTAAACTGGCACACTCCCCATTTTGAAAGATGTTCCTCTTGTTTGTTTTTGGTAATTGCTACTAGGTTGGGCTAGTCCTGTTTATCCATCACAGGTACTTTTTTTTTTTGCATGATCCATGCTGTTATTTCTTAAATTTCTCAAGGGATGCTTAGTTTTCACCTGGACTGAATGACACCACACACAAACTGTCATCAAAGGTATTTAAATAGGTGAAAAGATAATACACTGACAAAACTGGAAACACTGTTGCTACGCTGAAAAGCTAAGGTACCCTTTAAGAAATGTGTTTGTTTAGATAATAACTTATGCAGAAAATTAACTCACACAATTATGCTGGATGAATAATATTCTGCTTCTTTATTTTCTATTATAGCACATGCAATTGTAATTTTTTGAGCTCTTTGGAGTGATAAAGTTCCTGAAATACTCTATTTATCTTTATTTAACTCTGAAAGGGGCAAAGAGAATGACCTGATTAAAACTGAGTCAGTTGCCCTGACCTTGACTGGAGGGAAACAGAGGACTACAGTCATAGCACTTTACTATGAGAAATTAAAGCAGTTTAATACAAATTATGTCAATCAATTATTTATGAAAAACAGGCCAACAGTACCAGTGTGATATTTAGGAATTTCCTAAGGTGACAGATAAGGGTAACTGCATAAGTATAGCATATACTTCCAATTCCATAAAATATTTGATTCCCCTTACATTCCTGAAAAAGAAGTTACTGTGATAGAAAACCCATAAGATACACATCAAAAGGATAAAACCCAGCAAAGTCTCAAAAGATAATGGAAGATAACTGGAGACTAATTGTTGAACAGGTTATTTCCTAATGAAATCTTGCAGATGTCTTCCACTAGTCCAATCCTCAAGGACATTTTTGTCACTGGTTTGAAAAAAAAAAATCAGATTAATTGCTGATAACATTTCCAGGTGACACAAAAGCAGTGGAAGAGGTAAGAAATAAAGATAGTGGGACAATCTGGGTAAATATCATAGAATCATAGAATCAACCGGGTTGGAAGGGACCTCTGAGATCATCAAGTCCAACCTTTGATCCACTACCGCTGTGCTTATTAGACCATGAAGGTTTGGAACACGTGCCCTTCACTGAGATTCAAAGATGTTGATCTATTTGAGTACAAGGAGAGACTTTTGTCACTGTTTATAAGAGTCTACATAAGGAGGAATAATTTGACAGCATAGAAGTTTTGTACCCTCATAGACATAGATATAGACATAGGCATAACCAGATCCAATGCTGAAAGGTGTAGTTGGGGAAATCTGTATTTGAACTAAATCATGAATGATATGTCAATTTTAAGATATATCAGTCGCTGAAATTTCTTACTGAGGCTTCTGATGGAAAATCCATACCTTACTAGCTTCTTTGAAGCCTATACTAATATTTCAAAACAGGATATCCTCTAGGCTAAGCACAGATTCTAGACCTGCAGCAGGCACTAGCTGAGAAACAAGTACCTAGCAGGTAACCGAAGCCACAGAACTAGTCTCTTCTGATCTTAAAATGTAATGAACGTTACATGTTGAGGATCTGTGTTCCAGAGACTTGCTCATCACCATACAGGTGTATTTGGCTCATCTACATCCCACTTTTCCACCTCCTCCCCCTAAACGATTTCATATCAGCTATTTCACTTGCGCAAATTTTCCTTGCCCTTGCCCTTGCTCTTCCCTCTTCTCCACCACAACTTTTTCTGTCTACTAGTCTCTCAGCTAGTTTGCTTACAGTGTGAATTCTGCTGCGTGAGTCAGAGCTGGTCATAATGTAAGAGAAAATATCAAGGTTTGCACTGCAGGGTTTTGAGTATGTATGAGGTGTCCAGCTCCAGGCTATACACACTCAGGAGCAAATTGCCACACTCAGGGAACTTTACCCAGTGACATAACTGACCAAGCACTTACCCTCCAAAAAACTTCTTCTGGAAAGAGAAAACCCACTGTGATTTTTGTAGCTGTACTCAGGGCAAAGGTCCATTAAGTTAAAGACTCCTTTTCTGTCTTTCTTCAACCTCTCCCTTGCTTCATCTGACTACATTGGAGTGAAACTGGTCCTCCCTCTTCCAGGTCTGGGGTCTGGAGCTGGCCTGAGTGGTTACTGTAACTGCAGCAGCAGCTTGGACAATGCAAAGCAATCCTGTAGGAATTTGGCTGTGCTCCAGCACATCTCTCCTTCACATGTGCGAGCTGCAATTTGAGGGACACAATTTGGACAATGCAGCGAGGGTGGATTTCCACGCATGAGGCCAACGGCACATTCTGAGGTACAAGTCATTCTCATTATCAAACTAAATTCACCACTCCAAAACATAAGTACATTTGTTTTCTCCTAAGAAACAGCCACTACAAATGTATTTTTCTACTTTCAGCCATTCTGGCTGAAATTAACCCTACACATGTAGAATCAGCCCAGAATAGACATGCAGAACATAAAATCCCAACAGTTAAAATTGGACCACTGTATAAATAATTGCAAACAGGAACATGTCAGGTAAATATCATAATAGTGATGTCCAGACAGCCTGATGATAGACAGGAACCCAGTAACCTCTTAAATGCCAGAATGACTCTGTAGCTTGCTACAGCTGCATTGGTTTATAGACCTCAGTTGTTCTAACCAATGAGGGCATTTTACTATATTACATTACATTTTATTATATTATATTAATTCTGTTAGGGATTGTTTGGCTATTTAAAAGAAGAACAAAGTCTCACAAGAGCCTTCGTCCCTTGCAGAGAGAGCCATATGAAAATCACCTGATACATAACAGTTGCTGAGAGCAATTGCTCAGCCCACACGCTGCCTTGCACAGAAATGATCATCTACAGAAAGATTTTAAAAATTCAGGAGAACACCTCAGAAAAAGCAGCAGGAAGGATGGGGGAGTGGGGGAAATGGTGTACGGAGGCTGGAAACTTCTGCCAAGCATTGCTGTGCAACCACTCACCTCAGTCAAGTGGATTTTCTTTAAATATTTGCAGCATCAGGACCCTGGGCTGGTAACTTGAACATTAATGTAGTTCATCAACACCTTCTAAATGGGTGCCTAAAAGCTCCCAGGACTCTTCCTGCCTGTGATCCTTCTCTTTTCCAGCCATCTCCACTCCGTACAGTTGTACCAGGTCATTTTAAGTGGGAGGGAGAGGCTCATCTGGAAAACTGCTGCATATTTATAATAAGACCATCTATTACACCAGTGCAGGATGGAATTGAAAACATATGGTGCCCTGGGAGCAGCTGTTTCTTTTTTTAGGCCTCTTATGCCCTTCACAAATGTCAAGATAGAGAAATGAAAATGTCAGAAAACTGCAATATGCTTACTCTAAAGGCCTCCCATTGGTGACGTATTTATAAAGCTGTTAGAAATTTGATTCACACCAAGTGCAGGGGACAAGGTTTTGAAATCCCCATTAACAGAGAGGTCTGCTAAAACCAGTCCTCCTTATCTACGCTTCAGGGGGATCTTCTGCTAATTGAACACAGACTCTCATGCACCTCCGGAGAGAGCCCCTGCTCCTGTAGTGGTGGTTCGATGCCACTCACTTGCAGGGGTCTAGAGGAATGTCCCCATGCCTTTACAGCTGTGTCCAGAGAGCCGGGCATCTGGGGTTTTACCACAGTGGTGAGTTGTTGCAGTGGATGGTGATTGTGAGGCTGGATGGGACAGTTCAGTGGGATCCTCTGTTCTATTTAAAAGGCAATAAATGCAATCAAACCAAACGGTTACCTTGCAGGCTCTGCCCACACTGTGCCACCACTGGGACAGTGCTCTTGGACTGTTTCAGTTCATTATTTAGCATGCAGCCACGTGGACCAGTTACAGGTGCCTAAAAAACCTTCTTATACTTTGTAGAGGCTTAGCCAGAGTTCCCTTATGGCTGATAACTTTTTAAAGACCCAAATGCCAGCATCAGTGTGGTACAGCTGGTGGCACAGCAAGTCCCACAGACTATGTGGGGCCAAGCAGGAGAGGAACAGCTAAGTCTCATTCCCTCCCAGGACTATAAAACCCTCTTACCTGCAGAACCAGCTGAGAGATTGATCTTATACAGTACACACAGAGAGTAGGGCTCTGAAAGCAGCTGACAGGAGCTGCCAGTGGAACTGAACTGTCTCTAGTACAAGGCAGACTAAAGCTACAGAGCTACTTTTGCAAACTGGTTGCAAATATGACCTGCTGCTGTCTCAGACACAAAGCCTTGGCTGTGCTCTAGCAATAGTGATTGAGCTGAACTGCGTCCAAAGTCCCCTCTGGGAATCTCTTCCCAGTTCCCTTCCAGCTTCATGTTGATCAGAGCCTTCAAGTCATCAGTTGGAAGCTTTAAAATTCCCAGGCAAGCCCCAGTAGAAGCAACATGGGAGTTTGGGATTGTTGTGTCCTCCCAGCTTGAGGAGGACAGAAGTATACACATGGATGGTTGTGCTGGACTACCCATGCCATGGGACAGCAGTACCATCTCTATTTCCTTGCTTATGGCAAGCAACATAGTCCAAGAGAGAGAAGAGGAAGAGGCTTTCAGAAGTATGCTGGAAGAGGCCTCCAGAAGTATGCTGGAATAAATAGTGGAAATATTTCAGTCAAGCTTCTCAGGGTTTTAAATAAATTAGACTTATCAAATATTGTGGTTTGGTTGGGGTTTTTTGTCATTTTTGGCAAAAATTTCTGGCAAGGAGCACAGAGCTGTGACCATATTGCAATTCTTGCTATGGGCTGTATTAGAGGAAAAGGATGTGGGAGGTCTTGGAATAGAGAAGGGCTCAAGGAAACAGCTATGTCCTGTTTCTGAGCCCAGAGTCTGGGATGTGAGGCGGAAAAATGGCAAAGTGTGTACAGATTATAGAAGTCCCAAGTGTTGGGCCACTTCCAGAACAGGATTGAGGAAGCAGAGAAAGGATGAGTCAAAGAACTTGCCCCTAGAGCAAGAAGTTCAGCACCTCTGACGTCCTGGCAGGGTGGACTCAGCAGATTACCTTCTGTCTGCAGCTCACATACACGTCAGATAACTTATTTCTACTTCATTTCATCATGCTCAGAATAACAGCCCTGAGACAGACACTTTGGATTTGAGTAGCTTGTTTGCAGGTGAGAGTTGAGGTTGTGCCTCCAGTGGGGATGCAGCCATACAGGTCCCATTCCAGACCCTCTTCTAGGGAAAGAGGCAGAAAATACCATTTTAGAGCACAGGGTATGAGATGCTGGGCAGCACAAGAGCAGCTCTATGGGATGGGACAACAGGCCAAGATAGTTTTAGTTCCGCCTCTAAACCCTGGTGTGCAGCTCACACTGCTCCTTGATGTTTTCCTCCCTTCTGCATGCCCCTGCTAACAGGGGGAAAGACCATGCTGGAAGTTATATGGCAGAAGAGGGTAATAAAATGAACACCAGCTTACTCAGAACATGGAGCAGAGAACAAAAAGATTAATGGCAACAGAATATTAAAGAGAAATTGGGAGAACTGCAGGAGCAAAAGGAGATGTCACAAACTCCTGGGGAAGATTAGCATGTGAGTAATGGTACATAAAAATTCAAACAACCCACACTTCTACTTGCAGGAACAGCCTCTGCTGGTCTTTCACATATTTGTGTCTCTTCTTCTACTCCAGAACCAGTTTGCACAATTCCAAATGTAGAAATACCTTCTGCTGTCTGTAGGTGGGAGGTAATAAGCTTTATTTCTAGCACCTTGGGCTCCACTTGGTTCTCTGAGAGCAGGGGACAGAAGGAGATGATAAAGAAGGATAGATGGCAGTGGCTGAGACTGAAGAGACTAATGTTGGAGATGAGGAACAACAAAGAAAGGGAAGAAGGACATGGAGAAAGGAATAGTCTGAAATCCAGTCAGCTCTTGGGCAAGCTCAGATCTATATGGACCTCTGTGGGTGCTGGGTAGTCATATACATTTGAATATGAAAAATACCAATGAGAAATGCAATAACCAATGTCCCTTGGTCCTGTAGCCCAGGCAGGGGATGAAGCACCTCCTGTGCCTATCAAGTGGTTTGATCTAATCGTTCTGTGTTTGTGCTCCTGCTTGTTTGCTTCAGACAGGTAAGACAGTATTTCATCCGCCCATTGCAACTCCAGGCTTCACCAGCGATCCAAGTCAGATGTCGTGAGGCTTCATTGGCACATATTTCTGAGTGTGAGGATATGAAATTTGGCCCATGACTTATGGATAGCGTGGTTTGGAGTGGTGGGAGTGGAGTGGGGGAGGTGGTGGGTTTTACTCTTTGCTTTACTGTTGGTTTGTAGCCAGATGGCCATTACCTCTCTGAGAAACCCTCTCCCTTCCACTGAAACCTTGTCTGGATGGGTTACACTGGCGAGAAGCCCATGGCAAGAAATTCCAGAATGAAATTCTAAAAATCACAACAGAGAAGTAGGATTTTTGCATTCTATTTCAGAAGAGATTTCTGTTGTTGCAGTGAAACACCACCCTCATTCTCAAAGGCTGGGGTAGCTTGTAGGGACTTCACCACTTGTTCACTGCGGGTGTTACATTGGGCGAGTTCACTTCAACAGAGGTAAAACCTGGGTGGCCGAAGCCCTTGGGAAAATAGGACCTTTGGCCTTTCTGCCTTAATTTCCCCTCTCAGCATGCTGGATATAACTGTGCTTATCTGCCTCTGTTGAACACGTTGAGATTTGTAAAAGAGGAGCACTGGGTGCATGACTAACATTGGTATCATTCTCATCATCCCTCTGCTGAACCCCGTCAGGCAGAGGTTGATGAGAGTCAACTTTGCACCAGTTTGACTGTCTATGCAGGGAAGAGTCATGGCTGCTACAGTTTCGCTAGGCTGGGAAGGGGCAACTAAAAGACCTTATTTGGGTGATTCAAGCCCTCCAGCAAGGTTTTCTAAGCAAAGTACAAGATACCAGTGGAAGAGGATACAAATCATGCACAGTAAGAAGGACAGGGAGAAGTTAGTATTTCACAGACATGATCTATAGCCTTGAAATGTGATCATGGCTGGGAAATTTAATTTTTTTCTAAATTAAAATAAAAACAAGGCCAGAGCTCCAGCAAAATATGGAACTGGGGAGTTCTGGTTTAGCATTGCAGTAAAGTTCAAGTTTGTCTTTAATATTAATTAAATCTTTTGCTGTTGTTCACGAAAAAGATCAGCTAAGAGACTGCCTCCAGAGTTTTGATGTGGTTAATTTTTGGAAAGAAGAATTTGAGACTCAGATTTTGCAGTGCTTCACTCCACTATCCTGGCCTGAAATAAATACAAAAGCCTGTGCCAAGAAGCAACAACAAGAAAAATATTTTGTGTGGGTTTCTGCTGCAAAGCTGAGATGGGGACGGATGGACTGATTTGAGGCAGGTGATGAGCCCCCAGGGTGCAGGGCACAGCCATGACAGAGGACAGGGGAGTGAACGTTGCCCTTGTTAACTTTTAGGAGATGCCATTCAGAAAGAGGTAAAAAGGTACTGGTGCTGACATGGCAGAGTGCTTTTGCGATAGACCTCTTTAAATAAAATCATTTATTGGATGCAGTTCTCAGCTTACTTGGACTAAGAAGGAGACTGGAGGGAGGATACAATTCAGAATGAGGAGCTAATGCATTTCAAGGGCTAAAACCTGCACCACTGGGATAAAAGCAAACTTAGCCAGTGACTTCATTGTAACTCAGCAGTAAATCCAGAGTCACTATTTTTTGTGGAGTGCAGATGTCTGAATACCATCCCTGGATGGGAATAAAAGGAACTGCTGTTTACTGTGAACAAAATGCATTATGAACAAACTCCGACACACCCTAAACCAGCTTTCTTTTGAAAGCAAGCAAGGGTTTCATTAAAAGCAAAATTTGAGAAAAGAGATTTACAGGATATGTGGGAACTTGCTTAAATGATTAAAAATTAATTATAGCAAGGGGGAGGATGTAGAAACGTGCTATGTTAGGATGCCACTGCATGGCCCAGACAAATCTGTTTCTGAGATTGTAAATTCAGCCCCTTTTCTCCCCTTCACTCCCTTACATCTGCTTCTCCTGGGCTGGATGGACACTGGAACAGATGCACCTACACATGTGAACAGCACAGATGATTCAGTGGTGCATTGTTCCCTGTTAAAAACAGATCTCTCCTGTCCCCCAACTCACTTGTAATGTCACAGAGCAAACTACTGAGCTTGCTGTACCTAAGAGGAGGGGGAAAGCTCCCATCAATTTCTCAAAGCTTCTCAAGTTAGAAAAGACCTTAACATCTGCCAAGTCTACAATCTCAGAAATACCAAGCAAAGCCACCAAGGAGATGTTGGAAGCATTGCAAAACAGGCTGCTGGTGTCAGAGCCCTGCGATGGGGGATTGACCCCACTCTGCCCCCACCTATGTGCCCCACACTCCTGCCTGCAAGAGGGCTTTTTTTTTGCCCATGTACATTTCAGCAGTATTATACCATTCTACCTTGCTCTGAGAGCCACTCAGACACAAACCAGTAATGGAGCAGGACTTTTTTCTGCTGTATGCTCTTATGTTTTATCTGGTCTTTATCCCCACAGTAACATTATTATAACCCAGTGTTTGCAACAGTCTCTGCAGAACATCTGAGGCTTCACAGATGTACATTAGAGCTGCAAGACTTTTCTCCTGCAATTCCTTTCCCATTAATATCCAACTATTTCATTTTCTTCAGCCCCAGAGCTGTTTATCCTTGCTGTGAGCTCCTCAGCAGGCTGAATCACCCCTTGGGCAGTGCCAGCTCGTGTGAGAGAGCCTGGTGCTCGCCAGCTGGCAACCCCTCCAGAAGCAGATGAGCTGGCCTGGAGAAGGACTGAGGTCAGGCTGGCTGGAGGAGCTGCTCAGTTACCATTTCTCCAGGGTTTTCTTCAGTCATTGGGCTCGGCAAGAACTTGGAGAGGATTTAAAGCACTTCTGCAAGAAATCCAGGAGAGAAAAGACAGTTTGATGGGGAAAGTGGTGATTTTGTATTAAAGTGCTTAATTTTGAGCTAAATTCAGTCCCTTACAGTGATATTTAGTCCCTCTGTGCTTCATTTCTTGCTCTTATCCAGGGATAATGCTACTCCTACTCCTGACTTGATACAGATACTGTGTAAGTACCCAAATACAGCATAGTGCTGGGCAAGGCCATGGTTTCTTGCATGTCAGAAAGGTTTGTCAAATGCAAGTCTCCAGTTGCAAGATGCCTACAGACCTGGAGAAGGGCCAACAATGGGCCCATTTCTTTTTACCTCTGCACTCCTTCCAGTGCTCCCCATGCCTTGTGTTCACACACCGCTCCGGTTCTATTGTGGTAGGGATGAAGTCAGGATTAAAGACAACTTGTTAGACAGATTTTCTTACTGATATTTCTTTTTGGGAGACAGAAGTGTTGACTGGAAGGAACTATAGGGCAGTGAAAATCCCGTTACCCAACATACCCAGCTGTTACACAATACAGAAAAAAAATTCAATTAATGAAAGCATTTTTGTCCTGCCAAGGCATGGGACTGTGAATCCCTGAAGAAGTGGGTGAGGTCATGATCACTTCACAGAGTGATTGCTTTCCCTATGCAGAGGAGTCTCTGCTGCAGGGCTCTACCAGGTTCTGTGAGCTCTCTTTGGGTATTTTTCCTCTTTTCTGCATGTTACCTAGGACCTCCTTCCACCTGTATAACTCATCTTCCACATCTCTTGCTTTTTCCATTCACCCTGTTCCCCAGCTCAGCAGCACTCACCCAACACCCCTTTGCAAAATACGTGCCTGCTGCACTTGAAATAAAGCCATTCTGGTGAGGGGATAGCAAAGATCACCCTTAACATCTTGGCTTTCATATGACAGTTCAGTCGCAAGAAAGCTGGGGCCTGTACGAGAACTTGGAGAGAAGCAGCTTGTTTTTTACCTCTAGCATATGTCTGTGTGGGAAGGAGGGCACTGATCCACAAACAGTCTGCTCGTGGTTTCATCTGCTCCAGGCAGGGTTTGCAGGCTGTGCCAGGGACTTTTGGCCAAAACTGTGTCTCCAAAGAGGCTAATGTGGGCACTGTGGCAGACTCTGCCATTGTTTCATTTGCAGTGCATGTAGGAGAGTGGCCAACTCACCCTCTCATCCTGCTGGGGACTCCCACCTTTCTCCAAATATGTAGACCTGCATGGCATTCCAAGTTTGGCATCTCAAGTCCAGCATGGTATCCCAAGGCCAGTGCATTTGGCAAATTGAGTCTGGAGCCTCTGAGCTGCCAGAGGAGCATAACTGGATGGGGGCCCCTGGGGTGCAGTAAATGCATTATATGGGATCCTTTCCCTCTTGGGATCAGGGCATCAGTGCTGGGAACAGAAACATCTGAGACATGAGGTGCACTTGGGATAGGGTTGGCAGGGCCAACTCACAGGGTCTTAACAGCTCCTGTCAATGCCAGCTGCACTTAGTTCTGGAAAACACACACTGAAGTCAAGGGAAGTTCAGTGACTCAGTGAATGAGGCTGCTGCCAGGTCAATATTGCAAGAGAGACCCATGTCTTTGCACCTATAGTCAAGTTATTTCTATTTTTGTCTTTATGTGGTGTTAGTATACTTTTTAGACAGAGGATCAATGAAGTTTTCATCCATTTCTTTCAAGGGAATCCCCTCTTATTGAGAACCAGGCTGATGTGCTGTGTGTCTGGGAGCTGTATAATCCTTTGTATTATAGGAGAAAAAAAAAATTAAACCTGTTTTTTTTTAATTGTTTTTTCCTTATTTTCTTCTTACCTGAATTTCTCAATCCTACCTCAAAAGCAGCCCACCAGACAGCTCTTATTGTTGCTAATACTAAAGTCCACATTGCAGAGACCTCTCGCTTTCCCTCAACAACATTATGTTACCTGTTTTTCCTCTAGTTCTTGCCACACCAAGTATATGTCCAAGTTGCCTGTCAGAACACTCCATTGCTGATAATAGTCAGTATGTCATTCGTGGATTCTCTGGAAGTGTTCAAGGCCAGCTTGGATGAGGCTTTGAGCAACCCGGTTTAGTGGAAGGTCTCTCTGCCCATTGCAGGGGGTTGGACTAGATAATCTTTAAAATTTCCTTCCAAGCCAAATGATTCTATGATTCTGTGTTACATGATTTCTGTATTGTTCTCAAAGGATTTTTCAGTCTCCTGGGAGAATATTCCCATTGGATTTGACTCCTTTAACTTCACAGCTCCTCTATGAAAGGTCAAAAGGTGACAAAGAACTGCCTTTTTTTTTTATTTTTGAAGCTTCCATTTTATTTGTTCCTGTTTGAGCAGTTAACAATCAGCGTTATTAAAAGCTCCTGGATGCAACATTTCTTCTGAGTGACCAAAACCGGACTTTTTTCCTCCTCTACAGAAAATTTTTATTTTTACTTCTAAATGAGCTTGTTGGAAATGAAATTCCTTATCCCTTATGTCTCTACATGAGAGTGTCCCTCAGGATCACCCCAAAAATGCTACTGCTAATTTTATTTAGTCTATAGAAGAGAAATCTGGAGGGATCACAGCCTCACACTGCAATGGGGGGATGTATCAAAGACTTTACCATGTCTGCAGAAGACAGGATGTAGAGTGATCTGATGAAGTTACACACAAGTTTCAGTTTAGGCATTTCTGATGGTGAAGATAAACCCAGTAATAGATCGCCTGGAATTTCCCATTATTAGAGGTTTTGTGAACAGGTTGGGCAAACCCCTGTCAGGGATGGCTTTGGTGATAATCCACCCATGGGCAAGGCAGTGCAGTGGGCAAACTCCCAAGGTCCATTCCAGCCCTGCTTTTTATGATTTTACTGTACAGCCTGACTGGAGAGCTCTCAAGGCATGCTGGAATGTCTGTGAATGCTGAAAGACTTTCCCTTTAGGGGCAGGTCTCTCCAGCAGTGTGCTGATGTGGTGTATTTTTATATACATTTTTAAATGAGTCAAGTATGGACTCCCAGAGTATGGATTTTTAAAATTTGGAACCTCCAATGAGATGAACTGTTACTTCTAGATTTAGATAATAGGCTAGTAGCACAATAGAAAGTTACCTGGTGCTGCAAAAACACTAGTGACTGGGATAAATAATTTATAAATGCTTTGTATTTGTTGAATTCACTCCCAGTGACTGGACACAGCATGGTACTCTCAAACAGAGGTGATACTGGAAAATTTTCTATTATTTCTTCCTTTTTTTTTTCCCCATGTAGCTGAAGCGATGTTCTGCAGATTGCTCAATGCTCACCATATGTTCTGTCCTGCAGGTGCAACCAACATGGTGTTTAGTGTGTGTGGACCAGGGCTGTTTCCCATCACAGACAACTTTCACCTGGAAGGATAGTCCTCAGGCAGTCCAATGGCAGAGTGGGGAGTCCAGATGCCTGTGCTTACTCTGACCCATGCACTCCGTTGTTTCAGTTCCTTTGCTGGATGGCGATGCAAGCTTTCCAACATTGAGTAACACCAGCATACATCTTATCTAGGGGTCTAGTTGTGGCTAGAGATAATTTTTCTCAAGTATTCACACATGCTCTGCCGTACAGCTGGGATGTTTGGAGAAGGTAAAAAGAAAAGCTCACAAATGTGATTGAGTCAATATTTGTTTTTTGAATGTTAATGAACGTCTGCAGGGCAGTGCTCCTGCTTTGTGCTATGCAGCTGCTGCTCTGCTGAAGGAGTTCTCCTTTCCCTGGTTGCTATCATGAACAGCACCTCCAGGAGACCAACTTGCCCTGAGAGCCACCACCAAGGGCATCAGACTTTCCTGATGGCACAGAGAAAGCACAGGAATAATTGATTCCTGTAGGAATTTGGTACCTAGAAAGCTTTGGGGACAAACCTGAGTGAAGTTGATAGTTTAAGTTTAGCAAAGCCAGCACTGGGAGGTGCTGGTAATTGTGAAGCATTGCATTGGCAATCCCTGGAAAAGCATCAGCATTCTTATTGCAAGTGAGATATTTCAAAAATGTGTATGGTCAGCTGAAAGCTCTGGAGATAAAAATATATGAAATTCATGTGAAAAATGTCTTTTCTGTATTTGTTCTTGGGACTTCGAGATTTTACAGTGCAGGATGTTTTAGAGCTTTCCTTGACAAGTCAGAAATCACAGGGTTTGGTAAGCAAAACCTGAGATCCTTATATATGCACTTGGCTCTTATAGTCATACCCTTATGATTAGAATCTGTTATGATGAGTCTTGCCATGAAACCTGTATCTATGGCATGTAGGCAATGAGGTGTCCATCAGCTCGGGCATCTACAGGCTGGGAAGATGCAGATTTCTACAGCCAGGCCTGCAGTGTCCTGTGGGCAGCATCACCCTGGGCAGCTGGACCGCAGGAATGTGCCAGACTTTAAACCAGCTGACAACACAAATGCTGCAGATGCTGATGACTGGAGGTGGAAGGCAGTCAAACCCTTCAATTACACTTTGGTGATTTAATCATCTACCTGTCAAATGCTAGCTGGGGGTCCTGTGGTACTACATAAATATAGCAATTACTACTGTGTGCTATTTCAAAATAAAATATAATTTACCTGGTTTAGAAAACACCAGTCTGCTGTCAGCAGTCTGCAGCCTCTCTGTAGACCCCGCAGACCCATGTATGCAAGGTATCTCATTGAGAGTGCCACTGCTGCACTTAAACAAAACTAGTTTTGTTCTGGAGCATTAAGTAATTTCTTTCTTGTTTATGAGATTAGGAAATGTTGGGAGCAGCTTTCTGGATAAAGCTTTGGCTGATCTGAGCCTTTATACACCAGAGGATCTGATCTGAAGAGGGGGAAAAAAAGAACCGTACAAATGGCCAACACACAAAACTGAAAACAAGAGCTGACTAAGGCGGTTTTTGCTGCACACAGCCCTGGAAACACAGATGTGTTTCAATGAGTGTGATTTGAGAGGGGATGAACTCATCTGGAAGCCTTGTTTATTCCTTTCTGTTCCTCCACCCACTGGTCACCCCCAGGAAAACAACGGCTGCCACACTCTAGCCCTGCAAGCACTCCTTGCCTTTCCTTGCTTTTCCTTGCCTTTTCTTGCCTTTCCTTGCCTTTCCTTGCCTTTGCCTTGCCTTGTCTTCCCTTCCTTTCCCTTCTTTTCCTCTCCTTTTCCTTCCCTTCCCCTACTTTACCTTCTCTTTCCCCTCCAGACTGTCTACAAGGGCACAAAGCTTTTGGTTTCTGACTGCATCTCCAAGGTCGGTGGGATGGGGTTGCTGAGGTGCCACTATCCCAGTCCACTCGAGTTTCCCCCAAGCAGCTAGGGACCAACTGTAAGCTGGTCCTTGCTATAGATTTAGTGTGGTTGATGCTGGCTGGAGAAAGGGGTAGATTCAGGTCCAGGAGCAAGGTCTTCTCCCTACTTCCTCCTCCTGCAGCAGCTACTGAGCAGCACTTAGACAGGGAAGCAGGGAGAGACAGCGAAGGGTACCACACTCTTCTCTGGTATCTCAAGGACCCCATGTGCTGAAATATCTTGGAAATATTTCCTCCACAATCAGATACAGTTAGGGTGGACCAATTTTTTGGACTGGTTTTTTAATGTTGGGGGATAAATAGGACGTAGAAGGAGCCACAAACAGCATGATGGCTTGTGCATCATTTCCTTAGGAAACCAGGCTAAAATTACAAAGTGGAGTAAGCATGAAGAAGTGTGACACATTGGGGAAGTAATGACAAAATAGGAGAAGTATCTAAAATTAAAGCAATCTGGAAATAATAAGGGCAGAAGGGATGAGATTCAGTAAAGAAATGAGTCCATTTTCTTTAAGGAGAAGGAAATCTGGTGCTGCATTAGGAAGGTGCTGCTGCAGTTGGGGTAGGTATCACAGACACTGCACACCAACACTGCAAACCCAGGGCACCTGGATCACCTTGGGCTCTGTATGAGGATGGAGAGCCTAATACTTTCCTCCTCTCACCCTACAATTTATTTGTGCAATTAGGCACTGCTCGATAAAAATTGTCCTACTGCCAGTGCAGGAATGGGCAGAGCACCCCATGGAGGATGGCAGGCAGGGTTTGAGTTTACCACTGAAAGCATTTCATGTATACTGGCATTAAACAGAATACATTTTTATTTCTTTTACTGGAGATAGGTAAGATTTGTCCCACATGCCAAACCCAGAGAGTGGTCTGTTCACTGCCCTTAAGTTACCTTCCTGCAGAGTTAACAGCCCTCTTGGCACAGCCAGACACGTGAGGACCAAGTGGGTCAGAAAAAAGGGAAAAACATCTAAATCCTCCTACAGATTTATTCGTGACAATGGATTTCATTATTACATTATGTCCTCAACTTTCCACCCCCCTCCTCCTCCTCCACAAACGCGTAATCGCATCTCAGATCTCGGCAATAATTGCTCCGCCACGCTGACAAACACAGCAAAGAAACGGCGTTTGTTGAGGGCTCAGAAAGCTTTGCAAACATTGCTGATTAGCCAGATCTCCCAGCTTGGGAATGGGGGGCAAGTTCAACTGGAGGTGATGGGGAAATATCCATGGAAAAAAAAATAAGATTAAACATTATAATATGGTTTTTGCTTTTGTGCTGTTATTTGAAACACAGTGTTGCTGCTTCCCTTGATGGGATTCACCAAGTATAGTCTTCACATTTGCATGAAGGACTTTGATTTTCCTTGTTTGAAAGAGCAAATGGAGCAGAAGTGCCTAGGGGTGATGGAGGCTCAATGCTGGGCTTCAAACATGGGTCTCTGCCAGCACAAGGCACATGCTTGTCTGGGGAGAGCTGCACCTCCTGTACTTCATCTGCCCTCATGTCCTCATAGAACACAACACACAAACACCAAAAATTTATACTTTTACAAAGCAAACCCTAATGCTGCCTGTGGCTACACGCAAGTCTGGTGCAACCATGCTGCTGGCACTCTGTCCCGCCGTGGTGCCTGGGACCAGGCTCCCCGGGGAGGCACCGGACCCCACGGTGCCAGCCCTTGCTCCACCAAAGAGCTTACACCTAAGGAGCTTACACTGCTGTGCGATGCGACACCAGGAGCAAGAGTTCAGGTTAAAAAGCAGGTACTGTGTGGGTCCAGACACTTCCTGAGCTTTGGTGGAGTCATTTTGTTGGGGTCATAAACTTTCCACACAATGTCTGTTATTTCCTGATTTCCCCATCCCTTGCACCCTGATTTTTTGACACCCCACTGCACCCCTCTGAATTCTGCTCCCTTGACCTTCCCTGTTCCTTCACTTCTGTTGCTTGAGATTTCATGAGGTACTGTTTTCCATGCTGCAAAAAGAGCTAAAAATAGCAATTCTGGGCAGAAACCCCATCTACAGATCCCTAGATCCCAACGGCTGATGGCTTCAGGGGGATTTAACTTCTTGAATAATGACACAACTGTCTTGGACCATGTGTGACCCCCTCCTGTCACCTCCTGCCATCTCACATAATCTTCTCCTGCCTGCTGCAGCCCCATGCAGCAGCTTCTCTTAGGCACTTCTCTAAGCAGTGGGATGAAAATGGGGGCAATCACCAAGTTTATGGTGCTTGGGCACTTTATGATGCTGGATGTTTCATAAAGCCCTCAGCAGGGCTATGAGGAAGACTTCTTTCTTTATGAAAGGGGTATTTGCTGTTACAAGTGCCTGGCCCAACCGCAAATCCATCATAAAGTGTATTCCGCCACAGGAAGCCAGTATAACTGAACTGGGAAAAGGCTGATTCCAAATGACCAGCTAATGACTATCCTTTCTGAATTAAGGAAGAAAAGGCAGAATTTTTCACTTATGGACCAAGTCAATATTACTGGTTTGTTCAGGAAGTATACTGCAGACTAAAGGTTTATGAAAAGACATCACCCTTTTTTTTAAGAAAATGTTTTTTCCAAAGAAAATTCAGGTTTTCAGCTCAACAGAAGCTTTCACAAAAAGTGCCTGCTTAAAAATGGCATCTTTTTCCATTTAAAGCGGCCTACTTTGTGAAGAGAATGATCACTTGCTAGGGCTGTGGCCCATGGTGACACCCCTGTTTCCCAAAGCAGGGTGGTCACTAGGCTGGGTGGTTGTTGATCTTTAATGGTAAAGCAATGAAAGAGTCCCAGGACCTGAGTGCTCTGAGTTAAGTATTGTATGATCTTTATGTTATCACAAATCTCTTTGTCAGGCTCAAGATTGTCACAAGACCACTCTGACTAAAAGCATAAAATTAATTTGGGAAAGAATGTCAAAATGGTTTTCTCCAAGGTGTAGGAGGTTTTGATGGTGCCTTGGGCACTGCTGTTCACATGAGCAGAACTGTCAATTTTTCTGTGCTTCCCTGCATGTCTCTGCTCTCCACTGGGTCTTAGCACATGCCCTGGCCCTCTGAGAATGGGCATGCACTCATTTTCCATAGATTCTACAACACAAGAAGAATCCATGTCCATGACCAAATACTCAAGAAAAAATAACTCTTGTATCTGCTACAGAGTGAAAGTAACAATAATTTTATTTCAGGTCTTTTAATAGAATGCCACCCAAACATTAAGAATGCAGAAGACTACTTTGTGAATTTATCCTCTACTCCTTCTAAAAATGTCCTTCTACACATCATATTCCCCTTTGAAACAAATGGTCAGCAACTATAAGATTTTTTACTGAAGCAGCAAAACTACACACAAGGTCAGAACAATATCTGTGTTATTTACTCCAGCGTGAGTTATGATCTGCCTCCTGCATACAACATTTTCTGTGTTTCTTATTGATGCAAATCAAAGGCCTGTATTGTCTTTTTGCTGATTTAGGGCTTCATACACTCATTACGCTAGGATTCATTTATTCTTTTTCTTATACGTAGGTATATATTACAGTGTCACAAAAGAACCCATTTTTCAGTGAAAGATCTGACACTATTTATGGCTGAGACCCCTGCTCTGTGCTGTCCAGCTCCTGTGCTGTGCACTAAGTGTATTTTAGTGGAAAACAAATACCTCCATCACACCCACAAAATAGGAGTAGCAGGTCTAGGACGTACAGGAGACTTGAAAACTTAGCAGCAGGACCTCAGCAGGCACCGGGAAGGAACAGTGGCAATGAGAGAGGCTGAAGTAGGGCCCTATGTAAGACAGGGGGCATGGCATGTGCAAGCCCATGTGCCGGTGATCACTGTGCTTGCTGGTGCAGGTGCCATCACACACGAGACCTATTTTCATAGAACCATAGTATGGTTTGGGTTGGAAAGAACCTTAGAGATCATTTAGTTGCAACCTCCCCTCCATGGGCAGGTTACCCTGTCCTTGTCAGTTTTCTTTGCTTCTTGTCTCTGTTTTCACCCAGAAGCTCCTGGGCAGCCTAAGTGAGGAGCAGGGAGGCAGTGGAACCTTGGGGGCAGATGGCAGTGATGCAAGGACAGGGTGGGAGGCACAGCACTGGGCCCAGCTGCTTCTGCCCAGGCACAGACACTGGGAAAACATCTCTTGGGACTTCTCTGCTGACAGGGTGATACAACACCCAGGTCATCATTGTTTCAGCCATCAAAGTCTTAGGGGGAAAATTTCCCGGGGCATGATGGTGATGGGGCTGCCTAACTCCCATTGGAAGTAAACTAGGCACTGGGAGGTCTATGGCGGTTTATTGAGAGAGTTTTTAAGTTAGGGGGATTAATGTCCTAACCATGTAATTTTTTATTACGTGATTTCAGTAAGACTCTGTCCATGTACTCCAAGGGAAGGCAGGCTCACACTCAGTAGGGTGAGTTGATCTAAATCTGTACTTTGGTTCTATATGCCTCAAATTGCTTGAAACCTTTCATATCATAAATGAGTTACATGATGGAGCATTTTATGTGCAGCATGATTCAGTGCTGTAGGTCTGTCTCAGAAACCTCATCAGAGCAGTCCAGCACACCTATAATGCTAAAAAGCAGAAGAAGCAGTGGTTTCACCTCATCAAAGCACTAAGAAACATCATCTGTAGGTGCTTATGAGTCTAACCTACCCACAGAGAGTCCTTTTAATATATCATCCACTCATCACCAAGCACAGACCTCTTGACTTTCTCTCCTCCAGCCTCTATCTTGACAATACAGACTGCAATAGTCATATTGTGTTTTGCCCATTTTTTATTCCAAATGGCTGAGAAATCCATCAAATGCCCTAAGCATCTATCCACATTTTCACCAGAACACAAAAAATATTTCCCACTGGTAAGATTAGTCAGTTTCCAGTTGTCTGACAACAGTAACGTTACAGACAAAAATTTTTGGAAACTTCTAGAGAGATAAATACTATGAGGATAGTTTGCATTATGTGAAATTTTCACTTTTTGCATATAGATGCAAGAACAAATGCTACCAGTAATAGTAGTGTCTGGGTATTCCTGGCAGTGAGAGACAGCAGGGGTTTTTTAATGACATAATGATTGAATCAACTAAAGACAATGATATTTTAGCCTTTTTTCTCTCCAAATGATCACAAAAATCTTTACATAAAAGGTGCAAGACAATTCACTGGAGCACAGAAAACATGTTACAGGTAGAAAGGATAAAGGGGAAATTACAAGAAAAAAAGTTCAGATAGACCTTGTAGAGGTTGTTAAAAAAGTAGGCAAGTTTTTCAAATGAGAAGACAACTGAAACAAATGGACCTGTGTGCAAGTAACATTAAAAGTACATAATGAAATTAATAATTTTCTGAAGTTTAAAAAAGAATAATGTTAAATACAGGAAGAAAAAAGGGTAACAGGAATGTGACAACAGAAATTATCATACCTAATCTAGAAAAAAAACTTTAAAAACCTAGTAGATATTCAAAATATATGGTGTGTTCTCTGTTTCTAAAGGGTGGAAGAGCCAACGCATGAAACTGCAGGGGCAGAGCAAAGGAGACTTGCAAATTCGTCAAGCTGTGAGTAAGAGCAAATGCAGTGCCTACACTCAAGAGGGAAGAGCAAAGTAATAAAGGCAACAGCAATCTGTTCGCTTCACAGTAATAGTATATCAGGCAGGAAAATAAACTGCGTGGAAAGAATAATTTTAAAAAGGGACATAAGATGGAAAATGGATTAAAAAGCATTAAGATTTGTAAAAGTCATGCCAGATGAACTTGATATCTTTCTCTGGTGCAACTGCTTTCCACACAGGGATCTGCAGTAATTCTACTATTTGGTGTGATGCCAGAAGAGAATTCATTATTTGAGTTGGGAAAAATGGGGATTAGTCAAACAATAGTAAAGTGGGGAGAGAGCTGACTAAAGAGGAGATGGCAAAGAGTGGTTCTGTAAGATGCAACATCTGCAGGGAGGAAGGTCATTATGAGGGTTCCTTAGAGAGGAGCCTTTGAATGGTTCTTACTGAATATTTCATTAATAATCTCAATAAAAGTGAAGGAAAGTGTTGGTGAAATAACCTGACATCACAGTGCCAGAGAACAATGTTGATCAATAGGAAGAGATGAGTATCATTCAGGAAGATTAAAATCACCATGAGAACAGGAGCAAGAGAGGCAGAAATGTGATTATACAGAATTGGACATCCTGCACGCAGAGTAAGGAAGGGTCTTTGCAAACTTCTACAAGTTTTCTCTGAATCAGCTGAAAATCCTATACTAAGAGAAAAACACGGGTGTACTAATCAACTGCAATAGGTCTTAAATATAATAAGGCTTTGAACAAGAGAAATAAGGCTAGGAGGCTACTGCTGGGGCACTTTTAATATAAGGAGAGAGGTATTGTTACCATCTGGGAAATGATACTACATACAGAAGTCTACAGTGTAGACTTTTGGCAGGTCATGTTCAAGAAAATAAAGTCAAATATGTGGAGGTGTAGAGGATGGCTTCTGGGAAGCATAAGGGACTGAAGACCCTTTTTTATGAGATGATGAGATGAGATGAGATGAGATGAGATGAGATGAGATGAGATGAGATGAGATGAGATGAGATGAGATGAGATGAGATGAGATGAGATAATACAACCTTGTTCAGGCTGACTAGCAGTACAAAAGCTTGCTATAGATTCATTTGAGGTAAACGTGGGATGGGGGCAGAAAGATTACTGAATTTAAAGGAGAACACTGGCATAAGAACAAATGGGAATAAACTAACCACAAAGCTGGAAATGAGGTTTCTCCTCAGAGGCATGAAGTTTTGGAACAGCCTTCCAGGAGAAGGACTTAGTCCAAAAACACAACTGCTTTCAGGGCAGAGTTAGTCCAGCCTCTGGAAGGGGTTATATATGACATGGGTGCTCCCGATAGCAGGGGGAAGGCAGGGGTTAGATTTGGTGAGCCAGAAAACCTATGTTGCTACTGCAGAACTTGTTGGCAATGCAACAGTTGCAGCAATAACACCTCTGTTTCAGGAAAGCACAGCTGTGCCTTATAGGAATGGGGAACATGGGGAAAAAGCTTTACAGAATGTATGTCAGCACAGTAAAAGTGCTCCTCTGTGTGTGTCTGTCATCTCTGATCCTGAGCAGCAGAGTGATTTGTAAGGTTTCTTGAACAAAGCTTCTTGCAAAAATTGATTCCTAGTAACTGCCAAAAAACGTTGCAAAATAATTGGAAAGATTTGGTTGAGTGGTTCTTCCTCAAAATACAGGTCACCAGAAATGTCATTGTAAAGTTGTGACAAAGAAAGTGTAAGTAGACATAAGAAAGGATCACAAGAATTACTGATACAGGTCTAGCTGGGCAAGAAAATTAAACAACAGTCATTTTACAACTGGAAGAGTTAACACTGCAGGCTGGGGACCCTTGTTCACAGAAGTAGTGATGGGATTGTATAAACAGGGGTTCTCAGCACAGCAGTCCTATTTGCATGACCCTACTAAGAGAGCCACCAATGAGAGCAGTTCATCTACAAATGGCTCTATTAGTTTAGCTCTACTCACCTTGGGAATACAGTTAAAGCACAGACCACATGTAACAGCAAGGTTTGATTCACACTGAAGACGTGTAAGCGAAATGCCTACACTCATCAGCTGAGCAGCTCTCCAGACTCTACTGAGCTCATCAGTTCAGTTACCTCTCTACCACATGCTGGTGGCAACTGCCTGTTGAGATATTCAAATACAGTTGAGGAATGATAGAGTATCAGAACACATGGCCAAGTAGAGACCTAATGAAAGAATGTTGTCTTCTGGATAGCTTGCAGTGGTTGGGTGGAGTATTCTTTACTGCGAGGGTGGTGAGGCCTAGAAGAGATTGCCCAGAGAAGTTTTGGGTGTCCCATCTCTGCAAGTGTCCAAGGCCAGGTTGGGTGGGACTCTAAGCAACCTAGTCTAGTGGGAGTTGTTCCCCCACTGCAGGGGGGATTGGAACTATATGAACTTGATGGTCTTTTTCAATCCAAACCGTTCTGTGATGCTGTGATTCTATGGAATGACTACTCAGAGCACTTCAGTTGTCTATGTGTGGGCCACTGACGTGAACCCTCATCTCCACCAACTACAATGGGACCTTAGAGACCCATCTTGCATATAGGCACTTGCAGTTGGAAGGGATATGACAACCTTCACCTAAATTGAGTTGCCCAATAATCTGGATCTGACATTTACACAAGATACCACGGTGCAGAGCAGAGGGAGACAGATACTTACTTGCCTGTGGACTTTGGATAGGGAAATAAAGCTTGTAAAAGTGCATATGATCTGAAGATGACTCTAAATAAAGAGAGTTAGGCCTGTTAAGATAGGTTTGGTAATATTCAGAGGTGGATTGAACCCACAGTTTAAAGAGGTTTGAACACAAATGAAAGCCAGAGTCATGATATTCCTAGCAGTCAGTTTTACCACCCTGAACTCAGTGGTCCCAGCACTTGCAATTCTATCATGATTATCCCTGAATTCCAGATTCATAAGTCCCAGCTCCCGGAGTCTTGGGAATCAGCTCCTGAATGTGCCAGCTTCTGCTTTTAACAGTTATGGGGGAAAAGCTTGAAAGTGTGACTTGACCATATGCCAAAAATTGAGAAACAAAAAGTAAATAAAATTAATGCCAAATTTTAATGCTTGTTTTTATAAAAACTCAAATCACTCTCTATTTTAAAGCTATTCTCATGACTTTGGAGACCTGCCTCATTATTCCTGAAAGCTTGATATTGGCAACACTCTTAACTCAGACACTCTTTCAAGAGGATTTGGGGAAACAGGCTGAAAGAGCTACAGTGTTCTGGGATAATGGGTCCCTGAGGAAAACCAAAGGAATGCTTTCTACACTCTGTAGGAAAGCTGGTAAAAGGATAACTCTTGATCTCCTTCTTTCAGATTAAAATAACAGAGAAGGGACAACAAAACTTGTCAGGAAGATGTGCCTGGACATGTGAAATGCAGAGCACAAGTAAAAAGGACAGCTGTTTTTGCAGCAATTCAGCACACTGACAGCTCGCAAGAGAGGCAGCATTTCTGGTTGTTGGTCTCCCAAGGGAGCTGGTGTTGGAGAGGAGGTGTGTGGAGCTAGGATGCAGGCAGAAAGCCTTTGGCAAGGGAGCATTCTTTCTTGTTTTCCCCACAAGTCTGTGTCTGACACATTCAAAGGCGAGGCAGAGACCACCAGACATGAAGAAATCTGTGTTCCTATCAGTCTCCACTTTCCCTTTCCTTTTCCAGGCAACTCCGTGAATCTCAAGGTGCTTATGAAGACCATATGCCTTCAGAAAGCATTTCTGTCTTGGGCACATTATCAGAAGAACTCCACAGAGACTGTACAAAAGTCTGAAGCAAATTCTCTTCCAGTGTAGAAAGTAGTGCTAGGACCTATCATGGCCTGAGGGACATATTCAGCCTGTTGGGTCATATGGAGCCACAGCACTTGGTCAAGGAAGGGCCCCCTCTCAGGGTTCCTTTTGAGCCTAATGACCCTTGATGTAGTTTGTCCCTACCAACCACTGCCTTCTACTCTGAAAGCCCACATACCAGACGCTGCTTGTCATCTGCCAACCAGCTGCAGAGCAGATGGAGCCGCTGAGCAAGAGAGAGTTTCCTGTATTCTCTGAGAGGTTCCAGCCCCTGCACTTCAAATGCAAGAGAAACAGCCCCTCCGAGAGAAGCTGTGGGGAAGGAGACAGCAGCATGAGTCTCACACTGAGGGCATGAGATTGCATGGATCCAGTCATGGAAGGGTAGGAGGTGGATGTGTGGATGTTCATGACAGACCTGGAGCTGACCACTGCCACTGCAAAAGGGAGGAAGGCTCAAGACCCCACCTCCAACACACATAAGCACCCCAGGTTGCTTACTATGGATCGGATGAGGAAAAAGGCTTGGATTTGTTGCTGGGAGCTGTCAAGCTGTGGCACACAGCAGTAAGCCTTCTCAACATGCACGAGCAGAGGACCAACTTGACACTTCTGAATTTGTAACTGAGCATTAAATGGAAAACAGAGATTGGGGAAGGGGATTTTTTTCCACCTCTGGTTTTGTGGGGGAGAAAACTAAAATTTTGTTCAAGAGTAGTTTTATGCCTGCAAACGGGATTTATTTTTATAAGATTTATTTTTAATTCCATCCAGATGTTTATTTATAAAATAATTTAGGACTTCTATCCAAACAGACATCAAAGAAACCTTTTTGGGAGTAGCACTGTCAGTAGCAAAGGGTTTCAGTGATCCACGAGGTGAGCAAATGGGTTTGAGGAGTGTCAGAGTGTACTGGGGGAGTACATGCATGGATCCAATTAGGAACCTATTCGGAGGTCACTCCAATACGACAGGAAAGATGACTCCTTTGGGAGCAAAATGCCAACTCTTCCACACTGTGATGTGGAGAATTGCAGAGCATACACACTTTCTCAAATATAGGACCACGAGAACCTGAAGAACCTCTGTCTTAAAGAGTACCACGTGAACTACTCACCATGGCAATTGCCTTGTGATCATTTCCAAGCCTTGGAGGAGGTGTATATCCTGAGCAGAGTACACAGGGTACAACTGCTTCCCCACAAGGGCGAAGAACCTGCTCTGGTTTCCCAGATTTGGGCTGCCAGTGCCCTCATACCAACATAAAGTCAGGGCTGTGTCCTGCTAGAGAGAGCTGGAAGGGAACTTGGGATACTCCCAAGTCTTTCCATGATGTCCTTAATTCCTTTTCATGTAACCCATAAATCTCACCTGTCCTCACAGAAGGTGACATCTGCTGCTGTGCCCCAACCTGAAGATACATGGACAAATCCTATTATCCCTGTGCAATTTTAATGTGACCAGTACTGATATGTCACCTTATTACCTACTCACTCTACACAAAAATGTGCAATGGTTTTCTTGTTAGTTTTTTTTTTTTCTTTTCTCTCTTTAAAAGTTTAGTTACACTGTTTAACTTCCAAAATTACTTTCTATCAAACAGTGGTACTCAGGTTTTTGTACCCTCAGTAAGTTCAGGTAAGTCAATATAAGCTAAGTCTTGGCTGCACAAGGTGACTACTCCAGTTTGAGAACACGCATTTAAATAGATCCTTTATCAAATCTGTGCAAGTTTGCTTGTATGTGCCTCTTTCATTGACATCAAATTGACTGAGTTAAAAGGTGCATGCTGGTGTTGGATTCAGAGGCTTCTGTCCAGATTTGTGCCTCTGCAACTAAGACTTTGGCTTTTGCTGAAGTCACAGGTCAGCATGTAGGACCTTCTGTGCCCTCCAGTGCTGTGTCCCATGGTATGGAGTAGGCGTGATACAGGAATGGATCAGATTCCTCTTTTTTTGTGGGTCAGATGCAGGAAGAGGAGGCATTGCTTGAAAGAGAAACAAAGGACACCCCAAGCTGGAGCAGAACCCCTTGGCAACTCTGGGTTTTTTCCTCTTGCCTGTTCCAGGGCAAGTTCTAAGCAGCACATGGTGGTAAGGCCAAAGTAACAGCTTCCAGGACAGACTTTCTGCTGCAAGGGGAAAAGGGCCTCCTATGCACCAAATCCCAAGAGACATAGCCAAGGAACTGGCTTCTGCTGGCTCACCTTGGCTGCATGATGCTGCAGGAGGGTGGCCAGGCTGGACAAGTCTTCATAGATAACCTTCTCCTTCCTGGCTGACCCAGAACCTGTGGAGGGAAAAACACAGTTTGGAAGAACTTACCACTTTTGAAGCAGGGCTGCTGGCAAGCCTGTGCACTGCAGTGCTGAGAGCAGCAGCAGGAGGTGTGGTTGCATGTGAAAACAAGCAGATTTGAAACAGTATTCAGTCCAAGGGATTACACAAATAATAGCCCAGTGACAATGGAGCTATTTACTCAGTTGACAGTATGAAGAAAGCATCTCCTTTTATCTACTTGTGGTGGTTAGCGGGTTCGTCTCTTTACAGCCTCTGTTGCTACTTGCTGCTTCCCTTGATGCTTCTCTCTGGCACCTTTGTTTCAGCTTTCTTTAAAAAGCTGTTTATTTGAGGAGGGTGTGGGCTTCATGTCACAGAAGGGCAGCTGCAGAGATGCACAAAGAGCAGCCTCACAGATGCCCGAGCCTGTGCACATTGGCTGCCAGTGACCTGTTGGCCAAGGAAAGCATTCTTCTTAAGCCCACACTGCACAAAGGTGAACATTCCACCTGGAATAATATGGGAAGAGCTGGGAGTATCTTGCCATTAACAATTGCCTATCCCCTGCTCTGGTGTCTAGAAGGACTATGCCAGCTATGAGGCTTCTGAAATAGCTTCTTCTACAGCGAAAGATGTGACATGGTGCAAGCCCATGCATTTGTGTCCTCAGCATATTGGGCACAGAAAGGAAAGTTTGAGCACACGGTAGGGATGGGACTGAGGTACAAGGCTGTGGCTGAGTAGTGTGTTTGCATCAACTTGGGTCTCTGCAAGTGATGCTGCCCTTGGCTGCAATGTAGACCCATCCCCTGCCCCTGCTCTATGGGACTCAGCCAGCTGCAGGTCACCTGAGCGGGTTGCCTGGGTGCAGGACCCTGTCCCAGGGCTGAGATGTGTGAGGGACGATGACCCCACTAGCTTCTTATGACATGTGACAGCTGAAGTGGCCGGGACACAGGCTTTCCCACATCTTCAGGATGTATTTTTGCTTGTTTTGTTTGCACATATCTGTACTTGTCCCTCCCCCATAGGTCTCACATATTGACCATGGTACCTCACCAAGGCAGGTCATGTATTGGTGTACAAGAGATCATGGCAATGGATTAGGCTTCAAAATTCACACTTGGGGGATCAATGCACAGTTCACAGTTCTGCCACAAGCACCTTTTGACCGTGCTTATGGAGGAGCTATCAGATCATTCGTGGAATCTGAGCTGCAAACAACCCCAGCAAAAGCCACTATACTAGATCACCTCCCTTTCTGCAGGGCTGGTAGACAGATCTGGCAGCAATTAGAGTAGGTGGCAAAAACTATCTCATCATCTTTCTAAAACACGGACATCACTGAAATGTACAGACACTGTCTGTATCTGCCCAATTTTCAAGTAACTAACCCTGACCACTGACCAGCTGGTGTGCCTGGTTTGCATCTCTAATCCCTGGACCAAACCGTCCTATTCACAGAGAAAGAGCTATTTCAGCGTCCACGCAGCTTGGATGGGACCAACAGTCAAGAAGGACTTTCATGGTATAATCCACTGCAACGCTTGCCAATTCAGAGCCACCAAACCAGCCTTAAGGCAGCAGAAACCTTTGGCCACTGCAGATCTGGGCAATATGAATAGGATTTATTACACTAAATTTAAGGCATCTAAAAACTAAAGATCAAGGCTAGATTAGTAATTTTGGATTCCTGTCTAGACAATTTGTGGTTATTTTCAGAGACCAGCTTTGGTAGGCTCTGAGACATATAGGCTAAACTCTTCTTCCAAAGTGCCTTTCTCCATTGCCCAGAACAGGACCCTAATAGTCTTAGAAATCTTAGGCCAGACTTCTAATTTTCAAGTAGTCAAACATAGATAAAAGGAATTCCAGTGACTTTCAATAGTGTCTTGTAGAGCCCCATGAAAGGTAAAATGTTCAACCCTCCACTCACTGGTCACATTTTGTCTATTGTGCAGCTAATTTTGTCCATCTGAGGTTAAAGACAGTCTCTTTCCAATTGAGCTTCTTGTTGAAATCATCTCCCAGTTTTAAAAGTCCTATTTCTATGAAGCTTTTTTAATGCTTTATTGTTGATTTTTAATTTAAGCCAAAGGAAAAAAAGAAATGGCTAGCAAGTACCAAAATCAAAAAGGAAGGGCATTACAGTTGTTCCGCCAAACTTACACAAAGTCAAGGTGGATTTTGTTGAAGTGTTTTCTCGTCCTCCTGCACTGCTGAAGGGATTCATTGAGTGTTCTGTGACAAGTAATGACCTCCTCTCACCCACTTTCTGGGTTAGGGTCCTGGACCCAGTTATGAGTTGTATTAGGGAGCTGTAAACACTAAGAAGTACTGCTCTTTCAGCTACTAGAGACAAAAAAAAAGGGATCTTATGACTTCCTGCCAACAGAAAGGCACATGTGTTTTCTATCTGCTGATAAAGAACCCAGTGATACTGAGCTTTGCTGGAGGAACATCTGTGTTTTTTAATGGACACATAAAACCTTCTCTTCATGAACCAAGATTCATTTCACATTCAATATGTAATTCCACAAGTCTGCAGAGAATTCTTCTGTGGCTCACTAAATATTTGTCATATATTTTTCAATTCCAAAAGACAGATCAAGAAATGAAAAATTTCTGCTCCCCAACCCACTCTTCAACTAACCACTGGTAGTTAGTGAAACAGAGGGTATGGAGGAGGAAAGAGGTAAGCTCCTGTGCAGCATGGAGACATGGAGTAGCAAATAGAGAATCCTCACAGAGCTGAACTGAAAAAGCATAGGTAAAAGGGAATGAAAGAATGGGACCCTGCTGGATAGAGAGAACGAAACCTCCATAATGATGGGGCAACTTGACAGAGAGAAAAGGAGCTAACATACACTCTGTTCTTGCACACATCCAGAATTACCCTGCTAAAGATAACTGGAGATGGCTCTTGGAGAAGAGGATGGTAGGTATATTTTAGAGTTCAAGAAATGTTTGGACAACGCTCTCAGGCATGTGGTGTAATTCTTGGGTTTGCTCTGTGCAAGGCCAGAATTTGGAATTGATTATCCTTATGGGTGCCTTCCAATTCAGGATACTGTATGATTCTACAATATCCAGAAGAGAGTAGCTCAAAGGGACATGAATAGATATGTATGTTTGGCAGTAATTTAAGTTGGAGCCATGGCTGGGATAGACTAATTAAAAACTGGGATAAGAGATGCAAACTGATATGAGAAATCCTTTCTCCAGATGGGAGTGACTGACCAGAAGTAGTGATATGATGAGGATATGACTAATAACATGAGATGGGACCAAACCACAGACATTAGGCCTGAATTCAGAGCTGGATTCTAAGCGCAGTGGCAACAAGAGCCAGCCCATACAAGGGCAAGACTGAACTGTGAAGGCTGGATACAAACGAGGTCTTCTACAGTTTCGACCCAGAAATTTGGGGTTGGCTTCTCCTTCTCATTACTAAAAGTGACATTTATTAAAATAAATTGTGGCTGAATCTCCAGAAGTTGGAGATTCTATTCCCACTACTGATATGTTTACCTTGAACAAAACTGAATACCTGAACTTGAAGCACAGCTCAAGAAATCCCACAGGAAAAGAAAACTTTAAGTAAGAACCAGAAATATGCAGGAAGCACAGCTTTTTGACAGATATGGGCTCTTTCATGATGAATCCTGTCCAAAATCCCAATAGACAAAGGTAAGCGAATAAGGGCAGAGACTCTTTTAAAGTTCACCTCAAGGTCAGTACTTAAAATAGTGAAAGGGTGGAGAAAGAGACACCTCATTTTAGCTGAAGATTTTATTCTATAATACCTACCTTACATTATATATTTTCAGAGTCAGACACAAGAAGAACATCTCCTATGGCTGCTTATATATATTGAGTTACAGCTCATTATGTGGAGAAGAGGAGCTGCTAGCCTACAGCAAATTCAGACTATTCAAACTGTAGTGGTGAATGAATTAGGCAGTCTCTTCCTGAGACTCATTAACCCTTAGAGGCAAGTTGTCATGAAGAAACAGGAGACATTCTTCAGTTAAACAGTTGATGCAGTTTTAATTAAAGAGATGTCCATACTGAGGCATTTCAATCAAGCCTCCTTGAAGCTCAAAGAAGTTGGATTATCTGGAATTTTACTTTGAAAACAACCTACATTTCATCGAGTATCTATAGGAAACAGCTGCCTTCTGCGTAACCAGCAGAGATTGATTCATCTCATCGCACATTATTTTTATTGCCAACTTCATAGCTTTCGATTGCACAATGCAAAAGTGATAACAACACTGCATGGCAGGAGGATGACTCATCAGGCATTACTGCTCGCTGTTAGCAAAGCCTTTTTTATTTACCTAGGTGCTTATGTGGCCTTCATCTCCATGGTGTTTGAGTGCTTCCCAAACAAATAAAACTCTGTCTCTGCCCCTGCTCCCTCTGCAGAGGCAGCTGCAGTGTTAGACTGCCTCACAGCACTGTGGGTAGCTCTGTGGTGAGCTGGAACCCATTGCTGTGTCCCAATGTGCTGAGACTTGTGCACCATAAGGCATGTCCTGTCCCGACCAGACATTTGCCAGCTGTGAGATGGAGACTGGGAATACACTCCCCCAGCCAAGAGGTAAATAGGGAATTCACATGGTGCCTCTTGGTGGCACTCACAAACATAGCCTGTCTCCTCACTTTTTTTTTTTAGAGTAATAAACCTGATGTGCTGAAAAAAGTCTTTCCTTGTCACAAATTTTGCAAAGGGGAATGGAGCCAAACTTATTTCCTGACTCACTGGACACTAGGTATGCCTTGCACCTTGTCCCAGGGCAGCAGCAGAGAAAGCAGTGTATCTTCATCTTTGTTCTGCATGGAGATGTTCCTGCAGCATGAGTCAGGAAGGGCAAATGAGGGTGGTAGCAAATGAGTACCCCCACATTGTCCTTTGGGAACTGGCAGGAAACAGCTGCCTGCTCAGTGCCAAAAATGGGGACAGGTTCTCTATGGACAAATATGCATTTGTCACTATCCCTTGGGGATGCTGGAGGACAATAATGCCACTGACCGGCAGTCAAAGGAGAGAGCAGTTCCTTTTGATCCTGGACCCATGTGAACACTGACAACCCTAGTGAAAATCAGGTCTTGATGTTCATCCCTTGGCCCTTAGCTTACAAAATCAACACTAAACCTAAACTGCAGTTTTCAGGAAGTTTGGGGCAGTGGATTTAAACGCCCACTGCAGTCATGTCCAAGCACACACAATTGCAGCTGGGCCTGAACCAGAGGATAGTAGCACAGAGGCTGATCTCTCATTTGGCAGCTAAAGCAGGCCAATGTTGAGGGCTGATTCAATCTTGAGCTGTCTTATGGCCCCAGACGCATTTGATGCAGGGCTGAGTTCAGGCACTGCAGGGACTGTCCTAGATCTGCAATATAATCTTCCTCAAAGGCCAGATCAGTGTCTAGGACTCCAGACAACACCCACCTCTGAGGATGGCCCAAAACTCCTGATGAGAGGAGAGACCTACATGTGCCACCAGGGCTGGTTCAGACAGCATGGGTGCTGACTTGCTCTGTCTCCTCACCCTCCTTCAGATCTTCTGCATACAGGGACCATGACAGTGCCAGGATGGCACTTAGTGCCATGGTCTAGTAACCATGGCGGTGTTGAATCAAGGGTTGGACTTGATGATCTCAGAGGTCTTTTCCAGACCGGTCGGTTCTATGATTCTAGGATATAGTCCACAGTGGTTCTCTACTCTCTCTCAGTTTAAAGCCATTACCCTTGTTCTATCACTACATGCCCTTGTTAAAAGTTGGCAAGACGTTCATAGCTATGTGGCAAGGATTAATAGTTGGAGTTTCTAACCAAATTTTATACCTCCCAAGTATCTGCCCTGCAATTGCATAGGGCCAGAATCATGTCTGGCCATGTCATATCTGGCTCTGCAACAGATTAGAGCCATCTCACATGGTGTTCCATTTGAATCCTTGCAGAAGAGAATGGACAGCAAGAGTCAGTCGTGTCAGCTGTGCAGGATCCCATAGACCTGCTCAAGGACTGATGTCACCCAATCCTGCCACAGACCCACAGGTGGTTTCCTTCCTACTCCAGACATCAAAGGAAAATACAGCTTCTTAATTTGCAGAAAGAAGACACCAAGATGTCCATGTCCTCGGCAAAGAGGCAATCGGCTATACTAAAATATAAAGTGCAGGAAAGAACTGTTTTGGTTTGTTTTTATGAGAAAACCAAGTTTTAGGTTATGGGAATTCCATAAGGGACAATCTCTCACAGTAGTGAAAGATTATAAAACTGAATTACAGTTCAAACCAGTAAGTGTTACATTATGCGCAGAGACACGTAGACTGTAAGCTTAACAATACACCAAAGCTGCCAACACCAGAGCAAGGCAAAGGGCCTCCTTTTAAAATTCAGTTTAACAGTGCCTAACACAGAATGAATAATAATGTTAAGCAACACAGAATGGACCATAAAACACTGCTATATGCAACAGCTATTATCCTATGTGCTAATCTTCATATCACATTATTTCCTCAAATAATCATAATATTGTGCCAACAGTCCCTTTATTCTTGCTCATTATTTCTCAAGCTGGCTTCCTTCAAAAGCAATAGGGCTTGCACTAACAATGCCCTCAGGATCTGCAAGCGAAACTGCGCTCGGCCAACTCAGAACAGAGGAAGTCTTTTTGTTGGTTCGTTTCTTCAGTTGTCTGTGTTTTTAACTTCATGCAATTACCAGGTAATAAGAAATATTTTCATGAAATAGAATAAAGAAATCCCTTATCATCACAAGTCTTTCAGGCCCTGACCAACCTTCTGGTTTGTCCCCATCACATGATTTTTCCCCTTGTTCTCACTTCTCATCAGTTGAGTTCTTATGTTTGCATCTCTCCTGGTGCAGTCTCTGCTCTAACATTGTACAGCATGTTCCCACTGAGAACTATCAGCTCTGACTTTCTACAAATAAAAAACCCTCTTGTCATTATTTTGTCACACTTTCAGCTTCTACTAAATAACTAATTCACAATAAACCTCCTGGTTGCCATTACAGGCAGGCTGCCAAGCAGTTTAGATGCAATCTTGTGTTATGTTATTTTTATAAAGGTTTCCCCAAACCCAATGTGAATAGACTTGGGGTTTGTGACTTAAAGTAAAACATTTGCTTAATTTTATATTCAAAATGTTACTATCCAGAGTTGGAAATGTGAATGTAACGATTTGAGGCTCCTATGCCAGCACAAACAAATTTCTCATGCAGCTCATACACAAACTCAAATGTCTTTTGTCTACGTGGAATAAGTTAAAATAAATAAGATTATCTTGTTCTTTGCATCTCCCCATCTATCCATGTGTGTCCCTTACCATCTGGACTTACATTACAATTTCTGGAACAGGATCTGGGGTAGTGGTGTTTGGTGTTTTTTACAGCACAACAGCAGGAGAAAGTAAACAGAAGCAAAGTTGCCATTTGAGATCAATGGGCATGTGCATCTTCCCCATGGCCCATGTCAGGGTAAATGCATAATTTCTACCATGTAGAAAACAAAGCTCTGGATGTTGGTCAGATGGGAGGGCCAGGTGTAACACTGATAAGGTAGAGGGAGGAGGGGGATCCAGGGTGGGAGCCAAGCAGCCTCTGACTGGGTTGGAGGAACTAAAATGGTTTTGAGCAACATCAGTAGCAGACTGCAAACTGTGTTTTGGAAAACTTCCTTTCAGTGGCTTCAAAACATAGAAAACCATCCCTCACATTTTCCTACTCTCCTGTTTATGCCTTCCATCAAAACACTGTCCCATCAACTAAGAGAGTATGGCTCTAGCAAGATTTTTCTTCTGCTTGTGTACTAACCAATTTATTGACTCATGCCTGTTCCATCCATCTAATGACACAACTCCATGGATCTCTTCAGATTTCATGCAATAAATGTGTCAGCCATTAACTTTCCCTCCTGTTGGGCTCTTGAGAAGATAAAAATCCCCACTTTCTGCAGTAAATTCCTGCTATAAATCCACAGAGGCAATTGCACACAATCTAATTTCTGGCTTCTGGGCCCACATTCATCCTTGTCCAACTATTCCTCTTGACTGAGTTGATTAGATTATAGACAAGGGCAGGCGCTCTAAATGCAAGGTCATGTAGCTTAAATTAAATCTAAAGGAGCTGCAGTAATATATATAATAGAACTTCGACATCTTTACTATTAAAGAGCTGGGGACAAGGCACTCAGCTGGCTCCACTCTGGTGTCATTTGGCCTTGAGAAGAGTAAGGAGGCTTGGTCCTCCTTTGGAAATCCTTAGGGAGCTGGTTCCAAAAAATGCTCATACTCTGGTTGTTCCCAAAAGGCAGGTCTCTGGAGCTACCTGATGCTACCACAAGTACTGTGTAACCTATGGGTGACATGCTGTCCCCTTCAATGCCATTGAACAGGCAAGTAGAAGGAAACAGGAGAGACGGTGGAGCGAGCAATAATGCTGCAGGAAATCCCAATGCAGCCCACTGTGCAACATGTCTGGGCTGCAGGGCACAGTGTAGTGTAGGGATGCAGAATGAATAAACTTGGACCCAAATCCAGATGTTTCTTTCATACACAGAGGTCCTTGCCTACTGCAAAACAGGTTTAAACCTGTGATATTCTAAAAGGCTTCTTAGCCTGGTGTACTGTGAAGTTATTTTATGCTACAGACAAAGCAGCTTACAATTTTCAGGCTATTGTCTTTTTTTTTCTTTTAGAACAAATGGATGATGGAGTTACACAATATGTGACACACATTGCTTCTTTACCAGGAATAAAAAAGGCCCCTATTTCCCAACACAGAGAGAGAAATGAACAAGCTTCTGTGCTCAGAGTTGCCAGTCTTGGTATGATCAGCCATCAGCACAAAAGCACTTCCTCATGAGTGCTTCTCTGGCTCCTCCTCACTGCCTTGTTTGCCTTCCTTGCTGGTGTTTCTGCTTCTTCTTCCCCCCCTGCATCGAGCTTTATCCAACCAAGTATTTTCACTTGGATCCCAACAATATTGTCCCTGTTAACAAGAACTAGAAGTGAAAAACTGAGATTCATGGGAATTAGAATGAGAGTGAAGTGATTTGGCAGAACTAGAACAGGATTTCAGGTGAAAAGCTGACCCGATAAAGCCAGGAGAACAGGGCAAGAGTGGTATGGAAAGGGTAGCTAATCTGCATTTTTCTAATCTAATTTAGACAAAGAACCAGGAGAAGCAGCTCATCAAGCAGAACGAATGCTGAATGCTCATGCATTTCTTAAATGTACTGTCATCAGCTTAAAGCTCAAAACCAGAACGATTCTGAGCATTTAACTCGAAGGCACTAAAATTCTAGAGCTGGGTGTGAAATTCTGCTTTCAGCTAAGAACTCAGGCAGAACTAGAGCTGGCCTCCTGCACAAGGAGTAGAATAAGAGCCATTAACTCTCTTAGCTTCATTGCTAAAACAAACTGCATTAATGCTGGAGCCCCTGCAGCCTTGCCAGCCACCCTGGCTCAGCCCTCACCCTTGTGCTGTGTGCAGACTAATTCGGATGACTATCACCACTATTTAACTGCACAGAGTGACTCCACTCACAGTTTGGCAGTGGGAGGTGGGAGTGGTGTGGGGGCAGAATGGGGGGAAGTTCTGAGAAGAAGCTAGGACCTTGTCTTTCTGAACCCAGCTCTTCCTCCAAGAGTCCAGATGCAGAGAAAGCTGCATGGCTTTTTACAGTTCGGGAAAGTGGTGAGCAGAAGCAGACAGGCTGGAGTTAAAAACTGAGGCTCCTCTCTCAGCTATTTGAGCTGAACCAGAAAACATTTAAGCATGTGTTACCATGGGAGATAGGATGCTGTAGGACGGCCTCATGGAGGCTGGGCACACTGGTCTTCCTTGGTGGAACCACCGAGGGACTTGGGTCTCCCTGGAGCTGTTTGTGGGGAGGTAGAGCAGTACCAGACATCAAGGCCTTTCACCAACTACAAGGGCCCGTGCAAGTTCAGCAGGTGCAAATGCACCGATGCTGGCGTGATGCTCTCCAAAGCAGAAAGGAGAAGGGCAAATGGTGAACATGAGGAAGGGAGGAAAACATCAAAGACAAGGAACAGAGAAGTGAAAAAAGGGAAGAATTGAGGAAGAGTGGAGAAAAGCTGACACACAAGGAAACAAGGGAAATATCATCTGAAAACTAACAAGAGAGGGAAATCCTGCCTTACAGGTGCTTTTTCTTCCCTTCCACCCGCATCTGTCTTTTAATTCCCACTGAGGGTCAAGATCAAGATTATAAAGTCACAAAATTTGCAGAGTAACGTGTCTGGATTTTCCTTCAAACTACAGTCAGATCCATCAACAAAAATCCTGATCAATATCCATAATTTCATTTGATCTAGGTGTAAAGGTCAGCCTGAATGAGAGCCCAGGTCAGTCCAAGGTCACAACATAACACACACTGCCAAAAGGAGCAACATTCACCCCAGGTAATTCATGCACACTTTTTAAAAATTATTATTAACTATTTATTATGATGATGATTATTTATACCATTTATGGCATAAGACACACATTCTGTCTTGGGAACAGCAGGTGGCTGCTGATACATTGCTTAATGCAATGTCTCCGCTACAGCATCATGCCAGCTCCAGCCCAGTCAGCTCAACTGCTACCATGTAGATACAACTTAAACCATTATCAAATTCCTTTCCCTAAACACACCCCGTATGCCTGTGCAGTTAGGCCCTGAGTGGTCCCATTCAGTTGTTGGGAGTGCTTAATATTCTTCCAAAATATGCCATTTGTCACACACCAAACGCATCGGAGAGCATTCGCTTGCAGGGGTTTGACTGCTGGCATCCATTGGAATGCAGTACAGCAGAGATGCCTCTGCTTAGGACACCCTGGCTAATCTTTTTGTCTGTGTAACACTGATGATGGTGCTGTCCATGAAGCCAATCTTCAAGAGGATTGCAGGGAAGCGAGAAGTAAGTGTATGGACCAGCAGAACTACCTAAAGCTGGGCTAGACCAGGTCCTGGAGATCTCGTGTGGAAACTCAACTGAGTCCCAGAAGTCAGGGGCCAAGGGAAGCTTTGTGACTCTCAGGAGGGATGTGAGTACCAGTTCTGCCAGAGCAGAATTGCTGCTGGGGTATGGGAAGGGCAACTCTCAGCCTTCAGGAAGGGGTGATGGTTTGGGTGTGAAAAACAAGAGCAGAGATTGTACTCAACAGCAAAAAACCAAAAACACCCCTACATTTGAAGAGAGGCAATACAGCTGTAAATGCTCTGCCCTGTAACAGAAGCATAGAGACAGTAAAAACAACCTGGTGGGAAGGGGCTGAAGTTCCAGTCCTACCCAGGGAGTATGATTACGGACTGCGCTCCTGAACCCTTGCTCACAGGATGTGAAAAGAAAACATGGCAGGACCAGTGAAGAGGCAGGAAATCCAACCTGTAACAACCCAGAACAAAATCTCAGTGTCTATGTTTGCAGTACAGGGAATAACTTAAAGCATAACCACACAAACTGAGGAAAGCAATAAAGGCCCTATGGAGAGACACAGAGGGTTTGTTGCTGCTTGTTTTTTTTCCTCACAAGAAGTGTAGATGTACTTCTTCCCCCGACACCTGGGGGATCAAGCACCAAAGGACTAAGCTCCCTACATTCTCCATGTGCCATGCAGACTGTGTGTACCCGTTGGGGGTCTGGGCAATCCCCCACTGCACCCCGACAGCCCCCGCCACTGGTCTGGCACAGGCACAACAAGATGAGTTCGCTCTCTAGCACAAAACTGTACCCCTCATGTGGCAACTCCCCTTTTTCTGTTGCCCCCTGGCACCTACACATTTTGATTCAGGTTAAGGCTGGTGGGAAATGAGAAATCCTTTGCACAGAAATCTTAACACTGGCTTGAGTTTGTTGAGAAATGGTGGTGATTTATGGGGGATTAGCAGATTAGAGCTGAGGAATGTAAAGAGGTTTAGGCTAACTAAGTGGAACGCTTAGAGCTGGGTCACGGAGAATTTGATGCAGGCTCAGGACTCTTAAATGGTGTGATATAAAAAGTGGAAGAGTAGAAGGGCATGCATTTCAAATACCCCTTGTAGCATGGGAAGTTGTTTTTCCGTGTTATCATCTGGAGAAAATCTTTGGCAGCCCTCTGTCTATTGCAGGGTCCTGGTTCCTGAAGGCTAGCATAAACAAAACACTAAAAGTGCATTTCTTTTGGTGTATTTTTATTGTTTGTAATTATACTCTCCCAACAGATGGATGGATGGTATGATAGAAAAGGTAGTGGAGCCAGAAGGTTGCAAGTCTCTGTGAGATGTTAAAGGCAATGTCATAAAAGGGTTAATAGGTCTTTCCTATGGGATAATAAACTGAGCCAAAAAAAAAAAAAAAAAAAATAGAAAAAGACTCTTTTTTTCAGGGTGGGAAAAGCAAGGAACAACCATCTTGTGCCTTGCTTTGATTTTTTTTCTCCTTTGCTTTGTGGTTATTGTGATTTTTACGGAGCATCATGTTGTAAGTAAGCGCATGACACTTCCTGAAGCTTAGAGCTTAATTTCAAATCCCCAGATTCATAAACCAGCAGCTCCTCACTGAGCTTGTCAACAGCTGCCTTCTGCTTTTGGCTCGGCCCAAAACTTCCAGGCACATCACTGGCCCCGCACATCGCCTGCACATCTTGCCCTGCACAGGAGCAAAGTCCCGCCCTACCCCTGTGCAGGACAGGAGAGAACAAGTGGTGAATATCAGACAAGCAATCAAATGCTGAGGTTCATCAGGCCAGGTGAATAATTTCAAATAGGCCAGCTCGAGTAAAATTATTTGGAATGACGCAAGTTGGAGCAAAATAATATTCATGTCAGAAGCCCTGACAAAGCCAGTGGTCTCACTGCAATTACTCACGGGAATTACATTACGCAAAACAAGACCCTACTTATTGCAAAACATTTATATATTTTGCTTCCCTGTATTAAAATAATCTATTTATTCAACTAAAAATGAATATTTCTTATGTATTTTGCAATAAAACTTCAGAGCACTGCCAGACAATTCTCTTCCTGAAATACCCTCTTTATTTTTTTCACAAAGCCAAAATTTCTTTTAATTTCATCAACAGCAAGACAAGAAGAAGAGCAATTAAGTTCAACCATATAAACTTTTTAATGTGGTTTTAGGGGATTCTTTAATGTTCATATGTTAGCAGATAAGCCATGCATCCACCCATCCACTTAATTACAGGCCTAGTACCTCCAGTCACTCTGTTTTTTAATTTAATTTGCTGCCCATTTAGAATATGAAGAAATCTTTGCCATAACATGCCTACCACCTGCAACTTCTACCAGCTTCACTATAAACTTCCAAAATTAACAGTTCCTTACCACTGCGAGACACTGTGAGGTTTATTTTACAGCATTTCATTCTTCATCCTAATCTAGAGGACAAGAAATAGCATCTTTTTATTCTAAACTCCAAGCAGAGACAGATGCACAGAGTTAAAAAATTACCTTTCACCTCCATTAAATTCAATTGGTACTTTCCAAAGTGACCAGCAGTTCTCATTTGACTTTGCTTCCAAGTGCACAACCCAAGACCCTTCCAGAGGACCTATTTCTTGAGACTGTAATGTGAACAAGGAGCTCTGGACATCTCAATCTGGACACTTTGCTCCTGATTCACACTTGTCTGAAAACAGGAAGTAAACCCAAGACAGGCATGGAAGAGCCAGGCAGAGAAGCCCACCTTCCTGAAGGGAGCCCTCCCTGCCTACCCAGGCAGGGCAGCACTTCTCTTTCCAGCCCCTTGGATCATTAATTGCAAATAATTCAGTCAAACTTTACTGGCTAGGATATTTCAAGCCATCCTTCACTGACAAAGCAGCGTGTACTTGCCTCATAATCTCGAAATTACCATGGACTTTGACCAAGCAAATTTTCCATGACTGGACATTAGAAAAAGCTTGAGCTCAGTGTAATGGGGTGAGACATTCACCACTGAGATGTGAAGGTTAGTTGCTGCAGCACAGTTATTTGTGGCAACTGAAAGAAAACAACCATCGGGATACTAAAAAAGAAACAGATCTAATTAACTCATGGCTCCTGCATTCACTTACTGGATCACTGCAGGAATCATTAGGGATCCGCTAACTGACCCCAAGGGGGGCAAACACAACTTGCTAAAATGCATTTCACTTCGGAAAAAAAAAATTAAATTAATTTTAGCACAAGTCAACACGATGCCTCAAAGAAAAAGGTGGACTGTCAGCCGTGACACCCCATACAGAAAACTGCGTTCACACCAGCACAAGGGGATTTTCTGCCATTTGACACCAGTGTCAGTATAGTCATGGCAAAGATGAGACACTGGCCCCTAAGCTCTCTGGCTGCTGAAGACCAGTGCTGTGAGTCAGGTGCTAAGGTTTTTTTTCCCTCTGCATCAGCAGCTCCCAGGGCATGAATGCAAAACTGACTTTATAGAACACAGAATCCATATAGAGAAATTCGTAAGGCTTAGCGCTTCAGACCTGGAGTCTGCACTGCTAGCGACACCTGTATAAACCTCAAAGCAGGCGTCACTGGAGCTTGTGCTTGGCTTGTTGGGACAGGGAGCTGTGAAGGAAGGATTAAGTACAGAACTGGATTGGGCAAGCAGTAATGTAAACCTCAGTTAGGCCATAGAGTGGATAGGGTGAGAAGTGCTGCAAGCAGTATGACATGTCTTCGTAACAAACTGCAGCTGGTGTCACTGCTGGAACACGCAGGTGGGCTTGGAGGAGAGACACCCATAACTTCGTGGTGCCATACTCCAACCAGAAACTGCCTTGCTTCTGGGGTCTGGATTTGAGAAGAAGTAAATCTTTCATAAGGCTCAGGCATGATCCTGAGGGCCATGGCAGCCCAGACTGAGCAAAGAGGTGCTTTGCATTAGGAAAGGCACATGGTAATGATACTGTGAACACAGGGAGAGCAGTCCTAGCCCTGGCTCTGCTGCTAACACTGGCAAATGATGTCACTACACAGGGTGTGTTTCCACCAAAAAAATCACTAAATGAGTGGAACCAGGGCACAACTGGCAGGAGACAAAGCATAGCATGCTGGCACACGGGTTAAGTTTCCATTTGCCAGAAACACTTTGACTTTCAGGCTCTCCCTAACATTGATCCTCTCAGGTTATCGTATTTTCTCTTCTCATCCAGGCTGTGAAACGGTGTTAATACCCCTCCACAGAGATAATTTTGAGATACATCTAAGCCAAATCCCATCCTTCATGGGTATTTGGAAGCCCTATATCTATGGACAACTTAATGCAAAGTTCTGTAGGGAATATGTGGTGAGACACAGACAGGGACTTTGACCAGTACCAGCCCAGCCCTAGTGGTGTAGTGACCAGCCAAATTACTGCCCTACATGCTGATTCTCTGCTAACAGATACAACTGTTGCAAGTCTTATTTAATGAATATCTGCCAAGACTCTTAGGTGGAAGTTTCTCTAGATGTAGATAGTCCCAAATCAATCCCACACTTACTCATCAGGGCAAGGACTATGGTAAGACGAGTGTGTTTGCACTGCACTTAATGACTAGAGCCTTGGCTCTGACTTGGAACCATGGTCCTACTGCAGTGTAAATACAGAAGAGTAATGATTACCAAGAGAGGGGTTCTTGAAAGGCTCCATCTCTCACAGCAGAGATTTTTGACAGTCAGTGACTCAATGTTCTGTCTTTCATAACCATAATGACTCACAGCCCCCCAACGGAGAATGAGTGCAAGACAGCAAGTACTATTGTTCCAGAGCCCATCAAAATAAGCAAGGTCATTTTCAGCATTTGAAAGAAAATGACAAGCTGTTGGATTATTGTGTGGTGAGGGAAAAATGCACAGAAAAAAATAAAAAGAGGGATGAGTAAATTTTCAGATAATAAAGTTCACAAGGAGATACAAACTCAGATTTTCTAACCACAAGCAAGACAGATCAGGAGCTTGACTTTGATACCATTTGCACAGCTATAAATCAAGATTAACCCCATGTGGATTTATAATGGGGTAAGTCTGGCATACAACAAGACAAGGATCAGGCTTTGAGCACTAAGTGCATCTGGGTACCTTCTGCATTTCCTGATGCTATGAGGATGAGAGGGACTGTTTCTCACCACTGTGTGGCCTTACAACTTAGAGACTCATCTTAAGACAAATAAATTATCTCTGAACGTAGGAAGGATGGCTTAGACACAGGAGGTAGCCTGCATCAGCTGCAACACTCTGGGGTATGATCTGAATGATGTGCAGCTCCTCGAATCAGATGTCAAGGTCATGGGTTGAGATGGCTGATGCAATGCAGTTTTGAATTAGTAAGCTGGAGCTTACATAGCTGGAGAGCAATGCTGATATTTGAACAAGGTGGACTGCGATTTTTTTATGTGTTCCTAAAATGGAAACCCGCTTGGCTAAAGGGTCTGGTTTCTCAGAATTGCTGAGTATCTACCAGGAGGTCACTGGGTACTCAGTGCACCTCAAAATCAGATCAGTCAAATGATGCCATGTGGGAGAAGAGCTTCTTTAGTGGGGCTGATTTTGGGTTCCTATCTGATGTGCAAGATTTCTGAAGGTACCTCCCACAAAAGAAGAGTTTTATGCATGGAAATTCCACACAAATGGGTCTCATCCCTCTCTTTCACAGAGTTCCTGCATACCATTTGGTTTCTGTCTTCCACATGGTAAGTTACAGCAGAAGGGGCAAATGATCCGTCTCGCTGACTGACAACTGAACAACATTTCTATCCTTCCTAAGAGTACACATGATACTCTGCCTATCAGAGAAGCATTCAGGTCAGTAGCACACCCAGATCAGTTTCTCAGATCACAGGAAAGCTCTTCCCTCATGTTGGTGTCATGTGGCCTGATCCTGCTGGCCCTGCTCAGGCAAAACGCCACTGGTGGATATTCCACAGTGTTGGGGCTCATCAGAGGAAAGGGTCTGCTTTGGAGCGAGGTGACAATTGCTGAAGAGCAAATGCTGGGTATAACTTTCCAGCCTGGCTGCAAGAGCAAACACAGCCCAGCATGCCCCAGAGGAATCTGTGATTCTGTAAGAAGCAGCTCCCACCCAGACCACAGCCACTGGAGAAGGCCTGTTTGACCTCTGTTTGCAGAGGGAGCAATTCGATACTCAGAGAGAATACCACAAAAAGTTGTGAAATGTAGCCTGCATGGTCACTGATGAGGCACGATGCTTTTTAGTGTTCGCTGGTGCTGCATGTAGTACCATGAGCCCTGTGTACCACCCCGGGGAAGAGGAAATAGCACCTACAAACTACGAGAAGAATAAGGGGCAAGTTTGACATTTGACTCCTGGTGGTAGGCACTACCTAGGCAAATATTTGTAAAAGATAGCTCCGACTCTTTGAACAAGGAAGGGAAGTGGAGGGGCAGGGACTTGCCCAAGGTCAGCCAGGCAATCTGCAGCAGATCGAGAGACCTTTGGGTCCCAACCCAGCCCCCACAGTCCAGACAGCATCGTGTTTCACCAAGAACCAATGGCTTCATGCCTTGCTTTGCCTCTCTCATGCTTTCTTTCTCCTCTATGCTTGGGCCTTGCTTTGAAATCCTGGATGTTCTCCCAATTTCTCAGATCATTTTTCAATTGTCATGAGTAGTGCTTCTGGGTGCAGTTGCTTGGGTCACTGAGTCCAAAGAATCTGAGATCTAGGAATAATATCATATTTCAAAACATTTAATCAACAAGTCTTTCCTCTCACCTATCAAAAATACCATAAAGCTTATACATGTTTTTTGCTACAAACAACCTGAAGTCCTTGGTTCCCACCAAGGACTGGCATACAAGTAAGTATTTCATGGAAACCAGAAATTGCTTCTCCATAACATATGGAGTAGGTCACTGAGATTTCTGAGACATAGTGTTCTACCTGGAGTGTAAGGTTTTGAACATATTAATACCTAGTATATTGTTGACTTAAGTTTCCCATACATCAGAAGAGAGAATGAAGCTAACTAGTGTTTGGATGAAGAAGAAAGTAAGCCATACTTTTCCCGTGGGTAAGTTCTGGTCCCATGTTTAATATGCAATGTTTGCTGAAAGCTGTGGAATTTGCCATTGACTTCTCTGGGCTTTGGACAGACACATAGTTTGGAAGGGCTGAAATGGCCCCAGCCTGACATAGACATATCAAAAGCCCACTGGAGAGGTTTTACTTCTGGTTTTCACTGTTTTCTTAGTGGAAACCAGGTGCTACAGTAACACTACAGAAACCTCGTAAAATCCCACATCAAGCTTTGCTTATCTAAATATGAAAAACAGCTTCTGCTCTGCAATACTTTCTGATCTACATTTTACCTGAAGCCTGCAGATAATTTGCAGTGATGTGCTCAGTCTGCACACCAGCCACCCACTCTCACATGCCCACTCCCTCGTACACAGGAGCAACAATCAGCAGAGGGAGAGAAGGAGAGCTCCATTCTGCAGAGAGAAACTTACAGAAACTGCTCTTTTACTAGAAAAATCATTGCTGCTTAGCACAATCCTCCTTGTCCCAGATTTTCCTTAGAGTCCTCTTTTTTTTCTTGATCTGAGGTGCGGAACATCAGCCATGTTGAATCAGCTGATAATTGCACTCACATTGCTCATACAGAGCCTCACATCATCTTTGGGGTTTTACTTATGCCAGGTGTGTTCACTTTGTCTCCTGCTCAGCCTGGGAGTATCCTTGAGGCACAGAGCATCTCTGGCTGCTTGCTGGGCTCCTTCCCTGCCTACCAGCAAGGGAGGGCTGTGAGAAGTTCTCTGCATGTCACGTTTCCCTGCTCCAGAGCCAGGTCAAGAAGTCAGGCACAGCTCCTGCACCCATGCTGGTGCCACCTGGGGCTGCCAGGGGGTTTCCCACACATGGGGCACAGGCCCCGGCATGCTCCACCACCACAAACACAACAGTGGTAACAAAGAGCAGTAAAAAGTGCATTTCTTCCCAAAACTTAGGTCAGATTTTGTCTCTTCACATTTAGAGCTTTAAGTTGCAGACATCTGTGACTTTTTTGACTGTATTTCACTTGAAATCAATAAAAACATCCATTCTTTGGATGAAAAGGCCTTGTGGAGGTAGAAAGTTTTGCAGCACTTCCTAAAGGGTATCAGCCTCTGAATTTATTTGGAGGGGTTCATTAGCAAGACTGCTCCACTTGTAACCTCAATGGCTTTATCCAGGTCTGCCAGCAGCTAACAGGTACCACTTGGAAAGCAGGATGGATGTTCTGCTGGTAGCCTTGTAGAGCCATCAGCTGTCTGGATGAACCACAAAGGCACTGTTGATAAGGCATGTAGTGGCATAGGTGGTCCAATACAAGCAGAATATTAAGTAAGGAGATGACTATAAAAAGCAATTAGGATCCATTAAAACAAATATGCTTTAATAAAGCCTGATTTGTATCTGCTAGTACACAGAGCAAAGCTCAGATGATTTAAGACCAGAGCTGAGGAACATCTCTCCAAAGCACGCAGTGCTTAAATGACCTTTGGATATTTAAACAGGAGAATGGTGATTACAACAAGGAAGGTGATTTTACCTCTTTATACAGATTTGATAAGTACCATAAAACTGTATTCAAGTTAAACGTCAGCATTTTTAAAGGCCTTCTGAAAAAAAATTGTAAAGGTGGCACAAGCAGTGTGAGGGTAAGGAGAAATTCCTGCAGTGAGAATTATGTGAGTCTTGCATTGCTCAATTTATCAGGAAGAAAATTGAGAGGTATTTCTGACTGGAGCAGGTAAGGATCCTTGTCAAGAAAAATGGGGGGTCTCAGCTGGCAGTTGTGCTCAGCAAGACATGAAAAGACAGGAAAAACTGGAAACTTCTGCTCAGATAATGAAAAGGAAATCAAGACACGTGAGGTGTGCTTTGTCCAGATATAAGTAACTGGCCTCAAAATGGAGATAGAGAGGTGATTGCTCACTGGCTGCAACAAGTGACAGACTAGACTATTTGAAAAAATTCTAGACAAGCTTTAAGTCCAATTAGCTGATCTTCACCTCAGAACCCATGTCAGGGATTGTTCCATGTAGCAACAGGTGCTGCTGCAGTCTGCAGGAGACAAGGAGAAGGCACAGAGCAGGGTCCAGATGGGCCCTCAGAAGAACAGACCCACGTCTGAGACCCACAGTGTCAGTACTCTTGGTCTTGCAAATGGAAATGACAAAGCCTAGGAGGCAATCTGCAATGCTTTTTTGTTTTGGTTTGGTTTAGTTCTTTGAAAACAGTAATAAACATATTTTATAGCAAGCAGCTAAAGGTGTTGCTCATCTGGTGAGAGGCTGCATTACTCATGCTGTGGTGGAAAGAGAACCTCAGTAGTGAGGGCAGAAGGGGGGTTTTCTTCTTCCTGTGATGGGGAGCACAGGACCACAGCTTCTCCTCCAATATACCCTATGCTGCTCTTCTGGATCGCTTCTGGCACAGTGAACCTCTGAAGAAATTCTTGGGCAGAAATCAGATAATGAAAGTAGATGGGGCTGTCAGTATGACCATTTGTACAACAGGATTTTGGGGGACCCTTCAGGGGAGAAAAACTAGATACCTAAGCTGATTCTGAGCTGACACCCTGCATCTCAGAATATTGGGAGATATAACCTCAAGGGCAAAGGCAGCAATGACAATAGTTTGGGGAGTTTTTCCACCAGTTAAGCAAAGATTTTAGTGTGTGCTCCTGTGAATAACTTACACACATACAATCAACCTGGGAGATGCCCAATTTCTTGAAAAAAAATTGTTTGCCGTTTTCACTATGAAAAAAACCACACTCATGAAAAATCCAGTACAGGCCAGTAAAATATCTGAAACAGCTAAATTGACGCCAATTTTTCCTGCCAGCAAGGAAAACCCTGTTTTCCTGAGGCTGATGGCAACGGGAAGTGTATGTTCTGCTGTGGTGGTTCAGTAGGACAACAGTTAAAGAAGTATCTAAAGGTTGATAGGACTCAGAATTCACAAACCTGAAGCAGGGCAAATAAAACCCTTTCTGCTTCTCCAAAGCTGTTGTTGGGGAGAGGAGCTGCCTGCTCTCTCACACACAGCAATTTTGGGGATCAAGGTCCAAAATGCCAGCACAAAAGTTAGTAACCAGGTCCTCCAGTTGAGGATGTCTCTTCCCTTGTCCTGCTCCACCTGAGAGGCTTGGGACCTGGGCAGAGCTCAGCACTGAACCTCCACCACACGTGGTTGAATTCCTTCTTTAAAAGTGGGATGTTTGGGACTGAGAAGACATTGGGGTCACTGCCCAGCATTCAGTCATTACAGCAGGCCATCAAGTCTGAACCTGTGTAGGAACAAGACAAGTGTTTGAAGGACAAGTTAGTCCTGCTTTCTGCAGGAAAACAATGATTTCCTTCAAAGTTCATCACATATGTGTGCATATTAGGTCAAGAAGTGGTAACATTCATCAAAATTTATGTCACTAGCTTGGATAGACATGGCTATCCTGAAGCCTGCCAAAATCTCTCTATGCCCTATGTAGCAGAACCTTGCTGTTCACACCTCTGCCACCCTGCCCCAACAGAGTTGGATCTACTCTAGGTAAATTGTCTGGTAAAATCAGAGACATTTCCTTCACGTTCCTTAGAAATCTGGCTCCAGCACATGCTGATGCCCAGTGTGGCTGCTACCCCTTTCCCAGGCATTAAATGACCATATTTACTTTAATTTCCTTTTCCTCAGCTATTGGACTTTAATTCCTCATGTCTGCTCCAGAGCTGAATCACTGCCGGATCCGTCCTCCTCTGTGAACAGAGACCCAGCTGGTATTTAGAGGGATGCACAAATTTTGCTGTGGTAACTCACAGGAAACTCATTTCAGAGAGGGTCCCTGTCAATATCAACCACGGGCAATATTGCAGTGTAGGATTGTATGCATTATCCTTACATAAGGCATCTGCAGATGGAGATTGGCTTCTTGCTCTCTGAACCCTGAAAGGGAATATGTGGCTGAATGACTGCAGAATAGGACTCCAGATTCAATTTTATTTTTTTTACTTCAATCTAGAGGGACTTTTATCTAGATGTAGCTGGGGCCATCTGCACTGGGACTTTGCCTAAACAAGATGACATCGGCACTGGTGGTTTCTACTTGATCTGTTCCTCAAGATCCTTTCACAACTGCCATGCTGCCATGGATGGCAGATTTAGTGAGTGGGCTTAGGAGATTTCATCTTTCTTAACAAAGCTCATCCAGTGATACGGTCCCATTCGTATCTTCCCTGCTTGCCTCCAGTTCCTTGACACCATCTGTTAGACTTAAGAAGATGGCAACTGCAGTGAGCTACCAGGGAAACAGGACATGAAAGACCATGGAGTGGTCTTGTGCCTCTCCCCAGTCAAAGTTCCCCTCTGCAGACTATTCCTTGCCAGGTGACTCAGTGTGAGGAAGTTCCTGTCACTACAGGGGTATGGAAACTCTCCTCTTTCCCTCCCACTAGGAAGGACTGACCTGCGCGGTTTACTTATGCCTAGATCTCAGCAAAAAAAAGACTCTTTAACCCTTCACCCTGTTTCTTCAGCAAACTCAAATAGGGATGGAATGGACTACAGGTCCATTGCTAGAGAGAGGATCCCACAAAGACCTCACATTTACTGTTTCCCCCACCACTGCTGGACCATTCTGTTCATCCTGCAGGGTGGAAGAACACACCAACCTCAAACCATATTCCAAGCAGCCCACTACTTGAATAGTTTTAAAAACAAATAGTAACAGCTAAGCACCAAGAACCATATCCTCTGTGATGATTTAGCTGAAGGAATACCAGACACGGAACAGGATCTCTAACTGCAGTCTGCAAAAACATTGGCACTGTATGCTCAGACCTTCAGTTCATGTTCTCAGGTTGCCACAATTTAATACACTCCCTTTTTTCAGTAGTGCAGAGATGAGCCCTGTTTGTGAGAGTTCTTATTCCTATTTAGTTTTGCACAATGGTGATGAAGCCAAGTGGGAATGCATAAGGCTGCAGGTACTCAATTTCTTGAGCCAAGTCTGAACTCCATAAAATCAAACTTGGACCAGCAGTGTTTATGTAGGACAGCATGTGGTCCTTCTGCTTTGGTGTGTGAGGTAAGCATCAAGACTTCTAAGCTCTGTAGAGAGGAAATAGGAAATACTTTAATTGAACGCATCTTTACTTTCATTTCCTTTATTTTTTGCATTATGTGTAGCCACAAATTTTTATATTTGTTACAGCCAGCTTCTTTTAGCAGAGACCTGGGCTTTTAAATGTTCTCCAAGAATTTTTTGAAGTATTTTGATTTTCTAACGGTTTTCTCTTCCTGCAGGTGAAATTTAGACACATATCTACTATGGCTTCCCATGGTCTCAGAACTGCTTCTTACCTCTGTTCATGTCTCATTCAGCCCCACAGCTGTAAGGTTAGCACAAATACCCTTTGGTCAACACAGTTAATTACCTTTGGTGGAACTGGGATCAATATCTGTCCTTCATATGCACTTTCCACTCTCTGTTGAAAAGTTCTTTATGGGCTGCCAGGGTCTCTTCGCTGGTGGGCTGGCTCTAAAATATTTCTATTCTTGGTAGTAAACTGCCTTTTCCACTCTTTCCTGTGGTAATATCTAGATTTCCTAGGCCACCTTCCTAGGTGGTCTAATTTAGGCCAGATGCGCACACTTGTTAACATGTCCGTGATGATATATAAAAGCTCTACATTTAGAAACACCTAGTAGGGTATTTGAATAATAAAAATTAAAAAGTAAAAAAAAAAAGTAAAATGAAGCTCTGTTCTATAAGTCTATGTAATGCCAGTAAAATAACTAAGAAAAAGGTGGCTTTTGCTGACTGCCGAAACCAGCATCAGGTTTTAGGTGCAACAAACTACTGGGAAGTAATGCTGATAATAAATCACCTCAATCACAGATGCCCAGCTGAGTGCTGTATAAGCTAAGAGAAGCTTTGAGATCCAGGCTCAACAACTCACTCCAGGTTCCGTAGTCATATTCATTGGGATAACACCCTAGGAAACCTAGGCAAACAGAGCAATGCATTTCTTTCAATCCCATTTGAATCATCCCAGTTGTAATCTTAAAACTCATTTTCGGGCAAGTAGTTGATGACCTCAAGAAAATATTTCCTGCAATTGCTGAAAATACTCGTCAGTCTCGCTGAGCATGCATCTTTTGGGATGATAGACCAAATCTGGCCTCACCCTTATTAAGGAAAGAGTTCGTGAATGCTGGCTAGTAAGCTCATCTTTGAGTACCTGTTGAGGTCAGCTACCTAAAGAGACTGTTCCAGTCCAAGTGACAGTAGGTACAAGACTGGATCGACTGTGAACTGCAACAAGACTTGGTTCTCGTCTGTATTGGTGTAAACCTGGAGTATCACCACAATTCCTTTGGTGCAAACCAGACTGACTGCTATGAGTGGGATTAGGTTCTATAGGGTTTAAATGGTTATGGATTGATGCAGACAAAATGGAAAACATTGAAAACATCTGTTATTTGCTTTGTCAAAACTTCCCCCCTGTGTATAAAGCGAAGAAACACTAATTTTGTACTATTTGCAGGGCACAAGAACTCAGGAGGGTCTCTGCATCCCTTCACATTAATTTGTGACATTTGGTTTTCTACCTCAGAGATGTTTCCCACTCAACTGATTTAGCAGACTGGACTTATCTGCTGCGCTGTGCCACATGATCCATCTCCATTTCTTACTCATCAGATGCAGCAATTGTCCTCTGGCAATCTGCTAATGAAGAAACACTCAGATAAGAGAGCTGACCGTGCTGCATGGAAATATCCCAATCCATACACTCACGAGATGTGATGGAGAACCACTGCAACAACCTTTCACAGACATCCATCTGGTTTTTAAAGGACTAGTCTGGATGGCAGAACTATCCTACGTGGTGCAAAACTTTTGCGTAAGTATCCTCATAGAGGCAGAGGAGGTGAGGTGTACAGTCGTTCAAGAAATGTACAAAATTAATTAAACAGTAAATACTTCCCAAGATGTAACCACCCAAGCCCCCAACACACACACAGGAGGTGAAGGCTGACATCCTGTGATACTAGAACTCAGACATTTTCCTAAACTGTCTTAAAATCTTGGAAAATTTGAGTTGCCCTTCATAACATGAAGGTTATGGTGAATGTACTTGAAGGGAGCCAGGAGAAGGGCAGAACATGAGGTCCTAGCCCACTTTTACATTTTAATGATTTTTCCTTAAAGGACATAGCAACTGAAAAGAAAAATCTAGGTAAGAATATCCCAGGGTTTGCAATACTTGAAATTTCTGAAAACTTTGCCAATTAATTCTTTCCTTCTAAAGTCAGGAAATAAATCAGCAGCCTTAAACTCACCCTTTTTTACCTTACCCTGCCTCAAATGGGGTAGTCTAAAGTTTTATCTGGAAAAAGCGAGTAACTGGTTTACAAGTAGACCTTTATTTTTATTGCCAGTGCTCCATCAGTATTTGTGGGGAGCTAGAAACAAAACCATGAGCTAGAAATAAAACCATGAACTTAGTCCAGGTTTCTCAGCTAAACAAAACAAAAGGATGAAAACATTACCTAGCTGGCTACTCAGCAGGGACTCTCTGAGCTAACCTTCATGAGCTCTCAGCATATTCTTTTTTCTTAAAGTGGTCTTGAGATGCCATAGATTGGAGTGGTACTATCCTAATTTACACCAGATGGAGATCTCCCTTCCCCCCCCCCTTTCTCCCTTCCCTTCACCATAGATTTTAACCAAGTCCAGACTCTGAGAGCCTATGGCACCATTCCTATAAGCCTGCAAAAGTTACAATATTCAGAAGCTGCAGTAAGCAGAGCCTGAAGATAGTGATGTTCACTGCTGATCCAGTGGGGATTCGCAAAATAGCAGGAGCCTTATGACAAAACCATGTGAGCACAAGCAGATGACTGTAACAGTCTGTAACAGCAGATGACTGTAACTGCATCCCTATACTATCTATGATTTGTTAAATACTTGTTTGCCCAGATGGCTCACAGAACCAAAAATATATTTTTAGAATTTTAAACCTAACTATGAATTTTCTACATGTCATACTCCATTACACTAATAATATACATATCTTTTATTTTTCCCTTCCTGCTTCTAGGTCCTAGTAATTTCCTGTACATATGGTAAATATTGGCATTTTAACCAATTCTCTTTATCAAACTAATCTTGATATTGCTCCCTCAACTTCAGTGATTTTGCTGTTTGTGAGCTGAGATAGTGTAGGGACGTAGTAGAATAATATGAATATTTTGTACCCTTTCAGTCCCCCGACTTCCATAATTCTACAATTATTTAAACTATATGACCAAAATGCTACTATGCCTTGTGTCCTCCTAAAGACTGAGTATAGGCCTGAATCCAAACTCTCTTGTGATGGTCCTTTTCATACTTTTTAGCACAGGGCTGTGAATTTAAGCAGAACTGTGGACTATCACTGATTTAAAAGTGATAACATGTCATACCTTTACAATGCTCTGCCTTTCCAAAGGGCTGCTTAAGCAATAATTAACTCAGCGCAGCATCACAGTACAGCAGGTGGGTCAGTATTTGCTGTAACCACCTGACAGAAGGGAACAGCATAGTACAGGGGCTGAATGAGCTGTGGCAGTGCTCCCCTCTCCTGTTTTCACAGACAGGACATGGTCCTCCCGTGCCACTGGGCTGAGTCGTATTTCAGCAGCGTTCCTTGGGAAGCAAGAAGAGTAAGCAGGCCCAGCAAAGCCCTGAAAGGATGAAGCTCTCCATTGCTCCCCAGTGCAACTTGTGCATGACATGGTGTTGAGCCACTGGTGTCTTCAGTGTGTCCTTCCTCCACAAGACAACGAAGAAGATTGTCCTGATTGCAAAGGAAAAGAAAAAGCACTGGATAAGGAAGGGATTCATTCTGTCAGGACACTGATATATAAAATATTGTGACAAGTTATAACTTGCTATCTTTTATTGATGAAATCACAGGCTGGTTGGTAAAGGCTGTAGTGCTCATCTAAGAGATTCCTGGAAAGCATCCAAATGGCTTATGCTTGGCACTTTGACTCACAGGCTCAAATAATGGGAAGAACAGCACAGTTCATGGTTGAACAAGGATTAAATGCTAGAAACAATAAATTTCAAATCTAAGGGTAACAAGGGAAACATCATCAGGCAGGATCCCATGATACTTTTCTTGACCTTCTGTTATTAAATATTTTTTAGTATAACATGGAAAGAAAAGTTAGTCAATAAAGTTGATAGCATATATATATATACCCAATAGCAACTAACGAGGATAGAATAAATATCTAACCACAAAGACAACTGGTTTTATATACATGAAGGAGAATGCTATGGAAAACAATGACTAAGGCCACATGTGGGTAAATAAAAACTAGTAGCCAAAAGCAAATGAAGCCAAAGTGATTGAATGAACACAAAAATGCTGAGTACCTCATGCAGGAATTGAAACAACAAAGGGTTCACTATTCTCGTGGGAAAACTTACAACATGATCCGATGTCTGTAAGTTGACATTTGACACACTCGGAGTAGAAAGATGAATTTTAATAGGGAAAGAGTTAATCACCAGAATAGGTCACTAATTGCTATGAAGAATTCTCTATCAAAGGAAAATTTAAAATCAGGGCTCATGTTTTTCAGCAGAAGTCATGCCTTAGTTCTGGTTGATTCCTGGAAGTCACAGATTTAAAGATTCTGGCTTCAGTGAGTGACTAAAACTTGTAATAAGCCTTGTGTTACACAAGAGATCAGACACCTGATATAATTTCTACATTTGCAGTCTCTTAACTGAGAAAACCAGCAGATGACTGTTCTCCAGTTATGTGTTTGAGTTTGTAAGTGCATCCTGAATTGCAGCTAACTCCCAAGTTAAGACCTGGCTGATAAGTAATAACTCCCTTCCTTCTCAAAGCCTTTAAAAGCATGAAAAGTCAGAAATTCAGGGGATTCAGTGAACTAACTTGAACTTTTTAGGATAAAGATTCATTTTAAAAGTGGAATGAATTTCTTATTTTTTTCTTATTTTTCCATCTAAAAGTTAACAGTGAGATGAGTTACAGTTTGAGACAGCTTTACGAGGGTGTCTGCCACGTAAGGTGCACATGCGAGCTGTGTGTCGAAGTTCCTCCATACCCACGGAGATCTAGAGACTTGATTCACATAGGGCAGGTATTTGAGATGTCCCAGGGTATCCTACCTGTCCTCCATCTGCTTCTCCAGAAGGTCTCAGATCTACCTCCAATCTACCCACCCAGTGTGGATATCTTGATATTGCAAATCATCTCATATAGCACTACATGTCATGAGCAGGCAACCAAATCTTACCCCAGCCAATGGAGCTGCATTGATTGCAGTGATTACATTTTCCCTGACTACAGTGAGAGTTTGGACACCCAACTCATATGTAGTCAATGTCTAAAAGTAAATGTCTGACTCTACAGCTGCACCCCACCCTTGAGGTTTAGTTTTGTTACTCAGCAAAAACATCTTGTGCCACGTTATTTGTCCATGACTGTTCCGCCTGCCTTCCAGCCATCACTCATTGGGGGATCCATGTCCACCAGCCTCATGCAGGTCTCTCACATGCCCTCAAGAGTCTCAAATGGCACAAAATGCTGGTTTCAGGTAACCTAATCATGACTTAGTACTCCATGTAGGGTAGTGAGCAAGCAAGGGAGCAAGCATACTGTAAGCAAGACAGCAGAAAGTGGAAAGAGAGGCTTATTGCAGGCTTGGAGTGCAAAGCTGACTGAATCTAAGTCAGTAGGGTCTTTCCCCTAAGATAGATGGTAGAACAGTGCTTTCTACCCCAGCCACAGGAAGGAAGGAGGAAGAGTTTTCAATGGAGCATTACCGTCTCTTACACACAAGGTTGTTGCCCTGAAAAGTTGTGCTGTTTCCAACTGTGGAGGTTTCCAAAATCCTACTGGATAAAGCCCCAAATAACCTGGCCTAATCTGAGAGCTGACTGTGCCTTTGAACAGTCTAGGTTCTCTGGACCACTGTTCAAGAACAAGAAGTACATTCAGAAGGTGATCAATCCCATCTGCTTTAGGCATCTCTTTTGGCATTACTTGTCTTACAGCAAACCAACCCCACAATGTCCTATTGTTTTAATCTAATCTTGAACATTACATGCAAAACCTTTTGTACAACTGTATTTTCCTCGCTTCCTATCCATATCTTTTTGTCCGAGAACCTGCCTCACATTGACAGAACAATTTCCTATAGTCCAGCAATCAGCCAAATCAGTCAAATAGAAGTTGACATTTGCAACTTTCTTCCTTTTCCCTTTCAGTGGGTGGGAATAAATCACTGAGCACATGAAAACGGATCCAAGTGTCTTATAAAGGAGGTATGAAAAACAAAAACTATTCAACAAAAGGCAAGCATTTGGGGAAATATCCATTTCTGTGGTTAAACCAAAGCCTGCACTCAAAAGCAACAAGGTACAAGAAATAATCCTTCAGCAAAACAAAATGGAAAAGGAACCCTTTGGTAAGATCCATTGTCTCATGATGGGCCTTCAAGCACTGAGTCATGCCCACCACCAGCTTGACATGGGCAGAGGGTAGGGTTCAGCTATGGCAATGTCGTGCTGACCCAGGAGCTCTCTAGTTCACTAGCACAGCTAGTCATTATCCAGACCCCCTAGCCAGGGCTGGGCTGGGCATGCTGAGCAGACACACTGCCAAAGCCTTCACTAGCTCATTTTGGAGTGCAGACATGCCCTGTGCATTCAGTCCTGGCCCTAGCAGGCGGAAATAACGCTGACAGCAGCTTCATGGCCCTCTGCCAAGGGTTATATCATTCAGTTCTTTTTAATAGGAAATGTATGTCTTTCTTCATTTACTTGCTGGCATCCAAGCTTTTAGAGCTTCTCACTTTGACTGCAAGATTCTTCTTCAACTTTAAAAGTGAGACATTTTCTTAACAGTTTATAATAATGCAAGATCACTTGTCTCAAGAAGCCAAAGCTTTAAAACAGCAGATACTCAAGAATAACCAGCAGATTGAGCTCTGTCTGCCAGGCACCCACTGGTGTCAATTTGGAGAAGGGATGAAGAGAAGTGGGTCCACAGTCCTAAACCCAGGCATGGACTCATGTGTAAACAGCAATTCTCCTGTTCTCTTTTACCTCCTGAGCTACTGATATGTTGAGCCTGTTTTGACTTTAAACCTTTCTAAAAATCTTGCATGCTAGCAGCCTCCCATGGAAATGTCAACAGTTGCACTATTTTCTAAGCTATCATGTGCATGTCTAAGTACTGGAAACACATACACGTAATTATGAAAGAGAAAGAGACAAACGAAATTTCCCTCCTACCCAGTTGGTTGAGACTAGTTTTTCAGGGTTAGCAAAAAAAGTTCTTGATAAACTACAAAATGCAATGATCAAGACTCTGTTAATCTGCATGCTGAAAGTGGCACACTAAGCTATAAATACAGAGCAGAAAAAATAGTGATCTCAGCAAGGCAACTGCCAGCAGGTGAACTAATGAAGCAGACGTCACTTCTGCAGTCCTGTCTGAGTGCTGGTAGAAATAAGAAAGGCCATTATCAGATTGACATCATCTCAGTCCTTGCAAGCACACTTCTAGGGGAGAACAAGCCAGGAGGGTCTGCTGAGCTTAATGGCTCTTTGTCCAGGACTCTTCTCAGTGTTCAGAGAAACTGCTTTTTAAATTATGGGGGTTAAAATTGACTCTGTGAACACGGCTCTGAGGAGCCTTGCAGACACGTGCCTAGACTCCACTTGAAATGCACTCAACCGGCAGCGTAAGGCACAGCATAAAGATTTCATTGCACAAATACTTGATGCCATGTATCATACATGGCAGAGCAATGCTTGGATCCAAAGTCTCTATAAATCCATGGAAACTCTTTGTTAAGGCAATAACCCAGAGCACTCTTATGAAGAGAAGCTGAGGGAACAGGGAATGTTTAGCCTAGAGAAAAAGGAGGCTCAGGGGAGGCCTTCTCACTGTCTACAACTATCTGAAAGGAGGTTGTAGCCAGGTGGGGGTCAACATCTTCTCCCAGGCAACAAGTGACAGGACAAGAGGAAATGGCCTCAAGTTGTGGCAGGGGAGATTTAGACTGGATATTAGGAAAAATTTCTTCACTGAAAGGGTGGGAATTGCCATGACTGTAAGTGTTCAAAAGGTGTGTGGTTGTGCCTCTTGGGGACACGGTTTAGTGGTGAAGATGGTGGTGCTAATGGTTGGACTTGATGATTTTAAAGGTATTTTCCAACCCTAATAATTCTATGATTCTCTGATAAACAAATTGCGGATGGCACCCTGAAAGGGGCCAATTCCACTCTATGTCCCTCAGCTCTTGACTTGTGTTTTGTGCATCTTCTGTCCAAAAAGCAAATCTCTAGCACAGTTGTAGGAGGTAATATTAACATCAAATATTCCTTCCAGACCCTTTTGTGTTAAGTGAAATATATGTTTCTGTAAGTTTAACTTCACAGGACTAAAACCAAGAAAAACATACAATTAATGAATTTTCAACACCTTTAAGAATAATGTAAATTAAGTTTTCTGGAGCTAAAAATATCATGACTTTAATGTCTGCTATGTCTCATCTTGTCAGTCAATGTCAGTGGTCCTTGAAGAAGGCTGAGAATTTATCTTCTCCTGTCATATAAAATTGCCTTTTTCTGTCCTACCTGCTCAATCAACAGTTGGACCTCAACCTTATTTTTGGTCCAGGATTCTGTGTTGTCTAATCTGCATTTTTATGGGTAACTGTTTGGGGTGGGTGGGAGAGGAATTTCCCGAAGGAGAGGGGATGGCATGAAGCAGTTTTGTGGCAGGTTGATCCTACTTCGGCGACCATCTCTTGCTGGCAGCCTCAGGGAGGTTTTGGAGAGAGAGAAGCACTCTTAGGAAATGAATTAGTGTGGCCAAGTGCAGCAAAAGTGGTCAAAGGTGCACAATCAATTTATCAGGATCACTGCCACTGATTTTGTGTGTGTGTACATATGTGTTTACACCTATGCGCAATGTAATACATCCACATTGTTGGTTAAAAGGATCATTGCCATCTAGCCAAATATTTCATAATTTTTTATGGTCTGCTTAGCCTTGGATCGGCTGATACATCGAAATATACAAGTGCTGTCTAATAGATTGCAGACCTCTGTGAAAAACCACTATCAGTGTTTTAGCAGTGCATGGTACATGTGTCAGAGAAGTGCACTGTCAGCAGGATAGTGTCTGGGCATCTATCCACATTTTCCTTAGTTTTAAAAGAGCCTGTAGCCTCTTAGAGGCCTTGATCAAAATGGGATGAATAAAAACTAGGTTACGCATTGTAGCTCTCAGTGCAGCTTCTTTCATTGTGCATAAAATGGTCTGCATGTCCATTTGCGGGCACGAAGACCATGTCCGAGCACTTCTTGGGCACTTGTTGGGAATTCATCCACACAGTCTGCTACCCTGCTGCCAAGAGCAAACTGCACCTACTGTGACAAGCTTCAAGAAAAGGATTTGCAAAACTATAAAACAAACAAGCAAAAAATAAAATACACCTCCAAAGCACAAAACTCTGCCCACATACCCAGATCGCTTTTTGCTTTTGGTTCCTGCTTGTTTCACTCTCCTTCAGCCTGGCTGTGTGAAGGTATGGGCAGAAGCTGCCTGCTGCTACATTTTGGGTATGTTAAGAGCCAATGTGTTTACACAAGATATAAAAAGCACTGGATGCAGGAGGAGAAGAGGCAGGAAGTAGAACAAGACAGAGGCTGAGGAGATGCAACGTAAGGGTAGAGAGACTCTAGGTACCTGGTGTTTGGTGCTTCTTCCTAGCACTGGGAATTTGGTCAGTCAACAGCTGCCAAAACCATGCTATCAGCATTACGGGGAACAAGTATGTTGGGTGGGGGGCTGTGGGGCTCAGAAAAGGGACCTTGAAACAATTCCTTTTGGATCTTAAGTTCTTCAGAATCACTGGAAATTCTTTTATTGATTTCTTTGACCTTTGAATTGGGACTTCCATCCACTGGGGAGCACCAGCAGTGTCAAAGGTGGAACAAAGGCTGCAAGATTTCTCATTAAGGTCAGTTTGATAGATTGCTGTGCCAGATTGGACCACTAATCTCTACCAGGGCTAGCTAAGTTTCTCAAAGTGGCCCAGATATTTGCCCAAGTGGTAATGAGTCAGGCATCACTAGGGACCAGAAAGGCTGATCACCATTAAAAATCCTGGACCCCAGTGGGGCATAGAAACTGGTTCCAGCTACCCTTGGTAAGTTAGGAGGTATCAGACCTTAAATCTCTTGCTTCTTGTTCCCATATCTTACATCTGGGATTAATCTCATATTTGTTCTCACAGGGTCAGCAGCTCTGCGTGTATTCCAGCCTGGGAAGGAGGCACAACAACCCCATCCTGCTATGATAACTTGGTCTCTGACTTGCTGCTGAGTCTGTCAAATGTCTAGATAGTGACTCTTAGGTGAAAATCCAAAAAATTGACCTGACTGCGTCCTCCATTGTGCTCCCTTGCTGCTTCTGGTGGCTTCCTTCTTGCCCTGTGACACATGCCAGGCATAGATTGGATGTGTGACCTATCTGGTGTCTCAGCATGGGGCCAGGGACAAGCTGAGAACATACTTTTCAGGGTATTACATGCAGTGATCCTTTCTCAGAGGCATCCTCCAAGTCCCAGCACTGTGGCCTTCCCTTTGGAGGTTCAATCCACACAGGGACCAATGGCAGGGTCCATTTGCCACTGCACAGAATACTTCTTACCCCCTTCTACAGCTTCTGAGGTGTATAGACTCCTTGGTGCTGCATGGAGGAAGAGAAGCAGAAGAAAGGATCTACAAATGGGTCAAAATTATCTATTGCAGTCATAACTGAAGAGATTTCTAGACTTTTTTAGGTGGCACACCATGCTCAAAGAACATCTGGAATAAGGAGTCCTTGGCTTTGGAGAAGCTCAGTGTCTTGTTGAAATAAAAATGATAAATGCAGTTTTCAGAGCTTTCTAACAAAGTTGGAAGCACAGGAGCAGAAAGCCTAACTGTCCTGTTCTAATTGGGAAGCACCTCTTGGGGCTTTAGTACTAAAACAGATCCCCCTTGCTCACTGCATCCTAGCACGGAAGCGAAGTAAAGCCATTAGCTCCAGAGGCTGCATCTATAAAATGTAGCAGAGTTGCTGGCAGGAACAGTATGAGCTGCCCAGGCTCCCTGAGGCATTAGGATTACCTGCAGCCACCCAAGGAAAAGCTCAAGGTGCTACCGAAATTAAATCACCCGTCAGGGTATGGTGACAGTCACACACATAACGATTTGAAAATGTCCCCGTCCCAGCCTCATCAGAGGCTGCCACCACACAGTCTCTGCCCCATCTCACTCACTTCTTTGCTCTTCCATCCTTCACCTGGTGTTTCCTCCTCACTTTTCCATCGGTGGGGTCTCACAAGTACCCCCTCCTCAGCCTTAACCATTACTTGGGCACACATTCCCCATTCTGTCCCTCTTGGGTGTTACCACCCCCTGCTACCCAGCCCACTGCTTGAACCCAGCTAGTACTAGCCCCTCCTAGTGGTGGAGTACTGGGCACACTAGGAGGGCCCTCTGGTTCACAGTGTCAGTGCGTGCCACTCTTTGCATGGGCACTGGGCCCTGCGACTCATCCCTTTCAGGGGTACAAATATGATACTCAAGGGCAAAACAGGACATTTTAATGTGAAAACCACAGAGAAGAAATCAAGAGGTATTTTTACCACTCTCTTCTGCGGGGCAGGGCTCGGCCTGTCAAATTTGAGCTGGTTTAACTCTGTTTTCTTGGAATGTTGCTTTTCAGGAAATTCTATATTCTGGCTGCAAACCTATGGCAACAGATCTGGAAAGATGACTGGGCTATGTGATCCTGCAGAGAACAGCAGTGCCAGGATTCCCTCCATCTTGCAGAGTTTATTTCCGTTTCCATCTGACAGGGAGAGTGCCACTTGCTCTTTTTCAGTAAAAGACACTCAGAGGTAAGCTATCCTTTCCTGACAGCATGCTTGCCTCTCTCCTCCACTCTCTCCCTCACCCCTGCCAAACTGGATGAACTAGATGCCTTCCCAAGATACACCCCAAATTTAAAGCACTGTACTGCTGACATGGTCTAATTCACATCTCCCTTCATCTCTTCTGTGTACAGTGACACAAACTCTCATTGACTCCCAGATGGACAGGCAGCATGCACTGGCCTGAGGTGCCACACAATGCAGGAAGGCAGACTGTGTGGTACTGGGAGCAGCTGGGCAGAGCTGGATAGATGTTTCTCTCCAGAAGATGAGCCAGCAGCAGAGCTGGAGGCAGCACTTCCCCAGCTGCAGGCTTGTGCATTCTCCATGAGGTGTCCATTCAGGCTATCAGTCATGTTCCTCTTCTATACTCACAGTTTCCACCAGGATCGCAAGTGGTTTAGGACACGTTGACAGAGCAAGATGGGGTCTGGAAATTACTGTAGCAGCAAAAGCAGCTCCTATACTTTCAGTATAGGTGCCCTTGACTGTGAAAAGGTGGTTGGTTTACATTGATGTAGGAGACAATTGACTCAACCTTAAATAGGGAGATTGTGGGGACCAAAGACGAGCTGCTTCACAGCATCTGCCTCTCCTCCCACTGGGGACTGGTGAGAGCCCTGCTCTGCCCTCATCCTTGAAGACTCTTGTCCCCTGCACCCAAACCTTCCCAAGGACAGGACTGCAGCACCTGGGGTTTTGAGGCCCTGCAGAGGATTTGGTCTCTGGACACTCAAATGTACAAGAGCAATTTTTGGTCACATGGCCTCAGTATTAATTTATTCAACTGTCATGGAAAGAAATTGGGTCATACTTTGAGGAGAATAGGATGTGTGTGCAAATAATAGCTCTCAAAATTTAATTTATTCTTTTAGCTTTTACTCTATTTGATCTGTGATAGTCCAGCACCCAAACTGACCTTTAAAACAAATGAGTAGGTGTACTTTTTCACCCAACACATAATTAAATTGTGGGCATGACAATTGGAGGCCAATAGTTTACACAAGTTCATAGAGGACAGATCTACCAAGGGCTGCTGAAAATAATGTTCTGGATACAACCTCCAGGCCAAGATGATCTCGGACTGCCAACTGCGAGAATATTTATCTTTTTCCTTGAAACTCCTGTTACTGACCAGATTGAACCTGGACTGAGCTGTGTGGACTGAGCTGAGGTGGTTCTTCCCTCCATGCACAGCCTCTCTGCTGTGAACATAAAGCTCTTTTTTCTCCAGTGCATCAACTTGTTCTGGAGGGGTATTTGCTTGCTTGGGTTTTGGTTGGTTTTGTTTTGCAGAGTGATGAGGTTAAATAAAAAGAAGTGCAGGCTGGACTCTCGCATTATTCATCAGTTAGGCAATCCCAAACAAAAGCCAGGTTGGCATTAGTGGGAGTTTCATGTGTTACTCGTTCCTCAAGGAGATCTGCTCCAACAGTGCTAATTTGTAGCCTTAATACCAGAAGTCCACATCTCCGTCTCTGACTTTCCCAGGGTGTGAGGACATGGGAGCGCTCATGGCTGCTCCAGCTACCATCCAGTATGCACCTACCTCCTCCCTGAGCTCAAGTTGGAGGATGCAGGAGTAGTGAGGCAGCTAAGCAGGCTGCAAGAAAAAGGAGAGGAAGGTGAGATGGATGAGTGAAATTGGAATAGGAAATGGGTACATCAGGTTGGATTTTCCTTTTGCATACAGTGGACAACAGCAAGATGTGCAGGGTCATAGAGCAGATGGTGACAGCTCAGTAGACAGCCCGTGGAGCCAGTGGAGATTTGCTCAGCTATCCGTGTGTGGCACACTGATGTGTGATACACCACGGGCCTGACTTATCCTCATGCTACTTTGGTGGATCCCCTTTGTTGTCAGGGTGGCAGCATCAGTATAAAACAAGGAATCACAAAACAGTGATTTTGGGACCTGGGGAGCAGTTTTTCCACTAGAATCAGGCTCTGTTTGCCATGGTCTTTGCTGTGAAGAACAAGTAAGGCTGTGGCATGAATTGAACTTTTAAACCCAGGCTGTTCAAGTGCATTTGAAATTAGGACTGTCCTTACTTAATTAAAAATGAAAGGCTCTTTACAGCATTAAGCTACCCTTTGATACAGTAAGAAGGGAGAAAAAACAAAATCTGAATTCAAGTTCAGAGATGTAGTTGTTTCACCTCAGTGGAGCACAAGTTGTTTACAAAATTGATGTTTATAATAGGAACAAAGCACCCTCAGACAAAGCCTGAAAACCCCGTTCACCTGTGGAGAGAACTTGTAACAGGATGCCTGAGTTAAAATCCCTCATTCAGCAGGGCATACCAAAATGAGTTATTTTGTGCTACTTTCTGTTGATTTAAAATGAGATGACACAGAGACAGATTAGCTGAAACCACAGACATTATAAATTGCAATTTGGTCTCAAAAGCTGAAATCCTTTGATCTGTGATTCAGTTGGGGCCAAACTGAAGTGCATTTAAAGAGGGGGAAACATGTACAAGGAAAAAAGAGTTTGGACATAAACAACATTTTCTCAAATTACAGTAGCTGACCTGAATAAGTCTTTGCCATTATTTTCATCGGATTTTAATCAAGTCCACCAGGAAAGTTGTATAGAGCATCGCCACAGAGAGATTCTAAGACAAAACATGGCAGTCTCTAGTACATTTATTAATGACAATCATAGAAAGCATTTCATCTTTGCTGCCCAGTGTGTGGCTCATATTGGGTCTGATCTTTCTGTGAGAAGTGTGGTAAGAGATTTTGCAGCTAATACATAAGCAATTTTTTTTTTTTTACTAGAGTCAGAAGACCTTGGATTTGGCAGCTTTGGAAGTCCTTAAGGGTTAAAAATATACTTAGAGTTAAGTAGGTGAGTTGATGTGTGCTGAAGCAAGAGAGAAACTGTCCTACTCTCAGGGGAAAAGGTTTCTTCATGTCTTCCTCCCTTGCTTTGGAAAGGTTTCTACTCTGGACAGTCCTCCCCAGTCTACACAGCACATTGTGAGGCAAAAACCTGGCTCATTTTCTCAGTAACATGAGCTCCTCTCACTGCTCTTTACACGGTCTGCCGATCTTATTCAGTCTTTTGCAACATCTTTTGAAATAATGTTTTATTTTCACCTTGTGAGCAGACTACCTTTGTGCTCCCAATCACCTTGACACATTTCACAATTCCTGCTTTTGCCCATGTGAAAGGGCAAGCCATATCGGGGGAAGTTTGCCAGCCAGGGGCTAAGCCTGACCACCCACATGGGCCAGGCTGAAGGAGGGGAGTGGTCCCTGAACAGCTGGAAGTCTGTTCAGGCAACAGCTCAGGTGCTGGGGCAGGAGCTATGCTAGAAGACAACCCACATCTGTCCTGATGCAAGCCATCTCAAGGCCTCACTACATCCTGATGTCAGAGTATATCCAATGGAGTGCCTCTGGAGCAGCATAGAGATGTCAGATTTGTTTTGTCACAGGTGGTTTAAAGCCAAAGGATTTTCCTATTTCTCAGTGCATAAACAAAGTGCACCAATGTCCTTGTCCTGCTGACCTTGTTTCTGCCTAGCAAGCATTAGCACAGCCATGTGAAGAACCCTTCCGGGTCCATCAGTGCTTTTTCCTTTATTGGAGGTACAGGCATACCTGTATTTTTTTTTGTACTGCTTTTCAGAAGCTTACCAGCACAGTGTTGTCAACACTAACTTAATCTGAAGAAATGTCCTTCCAGGTGAGAAAAGAGCCCTGGACTGGCTGGGATTATCCTAGACTGGAGGCAGGAGTCTTTTGGCTGACATCCCTGGTGGTGGCATTTTGTGATCCAATGGTCTAGTCCCATGTCTGTCATGGCACTGACTGAGTCAATGCACATCATAACTCACTAGGTTGTTTTGTCCCAGATTCCCTTTGGCAAAAAAAAACGGCACTCATATATCACAGGGTAATTGCACTGTTTAATGAGACAGTGGCCCTTGTCTTGCTGCTCTTTCTTTAATTGCTCCTACTGAAGACAGACCCGTCTTAGAGTAGGATTAGCAGGATTTAATGCACTACTCGCACAGACCTGTGGTATGAAATGCTGCTAGGAAAGTGTTTGAGTGGGAGAGTAAAGATGAACTACTTCGAAAAAGGCTCAATTTGGAGAGATCGATAGCATAAATTTAGATACCAATTCAACATATTGCCGAACCAAATGCCACTCTTTTTTGTGCAATTCCACTCTTACCACTCATATGCTTAAAATTAAACATATGCTTAAATACTTTGCCAGAGGAGGTCTTCAGAGCTCCATTAGCACTGTATGTTTTTGCTCTAAATTCACTGTAATTGTTTCTCATTGAATAGATGCTCACTGAGTAAGATATAAAAAGAGCATGGGAACAAAGGGGCCCTCAATCTGAGACTTTGATCCACATATTATTCAAATACATAATGACTGCTTTGATTTATGGATTTATAATTCTATTGAGGCATTCCGGAGATTACCCAAAACATTCCAGCTCCAGTCGATGCTGGAGGGTGTTACCAGAGCCCCCGCCCGGAATTAGATGGATGAAATTTAGTTGTCTGTTTGCTGCTGAGATTACATCACAGATTGCGGGATAAGAGCATGGTTCATGGCCATGCACTCACTTATATTTGGTGCTCATTCCAAAGGTTTTTTTCCCTTGTCACCTAAGAAAACATCTGAAAGTAGAGACTCTCCTCTAGCTGCAGCATATAGAGTTTTGGCAGTATAACAAGACAGCAGACTACATAGTGGGTGTGTTGAAAGAAGGAGCAGATGGTGGATTGCTAGCACAAGGATTTAGCAACACATTTAGAAAACAGATTATTTTGGAAGATGAGAAATTATGAAGCATGATTAGCCCCCTCCCTCCCCTTTACTCCCACTCCCCTCCCCAAACATATCCCCACAAGATGTTAGCTTGGCCATGCACTGTAGGAGTGACTCAGCTCTGACACTGACTAAGATTTTGCAAGAATTCAAACAGGTGACAGCTGTGAGGAAAACAATGCCCTGTTTCTCATTTGCATCAATACCAGTTTGGATTTTAAATTCATTTCACCCTACACAGCGGACCCACCTTGTTGGTAACAGAGAGGGTTACTAGTAAAGAGACCTGGCCTTCAAGAAGGACTCTTCCTAGACAGTGTGGGCTAATCACTCAGATCAGGAATTACCTGCTGTTTGCTCCCCATCTATGACCACTCTTGTGGGTAGAGGCGTTTCTCAGTCAGTGGGAACTCAGATCTAGATTGAGGACTTACCTTCATACCTCCCTGGAGGTAAAATTTCCTTTTCCCCAGTCATTACGTATTGATTGTGTTGAGAGATTTAGGTGCAGGATAGAGTATAGTGGTTCTGCTGAGTGAGCAAACAGAAAGAATAAGATTTCATTAAGTGCTGAAACCCTGAGGTAATCCATATAGTCTGGCTTCTGGGAGAGAAAGAACAACATCAGAAATGGGGGCAATCTCTACTTGTAGACCCTAGAGAACCTTATAGTTACATAAGGAGTCCTCTATTTCTTCAAAGGTGATTTTATCATGGGAAGAGGAGAGAAGAGATGAAGGGCTTTGTACTGCAAATGGGTGAAACCCCTGGAACTGTGAGACAAACTGGTTTTGGGTTCCTCCCCACTTCTGGGACTCTGGCACCAGGACTTGGGGGCTAACCAGAGATGAGCTTAGGGAGTGACTGTTAACATTTTCCTCTGCTTGGCCACAGTGACAAAAAGGGATTTAAGAAGGACATAAGAGAGATTGTAGTATAATATCTGGAAAGCCTTTCAGCGTGATACAAGGAGCAGGAGCTGGGCAGGAAATATGAGTGCTTTTCTAGTGTGGTGCTATGAGGTCACTCTTGTTATCAACTTGTGTGCTCAACAGCTGCATCTCATCAGAGGCTGCTGTCACCGGTACAATAATGGGAATCCAATATGAACATCAACAGGGGAGTCTCATGTCCTCAGTCACTACGGCACCTTGAAATGAGGTAAGGGCAAACCACAGAGACAATACAGATCCTGGACAAAGAGTTTAATTTCGGTCCTTTACAATTCATACTCTCTGGATCTCAAAGCCTTCAGACAAGGGGGACATTCACCTGGAGACCTAGATTGCTTTGGTTGTTTCAGTTTATGTCATCCTAAATAAGAGGGCTAAAGTAAAACAGGTACACTGTATTCTGAAGGTACCTGTTTCTTCCAACGTCTATACACAAAGCCCAGAGTAATCAGCTCAGATGTTGCCTATTACTGATAGGTGAGATAAATGCCACCCAAAAATCCTGGTTAACCACAAGAAGTGTTCTCTTGGTAGAAAAATCAGCAACCTGCAATCCAATAAATAAATGTAGTATGCTACCTGTGCACAACAATAGTATTGAACATAGCTGTCATTTAGTAATACACCAGGATTTAAGGCCATTAGGGAGAAGAGGAGGCTATACTGATCCCTGAAGGGAGATTCTCTTTGCAGATGAAAATGTCCACTTCAGCATGAAATGACACTGGGTTTAGTATATTGTTTCCTCAGGTGCACCATCAGGTTAGCTCATGTCACTTCACAATTTAAATTAATTCTATAGTGCAGTGACACTGGACATCATCACTTGAGGCAATGTCCACCTGCCTGGAGATGACAGAACTGGGAAGGTCGATGTGAATTTTCTAATCATCAAAGCAGCTACGTCTCAGAGATTACCGGCAGATGAGTGTTTTGGTCTCATTTTCAAGTAGGGAGTGGAGTATAGGAAACTAGATCTTACATCATGCATCAACCACTACTTCAGCATTTCAGAGTGGAGGCACATCCCCCCAGAAACCACCTCTTTTCCATTCATGCTACAGCTGTGTCCTTTTCACTATCCAGAATTCTGGGAAGGGTTTCTTCTGGTTTTAGATAGACTGGTAAGTCTGGATGGCCTTGATCTCACAGCAAAGCCAGGTGGTTATAAGGAGTTGCTTTTTTGTGGATAGGGCTGATCTGGTGGTGAAACAAACTCACAAGGTAACGCAGAACTAATCTTCTCCTGTGGAAGGTACTCCTAAGATATTGTAGAAGTTGGAAAAAAAGAATGTCTTGCATCTGTGTTGTCTGTAGTGGATGAAAGCTTGTGGAGAACTATCAGATCCCTGACTTAGAAGTGGTCAGTAATGCTTTTGAGGAAGACAGGTTGATTTGCCTTTGAGGGAGTCAGTAAAATGGTTTTGCTCAAGAAGTCATTGTATTTGTAATCCTTGTCACTGTCAGCTATGGCATTTTCTTTCTGGGATTAGATTGTGGAGGGGCAGCTCGCACAGGAGCCAAGCCCTTTTGCTTTCCTTCACCCTCCTCAGTCTCACTATGGCCCTGCCTTAAAAACCTCCTTTTGGAGACTTGCAATCACCAGGGACATACTGCCATTGGGCTTACTGATGGTTGCAAACTTTCCAAATGAAGCTTTCTGTTTGCTCATTTTTTGTTTGGTTGGTTTTGGTTTTTTTTGAGGGGGGTGGCTAGGTTTTTTTCCCACTGAAAATGCTGACCTGACACAGAGTAAACAGACTGTGGAAATGGATGATTTTGACAATACCCTGACAGAAACTAGGCAAGTTTCCAGTGCAGCCCCACTTGCCAGGTGGGTTTCCAAACCCTCCCTGTTTCTTGTCCGCTCACGCACAGCACCCCTGGCAGGCTGCCCTGCTGAATCCCAGGCAGAAGTATTGTGGGTACAACAAGTTCCTGGAGTTTCCCTCTGTTGCATCAAAAGAGCCTAGCAAAAGTGACCCATCTCATGGTTGCCATGCTAAGAGAGCCATCCTCCCTGATCCTTCTCATTGAGAGTCTTGGGGATACTTGTAAATGGTTGACACACAAAACACTGGCTTAACACTTTCTCAAGTGACTTTTGGAACTTTGCCATTTTGAATGTTTATTTGCTTTTGGAGTAACTTTTTTTTTTGTTCCATCTGTGGAACTGAGCATGGAATAAAATGTAGATCTATCTGTTCAAACTATCAGTTACCTCTGACTCCATCAACAGTGAGGTCTTGCTGCACCGCCTGCAAATGCTTCTGGGAGTAGACATGACCTCTCCTCAGCAGCTTCATTCTTTCTCCCTGGGAGATCTCCACAAATGCTCCCACTCCCCACACATCCTCTCAAAGGTCTCTTGACTGTGGGGCACCACAAGGTGTTAATCCTGACAACCTCTCTTTCCTTGTGGCCATAAGAAAAGGCTATTCAGCAAGATGCAGCATTCTTTTCTTTTTATCGGGTCTGCAGTGGCCAAAGTCATGCCACTGTATCCTCTGGTCTGGAGAACACAGGTCAGCCTCTACAGGAGACCGACTGGTAAACTGCCAAGGACAACCCAGAAGGAACCCAAAGGAGGTGAGATGAGGGTGATTATGGCAGCATAGAGACATGGTGAAAGACATGCCCGCTCTTTTGACTACTGGATTGCACATTCTCATAATTCAGGGAAAAACTGCAGTTCAGAGCTGATTTTAGTTTCCATGCTTGTTCCCTGATGGGTTTGATTACAGCAGTGGCACAGACAGATTTGCAGAGTTTTGGTCTGCCCAGCAGGCTGTGAAAAGGGGCAGCCCATCTTTTCCTCTCTTTTCTCACCTGTGATCATGTGACTGCAAAGCCCCAGAGTGTTCAATAGATGCTGCAGTCAGAGCCTTGCAAGAGCCTGGTTCTCTAACCAAGTACATGAAACACGCTGGTTCCCAAGAGGAATTCAAGAAAACCCAAATAAAAAAAAAAAAATCACATTTAAACATCTGGTGTTTTTTAAGCCAGTCTGACATTTTTCTGTTGAGAGAGGGGGGGATCTTGGGGATTTCATATGGTGCACTGCCAGGAACAGCCAAGGAGCAGCCGGGAGCCCCTGACTGGTACAGGGCTGGGCTGGCAGCTGATCGAAAGCACTTGGTTCATTCTTTAAAGAAAAACTTGAAAGGCTCCACCATGGGGAAAGAAAAACACAAAAGCAGTGGTATGAGGAGCTGGCTGAAGGGACGGGGACAGGCTGCAAGCTGGGGTTTAGCAGCTGAAGTCTGTTAAATGGACAATTCAATCAATACCCCTTTTAATGGGAAGGAAAGATCAATCTTTTTCTCTTCCCCTGCAAGGGCAACGAAGCTGATGAAGTTTATAGAGCACAAGTCTTATGAGGAGCAGCTGAGGGAGCTGAGGTTGTTTAATGTGGAGAAAAGCAGTTTGAGGGGAGACCTTTTCTCTCTCTACAACTACCTAAAAGTAGGCTGTAGTGAGGTGGGGGTTGGTCTCTTTTCCCAAGGAACAAGGAACAGGACAAGAAGAAATAGCCTCAAGTTGCACCAGAGGAGGTTTAAATTGGATATCAAAAATTTTTTCACCAAGACAGCTGTCAAGCACTAGATGAGGCTGCCCAGGGAAGTTGTGGAGTCATCATCCTTGGAAGTATTTAAAAGATGTGTAAACGTGGCACTTGGGGACATGGTTTAGTGGTGAACTTGGCAGTGCTGGGTTAAGAGTTGGACTCAATGAACTTTGAAGTCTTTTCCAACCTAAACAATTCTATGTTTCTATGATTCTGTGGCTTACTCTTACCCCAGCTCCCTTGTATTCACTTCCCATAACCAGGTAAATCCAGAAGAGCTGGACTTGGGAGGCTGGATTTGGCCCAGAAATTTGCACTGGAGCAGGACCCTGCTGGGCTGTGCTGGCTGCAGCAGGAGTCCCCAGTCTACCCCAGTCTAGCCATTGGTACTTACCAGCCCCTGGCACTGAACTTTGGGCTGTGCAATGGCCACACAACTTGGGGCAGAGAGGTAGGAAGTTAGTGACAGCCATGCTGGTATAACTTGTTAAAAAGTCGTACTGTTAAACATCAGAGTCAGGTACAACACCTGGTCTTGGTCAGAATCAAGTGAAGGAGAGACATCCTTACGATTTATATCTGCAGCTGAGGGGGCCACTCTTCTGTTTCCCACAGCGAGCAAGGGTGGAAGCTTCACAAGAAGGATCAAGAACTTCTTTCAGTAAGCAGATGTGGTGTGTCTTGACTGGAGATTAGCTTCAGCCCTACCATGTTGCTTCAGAAATGTTCTTTTCAGCATTTTGCAAGGATGTACTTGTCCATAGGCAAGCAGAAAGCCCACCAGCCTCAAGAGACTAGCCTTCAGCTGTGGCTAATTCTCTGCCTACTTAACTCATAAAGCTCCCGGGCACAGGCCTGTGTGCCCGCCTGATTGCACAGCCCCCACAGAAACATGCAGTGTTCTAGACATGATTTTTATTCAGAGTCATGAAAATAGTCCACCCAGTCAGACAGCTTTGTATTGTTAGGAGCTGGTTCCACTGGGGAATTTTTGAATTCAGATTGCCCAACTCTAGCTCGGCAGGGCGGGGTGCCAAGGTATTTGGGCACAAAACGGTCAAGTGAGGTTTCATTCTTTTTTTGTAGACAGACAATATTTTTATGCCCCGTCATGGCTAGGCAATCAAAACAGCAATTAGGTTGCATCAGCAGATGTGCTTGCTTTTAATGACTGTCGGTCTCAGCAGCGCACAAGCTATATTCTGTTTGGTACAAAGATCTTTTCATTTCCAAATAAAACTCGGACCTTTACAGTGCTTTGTCAACCATCTGAAAAGCTGAGCAGGATTGGCATTTGCTTTTAGCACTCTCAGCCCAGAAAAGTGCAGATGTTTATCTTTAGCACTCCCGTAAGGTGAGCAGAAAATGGAGACCTTGAACCTGTTCGGTGAAGGGAGAGCACAGCCTGTGCCCTTGCTCACAGTCCTGCGGAGGAGCAACAGAGCAGATTTTGTTTTCACATCAGCACAAAATCAGCCCAGCTTCCCAGGTCTGGCCAGCACAGCTCCACGTTGTTGCTCTCTCCCTTGGTGTGGTCTGGCCCAAATATAAGCAGCTGTTCTAAGAGTCACTTAATGTCCTTCTGTGACTGGGGACAGTGGCGGTGCTGCAGGAGGAGTAACCTGCCATGAGTTTCCCATGTTCACAGAGAGAAGGGGTGACTCACATGGTCCTGAGCATCTTAAACAGAAGGGAAAAACCCTCTGGTGAGGCCTCCTGCCTCTACAGGTGACTGGAGGAGATGGGCCACCAAAACGTGGCACTTAACTTACAGATGACCAAAGTTAGGTGCCATGAATCCTACCCTCTACCTATACATAGCATCTGCACCCATAATTTCCCAATCATCCTGCATTCCCAAATCCACCAAGCAGCAATGAAACTTGCTGGTACCTGTCACTTTGGAAAGTCAGGTCTCAGCCATGCCTCAAGCTTCACAGGAATTTTTGCAGGTTAGAGCAACTAGGGGATTAAGAACAATAATATTTAAGTACATAAATTTCACTCAAATTAGCTGAGATGCAGCAGTGTAGAGGTCTAGAAGAAAGACTGTCTCCTACCAGCTCAAGTCATC